>NC_070639.1:6629515-6970765 GCF_947347685.1 Pleuronectes platessa
AAACACACACACTCGGTCGCTCTGCTGCCGTGTGGACATTAAGCCTATTTTCCAGCCAGAGGTCAGTGTGAAAAGCGTATTGTTTTGTGAATCGTGGCGTTGCGAAGCGGGCAGTCCACTGCCACTTCTTAACCTCGGGGTCCGAACATTCAGCCGCACAATGGCGAGCAGGGAGCAGACCCTTCCTGTCTCCAGAGCGTCATTCTGTGCTGTTTGCTTGTGGGAAGCAGCTGCATTACACTGTGCAGAGGATGAATGGCAGTCAGAGTGACAAAAGGCGAGCAGCAACGCTCTATAGAGTCTGTTTCCATACACACACTCAGACGGCTGTATGGACTGACTGCACTTATTTAACAGCACAACAGACTGACAGGTCAGTAGCGGCGGCGGCAGCGGAGCTCACAGGGCGAACGGACGGACAGGCAGAGCTTGTCTGGACTATTGAGGGCTTTTGATTTATGTGTTGTTCTTTCTAAACCCTACCGAACTAAATTACTTGATTAATGTGTTGTAACATGAACATTTATAACATGCCTTGTTTATCTGTTAGTCAACTTATCAATTATTCAGCTGTAACACATTTTCACACGTACCTTGAGCAAGATTTTCAAGTTCATCGATTAAAATCGGTGGCGTGAAACAATCTTTCTTACTGGGAAGTCATACCTTTGTCCAATATTATAATATCTCTTTAATGTGCTTTTATGCATTGTCAGAGTCACCGTTTTCATACATGGATCCAAATGGATAATGCAGATATTACCAGATATATTTTTTCTCGCACATTTCCTTTTCAAAAACCTGTTGCCTACAATGAATGCCCATAATGCAACTTGACTGTCAACTGTTCCATTTGAGATTCAGGTGCCTACACCAGTAGTCAGATTACAGAGGTCACTTTGTTTCCTTTTAACTACACATGTTTTCAAGGTGCCTATTCGTCTAACCCAGCGTGTGTTTGTGTCTGTGTGTTACATATTAACTGGTGTCTGTAAAGTCAGTAACTCTATCCATAGTGACATGCCCTCCTGTCGCTCTTCATATTCAGTGTTTTTATGAGTTTTTTATTAGTTTGTGCAGCACACGTTCATCTCACAGGAGGTCAAACACTCAATGTTCTTACTACAGACGCTGAAACCACATCAACTTAAATGTCTTTATTGATGGAGTCTGAACCGAAGTAATCTGTTTTTTGTCAATAACATTCATTGTTCACCGCTTAGGAAACACCAGGATTGTTTACCATGGTGATGCTTCAGCAGCACCATAGCAACGGGCCGCTGGCCGAGGCCAGGAGATGATCTGATAGACACTTGATCCCTCTGCATCTCTGTGTGGCTCGCTTTTTCTTCTGAGAGAAATATCAACAAACTCAATGTAATCATGTCCTATGAGACTGTGTGTGTGAGAGAGAGAGAGAGAGAGCATCAATCATGCAGAGAAACAGAGAGGTGGGGGGGGGGTTACGATCAGCATCAGGTTTGAGAATGTAAATTTTTCTTTCAGTCATGAAGCAGTTATTTTGGGCCAAGTTACATGTGATCTTGCTTTTTTAGTGGTATTAATTCCGTGTCTATCAGGGGTATAGTTAATGATCTGTGGTACATCAGTGGGGTCCTGGCTCCTGGTGCTGCCTTGGGAACCTCTCAACAAGTTCAAAGCTGCCATCACAAGCCCCAAGGTCATCCTAGGTCCTTGATCACAAACGTTTTAATCGGGTAAATGCTGTAGTACTTTGGGCTCTTACTGGAATCATCCTTTGATGTCAGTTTTTGGGATACACCAGAGGGGTGGAGCTTCTGGTAATGGTGGGGGTCCCGTAGAGAGAGGAGTGGTGGGGGTGTTGGGGAGCTGCTCTTCACTGGAACTCCTGAGAGCCCAGTCAGATCCGTGGGGTGAGGTTATGGCAGGGGGTGCAGTGTGTGTGTGTGTGTGTGTGTGTGTGTGTGTGTGTGTGTGTGTGTGTGTGTGTGTGTGTGTGTGTGTGTGTGTGTGTGTGTCTGTGCGTGTGTGTGTGCAGGGTCATTAACAGGGCGAGGTCATGGCCTTTTGGGAGCAGATTATTGTAATGAGCTGGATAATGGAGCTTGTGTTTGCGTGTGTGTGTATATTGATCTGTGCTGGTCTATTGGGATTTATAATGCGGTCTCTAAATCTGCCTAATGATGGGCTGTACAGGGGGTTAGAGTGTGTGTGAGTGTGTTACTGTAGTTAGGAGTCAATACCATGTAACCTCACACACACACTATTTTCCAGTACTGCAACTGATATTCTGGATATTTTCCTTCAAACAGGCCTCATCCAGATGTTATAACGTCTTCACATT
Organism: Pleuronectes platessa; assembly: GCF_947347685.1. Lineage (NCBI taxonomy): Eukaryota > Metazoa > Chordata > Actinopteri > Pleuronectiformes > Pleuronectidae > Pleuronectes > Pleuronectes platessa. Next base: position 6,631,842 of record NC_070639.1, read on the forward strand.
ACATTCTACTATTTATACGTCCAGGGGTTTAAATATATGTGACAAATGCAAACTAAAGACTCTGTGAGAACATGTGTTGATTGTTGTTGTTTCATTAAATACATTAACAACTACATTAAAAGTGTGACAACATGCTCGTCACACTTTCTCAGACTTTAAAAGGTCCAAACAACAAATCGAAACAAGAATATAATCAATTTACAATCATTATTACAGACAATTTGAGAAGCTGGAACTAAATAAATTATGGGAAATGAAACTATAGAAAACTATAGTTGAACATTAAAAGCTAGTAGGCTCCTAGAGAGATGGCAGAACTCCAGCAAAGCTAAACCTGATCTCACCATGTCAATGCAGTGATTTCCATCAATTATCTAGACTGTGGGGTCGCTCGTATTCTAATTTGTCCTGCCACAGTATCATAATATTGAACCACAAATTTCACCTAATAACATAATATATCTGTAACTCAGGGATTGGCTCTGTTGCTGCGTTATAAAGCTGATTGCAGCGCTATCACCCATAAAGCAGTTAACAACCAAGCAGACAGTCAAGACATCATAGTTTGAACTATGTGTGTGTACCCTCATGTGGCACATAATCCTCCCGGGTTTCACTTTTTAGTTGTGCCTGTCACTTGGAATCTTAGGAGAGTGATGTTAGTGCACATACAACACAGCTTCCACCATAGATTGAATGAATTCTGGCGGAAATACTGTAGAGAAAGTTAAACCAAATTCCTGGATCAACAGCTGAATGAAATGGTTTCTTCCTTAACCCATACCGAATCCCTCTATCCAGTGACAATTAAAACAAAATTTATAACCTCTGTGGGGTAGGTAATAAAACAGAAGAACTGATCCCATTAATTACTCTCTCATAGACGTTCAGTATTTAATTCACCAGTCAGCTATAAAGTGTTGTGTGTGTGTGTTTGTGTGTCTGGTGTGTGTGTGTGCAGGGTTCAGTCGTCCTAGGTACCTGAAGGTCTTCATCAACCCCAGCAGCCACAAGAAGGAGTCTGTGCACATCTACAGAGAACACGTGGCTCCGCTCTTCAAGATGGCCGACGTCCGCACCGACATCACGGGTCAGTCCATCCACCTGTCTATTTGTCTACTGATCAGTTTTACAACAAATAGAGGGTATTGAATGTTATTTTATACCTCACACTGACAGTGGTTAGGGTTAGCTCAGACGTGTCATGGAAAAATGATTGTGTAAATTTCCACAGTGAACAGTTAGATCCCGTCTTTATCGATATCACAGAAGATGGGAAATCAGTGTGTGTAAGTCTGTGTGTGTGCGTGTGCGTGTGCGTGTGGGTGTGTGTGTGTGAGTAGAGGAGGTCCAAAGGTCAGAGTTAATGGCAGTCCCTGGTCGCTAGGTAACCTGATACAGAGGGTGAAGCCAAGCCCATCTGTTGTAACAGAGGGAGACGACCCTGCTCCTCTTCTCGTTTCCTTTTTTCATCTCCCGCTGTCTCCTTTCCTTTCCCATCCTGTCTCATCCCCTCCTTTCCTTTTCTTTCCCCCCTTGTTTTCTCCTTTCTCATTTCATCCTCTCAGCTTCTCCTTTCCTTTCTGTGTATTATCTCTTTGCTTCCTCCCTTATTTCCATCTCTTTTCCTTTCCTTTCCTTCCTTGTTTCACTACTTTACTCTAGTTATCTCCTCAATTTCCCCCCCCCTTGTTTTCCTCGCATCTCGTCTCCTCTATTATTCCTCTATGCCTTTCTCTCTTTCTTCTGTTTTCCGTTTGTTCACCTTCAGTTCATCTGTCTGGCTCCTTTCTTTGTCTTTTCCTTTTTTTTCCCTTTCTATGTTTCCTCTTCTCTTCTCCTCTCCTCTTATCTCCTCCTTTATTTTTCTCTCCTCTCGTTTCCAACCCACACCTCTCTTATCCTGGCCTCCTCTCCTCCTCCTCTCCTCTCAGCAGATGGTGTGATATCCGTTGTCCGACTTTTTTTTGGCAGCCATTGAACACACACTAGTGTACATGTGACCACACACATGCATGAACACTCTGTCTCTGTCCGTCTCAATGTCTCTCCATCTGTTTATCTCTCTCTCTCTCTCTCTCTCTCTCTCTCTCTCTCTCTCTCTCTCTCTCTAGTGACAGAGAGAAAGGGTCATGCTCTCTCAGTGATGAAGGAATGCAAGCTGGATGAATATGATGGGTTAGTTTTATCTCATCCTTTGTCTCTCTTATGTGATTTTAAAACGCATTATGAAAATAAAATGTGAAAGTTATCAGAGCCCAACTGACTTCAGTATTGGCATTTATTTATTTATTTGTTTTAGGATACTGATATGGGCAGATACGAAAACTTTTATTTTACAAAATGAACAATGTAGAAAAGTTTCACACAGAAAGCATTTGTGTTACATTATATTTATGCTATTATCTCATTTCAAGTTCTATTTATTCAGTTTTAATTGTGTATTTATTTTTACTCATGGGTATTTGTTACAAAGTTTATGTTTAAAACATAATTTCTTTATCTTAAAGGTTCATTAACGATCACTGTTTAAAAAATTCTAATCGGTCAATATCTTGCAATAAGTAAGTTTGTATACCCTAATATCAATATCTGCATCTGCAGTAAAAAAATCCATATCAGTGGGCCTCTAATAATTAGGCTTAAATCGTTTTTTTGCTTTCATTAGAAAAATAGCCAGCAGCCGAAAAGTTATATAAAAAAAAAAATCGTGGCATGTTTGATTTAGTGAGTTTGAATTTCCTCCAAACCAACTCTCATTTTGTTATGACTTTTGAGAGAAAAAATAAGACACAAGGTCCCTTTACAGTGTAAAATAAAGTCTAATATGTTTAAGCTGAATGAAGCTTCAGTTTTAAATGTGAGATCAAGAGAGACTGTATTAAGTTCACATTCAAACTGTGTCATCATTCTTCCCATAACAGCCAGAACGAGACCAGATAAATAAAACAGCCGTTTACTGTAAGAGGCTGACACTGAAATAAACTGACCCAGACTGATTACACACACACACACACACACACACATAGGTAAACAAATAGGTGAGGTCAAATCCTGATTTCAAAATGAGCTAACTTACCAAAACAGGTAAAAATAACATTTTAAGCACCTGAAACCAAAAACAACAACAACCAATACGAACACAAAAAAACTGATGAAACTCCCATGACTCTTACCTATATGAGCTGGTCCATGCGTGTTTTGGCTTTTGTTTGTCTATGTGTGCATGTGTCTGTGCTTCAGGTATTACTCATGTTGCTGGGACCTGAATCTGTTTATATAGTTGCATTATGGGGACTTGTCTTCCTCCAGGGGACAAAAAACAACTCTGTCTATATCCTAAACCACTACATTTTAAGGTAAAGACATTTTTTAAGGTTAAGGTTTATAATAAGGTTAGGGTTCTGCATATTGCTGGTTCCAGCACGTTTCCCGCAAAGAAATGTAATTCAATGTAATTCAATGTAATGTCCTCTGAAGTCATGAAAACAGTGTGTGTGTGAATGTGTGTGTGTGTGTGTGTGTGTGTAAGCAGCTTTTGTGCTCAGCCCTCCTAAAGATTAATGTGCTTAGAGAAGATTAGCTCAGCGTTGCTAAACTAGCTGCTCTATGTGTGTGTGCCTGTGTGTGTCTAAGTCTGTGTGCGTGTGTGTGTGTGTGTCTGTGTGTGTGTGTGTGTGTGTGTGTGTGTGTGTGTGTGTGTGTGTGTGTGTGTGTGTGTGTGTGTGACTGTGTGACTGTGTGAGTGTGTGAGTCTGCTCTGGTGAGGATTTGGTTGAAACCTACATTTGCCAATTAGGCTGGCTGTCACCGTGGCGACCGGAGCTTCAGGTAATCCTGGACACAGGAGGAGGGGGAGGGGGCGGAGTCTCTTCACCTAACACTTAATGTAAAACTAACTCTGCAGACGAACCTTCTCGCTTTTCAGAGAGAGACTGGAGACAACGTCAGACCTGTCAAAAAAATCAAGTTATGATAACTGTTGATATTAATGTTTATTACTACTACTACTACTACCCATTACTACTGCAACACACACTCGGCCTCACCTGCACAAATTCAGATAAAACTCATCCCATAATAACCATTGCTGACCAAATATACTAAATAGATTTTTCGTCTCTGCAAAATCACAGGAAATCTTTAACATGCCTCCAACCAAATTTTTTGTATTTTTAGTTATTTAAAATATTTTCTTTCAATTCTAGTTGTGTGATTTAAGACTAGAGCATTGAGACTATCGAATATTTCAAGTGAATAAGTCTCTGTCAAGCTAGAACAATCCACTGGACTTTTATTGTGTTTGTGTATAATTCTCAACATTATACCTAGTTTAACGATAAAATTTATAAATTTGTATCTTACATGATATTTTAATAGAGGGAGACTTTATACATTCATATATCCTGTTGAGATGAAATGGTCCCTGCCCCCGATGACTGAATTTGAGGAAACCACATCACTGAATTAAAGAATCCAAAGTTTAGAGTGTTAAGTGAGTTTTACTGTCGGACTACATGATCAAGGTATTTGTTTAAAATTATACTTAAAATAATTTCCCACCCATCTATCATCCACCTGTCTGTGTGTCTGTCTGTCTGTCAGGGTGGTTTGTGTTGGCGGTGATGGCTCGGTGGCGGAGCTGTGTCACTCTCTGGTCCTCAGAGCTCAGCTGGATGCAGACTCCCCAGAGAAACCAGTGAAACCAGTGCTGCCGCTGGGGATCATTCCTGCAGGTGAGAAAGAGAGAGAGGATACACCCTCATATAGATCCAAACACAGTAGATACACAGTATGTGTCCGACATGATATTGTTTTATTGACTTTCTGTGTGTCCGTCTTAACAGGCTCCACAGATGTGGTTTCCTGTTCTGTTCATGGAGTTAGAGATCCGGTCACAGCAGCGCTCCACATTGTTCTGGGTAGGTACTTGCTGGTGTGATTCTACATGATCACACCATGGTTCATTGATCCCAACTTCATTATCACATTCACTGTGGTGGGCTCTTTTTGGTCTAACTCTACAGTTCTGATATTTATAGTTCAGTCGTCGTAGGTATGTTCTACCTGCACCTAGATCTATAGTCACCTCTTCCTGAGTTGGTTTCACTTTTTTTTCTTCCTTTTATCACATCAAACCTGTTCTAGATCAATAGCCATGTCTTGAGATCAATACATATGTATGTATTGGGTTGGATGGGTTCTGTCTGTTATAGATCTATAGTCTTTGGCTGTACTGGATGGATACTATCGGTTATAGATATGATGAAGCTTTAAAGTTCTCAGGTTGCCAATCAGGAGCTAGTGTTTTTGCTGAGATTTGATGTGATTGGCTAATGGCTCTACAGACAGGTCTGAGAACAAACAAAGCCAGAGAAACAGAAGGGGACATGAGGGCAGATGTCTAACAGCAGGATCAGTTTCACTCCAAATCACAGGTTTACTCTCTGCAGCCACGCCCCTTTAGCCTCAACCTGCCCCCTTCTCAGGTAAACCTGCCGACCAGTCAACAGGCAGCAAGGATACAAGCTGTTGTATTTGAATGACAGGTTGTTGTGAGACATGGGTTAATTAACACAAATTAACACTGGAAGCTGTGTTTTTGTGTGCGTAAGAGTTTGTGTGTGTGTGTGTGTGTGTGTGTGTGTGTGTGTGTGTGTGTGTGTGTGTGTGTGTGACAGATGGGGGTATTCTTTGGATTTAATGAGTCTGATTCCTGAACAATAGAAGAGATGTAAAATTCCCTGGCAGGAAGCTGTTCCCACAGAGACCAGGTGAGGTCAGATGTGTTCCCGACACACCCAGGTGAACATACGTGGAGTATTAGATCAGGTGGATTAAAGTGATGTCGGCCACTTTACTCTTCCTTGGTAAATGGTAAATGGTTTTGTATTTACATAGTGCTTTTCTAGTCTTGATGACCACTCAAAGCGCTTTACAGTACAGTTTTACATTCACCCATTCACACACACATTCATACAGTGCATCTATTAGCAGTAGGGATGCACCGATATGGAAATTCTTGGCCGATACCGATACCGATATTTAAATAACAATCTGGCCGATAGCCGATACCGATATTTGTTTATTTTCTTTTTGTTATTATTCATTCACCTTTTTGTGCCAGAAAAATAATTAAATCATTATTTAAAAAGCACTATTTAAAAAAATGTCAGCCCTTCATCACTCTTATCTTTTAATGAGCACAAATTGAATCAGATTTATGAAACAATCTTTGATTTAACTAAACTTTATTTAACAGAGACATATTATGCCCATTTTACCGCAAGTTGAAATGGTTCCTCGGGATCTTAATGAAATGTCTGTAACATATTTTGGTCAAAATACCACAAGGATAATTTAAAACAGCACCCTTTTACCCTGTCTAAAACAGCCCTGTCAACACCCACCGTGGCCCTTCGCGATGCTTGTTTTAATTAAACAGTCGGATTCCCCTGGTCCGCACCAGTTCTCAGTCAGCTGCTAGGCGCCAGCCGAGGCGCACCGCAGGGTGCCCCCCCGCGCGAACAGAGGGTTCCCCCAGCGGTCGCCGTAGCTGAGGTGATCCGCGAGAAGGGCCCGACACGCGTCCAGAGTGGCCACCGCTGACCGCGTACCCAGTCCCCTCCAACGGCCCGCCTTCCGCGCCGGCGATGGACACCGCCCCGCGGTACAAGAGAAAGAAAGCCCCCGCACCAGTGACGCCGTGAGGTGCCACCGGATGAGGACCTCCCGGTGCCGCACACTGAGCCTCCGGCGGCGCGGAGAGGAGGGCGACGGAGCGACTGCTCCCCCAGCCGCGGCACGTGCCCAGCGGTTTTACAACAAATATGAACATCGGCCAATGATATCAGTGAAAGTCAAGTTTATTACCGATAAGCCGATATCAGTAAACGAGGCGAATATCGGCCGCTACCGATGTTCGGCCGATAAATCGGTGCATCCCTAATTAGCAGCACTTTGTTATTCTATGGGGGGACATTCAGGGTTCAGCATCTTGCCCAAGGACACTTCGGCATGCAGATGGATCGAACTGCCGACCTTCAGGTTGGAGGACGACCACCCTACCCCTCAGCCACAGCCGCCCCTGTTAGTACCTTTAAATATAGTACAGAAGCACAGTCTGTAGCAAAAACTAATTCAAGGAAGACACATTCTATAAAATCTGAATAATCAAATATACTCAGGGAAAGTGGTGAGTTTATTACTGTCAGTTATTGTCATATCTCATTATTTTACACATACATAGCAGTCCCAGAGTCAAATTGTAAGGCAGGGACAATATAACAAAAGAACAAATACCAGAACAAAAAATATAATAAAAAAGAACTTCACTCTAAGTTAATCAACCTGTTACTGGATTCAACAGATGAAATCAAAACTGAATTCTGACGAATCATTTAATTTGCTGAAGTGAGTTAATATTCAACGAATTTGTTTAAGGTATCACAGGGTTGTACAAGGAGTTAAACCCATTCTAGCAATTTAATTTGATCATCCCCTTTTTTACATTTAGTAATAGAGAATGAAGACTGCTACGGCACAAATTAAGTAGTGGGTGAGAAAACAATTTTTTCGAAAGGGAACGAAAATGTTGGAATTCAACTGCAAGGTCATAGTGCAGCAGCTACAGCCTGTTGGACTGAATGACTTCATAATTAGCTTTGCAACACACAGGGGAAGTCGTGAGTGAAACCTCTCATCACCTACAGACTGAAATTAGCAGGGCAGAAGGCTAAACACCAGCACTAATAAACAGGAGTGACTGACAGGAGGATCTGATAAATGATTATCATGTTGTGTCAAAAAACATTACAAATATTGCTTCATGATTTAATAAATTAAACCGCGCATGTTTTAGCTGCCGTCTGACGTGTTAAAAATAAACGACAGTTGCACCTTTAAGAATAGCTGCAGGTTTGATCTCAGCTTTAATCGTCACTACACACGCACACACACACACACACACACACACACACGCACACACAATGATACAATGCCATATGGTGAGGAAATAAGATTCTTTCCAGAGAGACAGACAGGGACTCAGTCAGACAGACAGGTGGGGAGACAGCAGTTCAGTAGGTTACAGCAGGTATGTGGCCAGATGGCACGCTGTGTGTGTGTGTGTGTGTGTGTGTGTGTGTGTGTGTGTGTGTGTGTGTGTGTGTGTGTGTGTGTGTGTGTGTGTGTGTGTGTCTGTGTGTGTGTGTGTGTGTGTGTGTGTGTGTGCGTGTGTGTGTGTGTGTGTGTGTTTGTGTGTGTGTGTGCATTCACAGATTGTAGGGAAATGAACAAACAGTATCTGCTACACTCTGTTTATTCTTCTTTCAGTGGATGTACCTTCTGGTTTGTTTAGCTGCTTCTGAGAGAAGATTTTGTGATAGTAGAAAAACACAACTTATTACAGCTGAGTGATTTGAGGATAATATTTAATAAGCATTTTAGTGCAATTCTTCATAGCCTTTTGTCACTGAAATGTTTCCAGGAAGATTTCACTCAGAACCAAAAATCCCTTATTGCTTTGGAAAACCATAGACTGTAAATAAAGATGGAGGGTGTGTCTCTAGTTCCTCAGGAAGCTCTGGCTTCACTTTTGCAGAGCTGTCATGTCCTCCATCGTCACATACAGTATATGTGGAAAACTGTCACAAGGGCAGATTCCCTTTAGGTGAGTTTCTGTCCACATCATATTTCATACACATCTTCACTTTGCACATGAAAAATAAATTGTCCTGAATTCTGTTGCTTCAGAGACTGGTGCCTCTACTGCAATGGGGTTCTACTAATGGAAGTTTTTAGATATTAACACACACACAAACACACACACACACACACACACACACACACACACACACACACACACACACACACACACACACAGAGTCTGTAAGGAGGCCAAAAGGACTTATGGTGAGAATCTCATTCATATTCATGGGAGGCAGAACTCCAAATACGGTTGACAGAAAGAGGTCAAGTGTGTGTGTGGTGTTTGTGTGTGTGCAGGGTCTTAATTTATTTCTTATAAATATTCACCCTCACTAAGATCTTTTGCAAACATCTGTATTTAACAGGTCACCAGCAGCAGGTGGACATGTGCAGCTTCTCGTCTCTCGGTCAGTTGGTGTGTTTTGGTTTCTCCGCCATGTTTGGCTTCGGTGGGCGGAGCTTAGCAAGGGCGGAGAAGAAGAGGTGGATGCCGTCATCGCGGCGACGAGAGTACGCCCTATTGAAGACGCTGGCAAGACTAAAGTAACACACAATATTTTAAAGTTATAAAGACTAATTCATGTTTTTTATTTTCTTAATCTCCGGTCCATATGTTGAGAATATTGTTTATGTTGGGCTTTTTAAATTGTAAAAATTTACCTGAATTCAGATTCAAGACTTTAGAGTCAACAACAACATTTGAAATCACTTCCTCTGTCTCATTCCCTACTTCTAATATAAAAGACGCTCCTTAAATTAGGTTTTGGACACTAATCTTTTTGCATCATCACTGACAACTCTCTAGTCTGCAACTTTCATTTTCACATCTGCAAAATGCAGTACCCTGCACAGTGGGATTGTTTGCGGAAAATACATTTTCTCACATTTCCTTTGTCTCGCTCAGACCGGAGGAATGTCAGCTGTCTTTCCTCCCAGCGAAGAAATCAACCGGGAGTCTGTCTGAACATCTGTAAGAAAAACACATGTCCATATAACTAATATGAAGCAATAGAGAGCAGCCAGCTAGCCTAGGATAAAGTTTGTAAACTAATTAACATCTTTGTTTAATTGATAGAAAACTTGGAAGTGTTTCCAGTCTCTAGGCTGTATCTTCATATACATCAGAGAGATATGAGTTGTATCAATCTTGTTTCTAATGGTGTCTCAGAGATACCGACCAGGATCTGGACCAGGATCCAGAGGAGACCTGGACGACCAATCAGGGCCTGTATCTGAACATCAGCATCATGTCCATCCCCTGTCTGAGTCCACATGCACCTCGAGGACTTGCTCCTAACACCAGGTACGCAGGTGTAGGACTTCACGGTTGTATAAAGTCCCTAATGTTGTGTGCGACCTTGAACGCACCTCCTGCAGGTTGTTTCATCAACGCTCTTCTCCTCTTACTGTTGGTTGCAGTTTGGCCAATGGCAGCGCGACGCTGACCGCAGTGGGAAACACTTCCAGGTCAGAGTTTGTCAAACACCTGAAGAGATACAACAGCTCCAGTGGACAGGTGAGAAGATCTCTCAATCAAAGAGTGCTCTCAGTGTCCTCCTTCAGGACAAACTGGAAACAGCATTTGTTGTTCAGGGAAAAAAACTTGAATTATAAAACAGTCTTAAGTCCATAAGTAATTGAATAACCTCTTGATTGAAATCCTTCTCTAAACTTCTAAGATTATAACTTTCAACATTTACAAGTTACTGTTTTTAATGTGCAGTTAACCATGATTGAAAGTTCATAAAATATTAATAATGAGTTTAAATGTCTATAAATGATGGTGCAATCTGTTGCAAACTACGACTGATTGTGCCCATCCTAAACATGACTTTTATTCGGAATTAACAGTTTTTTCTACTTTTACTTCTTAATAAATAAAAACTTCTTCCACCTCGTCATCCTCGGAAAAAATAAACCAACCAACAAACTGGTTAATGAGAAGATTAGCCTGGTTCGGCATGGCCTGGTTTGGCCTGTGAGACCGCACACTAACCCACTTACTAAATTTACTGACAGTGAGGCGTTCACTGTCCTGCAGAGTAAACAGGCTGTTTACTCACTGACCTACATTCAGACGGACAGCTCAGCATCACCAAGACAAGACGGGGCATCCTAGTGGAGCAGTGTAACCATGACAATCCCAGCTTGAGTCCAAATGTGGACGCTGTATGTCCAGTCAGGAGATGAAAGAGTCAGAAACATCGACCATGCCTTTAACAGCTTGTACAAATTTTTATTTCATTTCATTTAATTTTTTTTCCAAAGTAAAAGCCTTCTTCATCCTAAACTTTATGTCTCAACTGTGGTGGAGGAAGTATTTACTTTACTTAAGTAAAAGTACATAAACCCCCAATGGCTTGTCAACGGAAATTATGAAAGTGTCTTCCTCAAATCAACTCCTGTTGTAAAGATTTACAAACGTAATAGACAAATGTAAAAAAAAAATTAGCAACTATAGCAATGTATAAGTAAACACAGTTCAAGGTAACTAGGGTGCAAAGAGCCGTACCATGGAATGGACATATTGAGTAAAGTTAATACATCACATTTCTACACGGGTATTGAACCCGTGTGAATGTGTTTGGTTTGAGTCCAACACTGGACTTCAGTGTAAAGCTTCATTTGAGGAAAGAAAAATCGACGAAAGAAAGCAGACAGACAGATGAGACAGTCTGTCTGTGTTTGGGTCTGTGCTGCCCCCCGTTGGAGCTTAATGGCGTTACAGTGAAGACTTCATGGCCGTAAACAGTAAGAAACCCAGTCACTGCTGCAGATTATCTTGAAGAAAATTGTGCTTTAGTGATTCTTGTCGTTCTTTATTTGTTCCCTCATGGTTGAATGCACTTATTGTAAGTCGCTTTGGATAAAAGCGTCAGCTAAATGAAATGTAACGTAATTATCAAGCTGCCTAACGAAGATTCTAAAAAGCTTTTCTGACCTCTGCTGACCTTTGACACACACACACACACACACACACCAGCTCTCCATCAATGTTCTGTCTGTCTGTCTGCCCTGGTCAGTTTGTCTCACTGTCTGATTGTCCCTCTCTACAGTTCAGCTTCTCCTTCGTGGAGACGCACGACGTGTCAGCGGTGAGAGTCCGTCCCCGCTCACTCGTTGGCTGGTCGGAAGAGGAGAGCGAGGAGGAGGTCGACTCCAAAACAACACCCATCATCCAATCAGAGGGTGCCGCCTTCCCCTGGAATATTGATGGGGAGCTGGTGGAAATCGCTAACGAAGTGCTCATCAGGTATGAAGACAGTTAGTAAGAGGAAAAATTCCTCAGACCATCACAGGAGCGGAGACGTAAACAAGCACTTAAGTTTCTAGAGAAATCAAAATGAGGTTGCTCTAACCTGGTTGACACAGACATTTACATAAAAGTCCAGACATCTCGCCCTCTGCTGCTTAAAGTTCCCTCTTTTTAAAATCGGTCTCTTGCAAGTCCCTGCAGTACATCTTTAAACAAATCTTTACAGAAACACAGTCACTGTTAAATGCTCCTGTTGATTTCATTCTTTTCAATGTCAACAAAGAAATAGTCCTGATTAAAAATGATGACAGTGTGTTGATTATCATCATCACAAACTTAATTCAATTCTGCTATTTTATATTTGGTTGAAGATAGACATTTTAAACACATACTTGTCTACCTGTTATTTTACATTTCTAACTCATTCATTCACATAATATTGAGAATCACCTTTGTCCTTCACAATCACCTTCACCTTTGTCTAATCTCTGATTGAATGTGTGTGTGTGTGTGTGTGTGTGTGTGTGTGTGTGTGTGTGTGTGTGTGTGTGTGTGTGCGTGTGCGTGTGTGTTTGTTTGTACGTGGTGCGTTCAGGGTCCACCCGCGGCTCATCACGCTGTACGGGGACGAGGTGGATGAGGCCGATACAACCGTCACCTGCAGTTGTATCTGATTCCAGCAGAGCTTTGTTGGCCCCAAACAGGTCGCCTCGGTAACCTTGACTCAGCAGTGCCACCTAAGTCGTTGCGTTTTCAATAGCAACGGAATTTTTGTCCAAGATGTATTAAAAGTAGCAAGAAGGTGCAAAAAATCTGCATTAATTGATGTTACATTTTTTGCCCTAAAGATTAATCTTTTGCAGCTTTAAATAACAACACATTAACTGATGCACGGCCATTAATTGCTTTTTATACCTGTTTAACTCCTTTCACTGATTGAATGGCTAATTTTCAAATGAATGTTTAAATTTTTCTATATTGTAATTAGGCTGCCAGCATCGTTCAATTGACCTGTCATTTATTTGTGTTGTATTGTTTTTTTTTACAAGTTTGACTTCTTAATTTATGTCACCCAGTGTTTAGCTGGCTCTACATCAGTGACCTGAAGCTCTGGTTTAATATTTCTTCTTGAAAATGTGAAATGTAAATTAAATGTAGTTGTGGCAGTTACCTGTGAAATAACCAGCAATGAATCATAGTTAATATCAAATATATATAAATTAATATTAAACATATTCAAGATAAATAACTTTCAAACTTATTTTTCAACATATAAAAAGCTGTTTTCTATTAAGCTTGACAGTTTTTTTATTGAGATCATATATTTTTAGAATGACGCCTGTGAACACAGAAAAGGACAAGTTGTTGCTTAAATAGAAAATCGTTTTTTTCTTTTTAATAGATGTGTTGATAAAAACAGTGAGACTCTCCAGTGCAGAACAACTTGACATAAACAAAAACACAATATTAAAGCATTAAAGACATTTCTGTGTGATGTGCTTTTGTACTGAGCAGATAAAGAGAAGGGAGGAAGCAGCTGTTTTAACCGTCTGTATTCTCAGAGCACCGACAGTTAAAACAAACTTTTTAACACTTTTAATAACTCAAACATTGTTAAAAGCCGATTTACAAGTAGTCGTCTAGGATTTAATCCTGTGGCTCAATGTGTTTACCTGAACCACCTCTTCTGACATCACCCACCTCTCTCAGTTCTTTTTTCACTGATGTGTCGTTTGAAGAATATCAGAGCACCTTAAGAATCACTTAATAAATAAATGTATTATTATCGATCTCCGAGTCATGTGGGCATGTAGAGACACTCAGCAAATAAAGAAGATAAAAACATTTCACTGAAGTCAAACAGCAAAAAGTATTCAAGCTGGACTTGATGTCACTTGATATGTTTCTCGAAGTTTTACGTAAAGGAAACAGACAATCCTTCTCACGTCAGTCCCACCTGGCCGTACATTGTTCTCAGTTTGTTTTTGGCACAGGATTATTTCCCTGAATTGATCAGTCAGTGGAAAACAAGCAGACGACAGTTACAACAGTGAAATCAGACTGAAGGCGTTAAGGCTTTTTTGGGGGGTTTGTGTTTTACATTCTGCTAAGAATGTTTTCTCCCAGCTTTCATCCTCTGACATGGAAATAGATTGTTTTCCTGTCGATGTAAACAACCAGCCATATCCTTTATCCTATACATTTTTATAAAGGACCGCTACGCCACTTAAATTTGTATCTTACTGATCATTTGGGGCTTTTATGGAAACATTATACCATTAATAATCAAATTAATAATATCACATTAACTATATAACAATAGGTAGAATATCTGTGGAAACAGGAACGACGGCTGTTTAACCATAGAATGGAAAATATTGTGTATATTGAATATAAAACCAAATGTTTATGTTTTAAGTGCAACTTGGCTCACCAAGGAAAAATGTGATAGCTATTATAAGTCCTAAAATATCCTGAGGCTCAAAAAGATGTCAGATGTACTTTTACAAACTAGATACAACTATAGATTTTATTCAGATAATTACAGCTGTTATCGTTGTTTCCTCGTGTCCAATCGGTTCTTTCAGTTTGCCCTGACACCCAGTGCTGTGTATCTCTGGTCACATAAAACGTGAGGAGACAAGTCAGCCAAATGGAAACCAGCCAGCAGCAACCCACTTCCTGAGCTTCTTACTAGTTTCTATTAATAAAGTGGAGAAAAGCCCCAACTTTCAGTAATCATCTCGATGGTCCACTAAGGAGGAAAAAGATGTATTAAGCTCTGTCTCATGATTTTCTGCTCTATCAAAGCTCTGTCAAAAAAGGTGTTGAATAAAAAAACATGTGGTGCAACACAACTTGTAAGCTTCAGTTCAGCCAACTACTCCCTGAAAGGCCAGCAGTGCAATGATCACTGTTGTTCAGCGCTACAAATTCTCATCTTCTAAACAAAAATTTGCCTGAGGAAATCAACTGAATGTGACATTTTAGTTAAGATGCGGCTGTGACATGAAACTCAAACAAAACAAATGTCACAAGTTCTGGTATTTACTGTCTGTTAAATCTGCAGCCTGTGATCTGAATGGTTAGACTGCATCCACATGGAGAAGTCCTCAGTCCGTCCTGGGGATGTCCTTCCCCTCCGTCCTCTCACTCACTCCTCTTCACTGTCTCTGTCTAATAAAGGTCTAAAAATATTCTTAAAAATCTGCAGCGCTGATTATTCTCTTCACAAACACAGCTTGTTTCCCAGCTGCCGACACTGACGTCCTCTGTCTAGACGACATCATGCGTGACACCAGTGCAGTAAGCGTTGGTCAGCAGGTAAATAAAAATACTGTGTAGAAAGTGAGGCCCTTCCATAGAGTTATGAGCCAATCAGAGACCACGCTTCAATCCCCTGAGAGTAAAGGAAGTGTCCTTTTGGTCCATTTCCAAGTAACTGTGTCAAAATGGAGGCCATCTATGACGGTGTTACACTCACAGGTAACAATCCTGTAACTGGTCCAGATTTGAATGTTTCAGCTTCACTTCCCTTTTTCAATAATCCTCTATTTAAACAAGTCTCTTTTTTAAGGCAAATAATTTAAAGGTCACAGTCAGACGTCAGGAAGCGTTTACGTGAGACGTGTTCGTCGTCTGCCTCCATCAGCTGGCTCTGACTTCACACTTCTCACGCAGTCCAGACACAATTCATTGGCTGTTGGTGTCCCCCAGTCACAATGTGAGCTCCACCCAATGGTCAGAGGTCAAAGGTCACAAGAGCTGGGGTTATGAAAAGCTCTCTCTCTCGCTGCTCTTAGGAACGTAGTCCCAGCTGTGTCTCCTGAACTCCTCCTCCTTCTTGTGCAGGTTCCTCTTAAAGAAACCAGCCTGAGAGACACAGAGACATCCAGTCACAACATGAAGCACGTGCCACTACTACCACAGCTGTACTGCAATACACTGCGGTTTACTGTAGATATCATACGGCAGTATACTGGAATCTATAAGTACCACAACATGATATTGTGGTATAATTCATAAAAAATGTTTATATTCATAGTAATAATGCAGTATCTGTTGTTGAGTACACAGAAGTACTAAGTCTCATATATCAGCATGGTTGATATTGTCTGTACTATTGTACATGACGATATGGAAAGTTAATTTGCAGTACATGTCAAACGTCTTATGTATATTCATTTAGAAAATAAATCGCAAATATATATTTACCTTCCACAGACACCAGATGAGAGCAGCCAGTATCATCAGACCCAAAATTAAACTGACCACTATGATGAAGACCTTCACTGTGCTCGTGGGTTTCTGGGTAAAAAGAGCTTCAACCACCACCTAGAAATGTACAACAAACCATATACCAACAATAAATTATTATTAAAATACGCAGCAGTCTAGTGGGATTACTTTGTCTACATTCAACCACCAAAAGTGTCTATTCATAATAAGTTGTACTAGTATATTGGACTAGATCAGAGTACTTAGTTAATGTTACTGTCCCCGGGCATTGGTCAGTTTTTGTTGTAGATTACAGAAATTGAAATTTAATTCCCGGATGAAACTTTGATGACAATGATGATGATGACGATGAAGATGATGATGATGACGATGATGATGAAGTGCAAACACAGATGAACTTGTGTTGTTGCCGTTAAACCTTTGTTTTGATTGATCTGAGGCTGTGATTGGCTGGAGGGTGTCCTACCTGTACTGCAGGTTGTTTCTGGATGAGGATGGTGTGAGGATCTTCTCTGGGAGATGACATCATCGCTGTGCTTTCCAACTTCATGATACCAAGACGACCCTGAGACATAACATGTCACAATAAGATACAACTGTATTGATGCTTTGATTGAGCTTTTGATATCATGTTCCTGTTTGATTGGTGTTATTATCCTTATTCTATTTCAGGGTGTGTGTGTGTGTGTGTGTGTGTGTGTATGTGTGTGTGCGTGTGTGTGTGTGTGTCTGTGTGTGTCTGTGTCTGTCTGTGTGTGTTACCGGAGCTTGCAGCAAC
This sequence comes from Pleuronectes platessa, assembly GCF_947347685.1. Classification (NCBI taxonomy): domain Eukaryota; kingdom Metazoa; phylum Chordata; class Actinopteri; order Pleuronectiformes; family Pleuronectidae; genus Pleuronectes; species Pleuronectes platessa. Next base: position 6,648,824 of record NC_070639.1, read on the forward strand.
ACAGCAGGGTTCAGTCTTGTCTCCAGTTGGATTGTGGCATCTCTTCCTGCCTCCAGGTTACCAAGACGACACACCAGTCGCTCACACAGCTCGTCACCACGGCCACAGAACTGCACACACACATAGGATGTATCACCATGCAGATATTATTGCAACCGTTTTATCTTGTATAATATTAATCTAAAATCTAAATATATTTTCAGTTCCACCCCTAACGTCCTCTTGCGGCAACAGCATATAGAGTGCTCTGAATGGCTGTTCCTTCCAGCAATGATTGCTGGAAGGATGACTTTTCATGTATTTGGCGAACACAGCATGATGTAAATCTGAGAATATTCATTTACAGTGCTACATTGTCTTGTATACTTGCTATCTTTGCGAGGACCTACTTCGGTTTCAAATAATAGAAGTGACGACATCTCTGCATTGTGAGGATGTGTGTGTGTGTGTGTGTGTGTGTGTGTGTGTGTGGGGGTGTGTGTGTGTGTGTGTGTGTGTGTGTGTTTACCAGTCTGCGGGTGGAGGTGGAGGAGAAAAAGAAGATGAGTTGTTTGATGAAAGAAGCTTGAGGAACGTCGCAGTCCTCGATGACTGAAACAGTCGTGTCACTGATGGAACACACGCCATGAGACGACTGTAGAGACAGAGACGTAATACAAACAAATAAATATTACTATACTGTTGTACCACTAATGTTTACTACTATATCTACTATACTTAAACAGCTACTTCTACCACCTCTCATACAATTACTAACACTGCTACTGTGACCAAATCAACATTGCTGTGTGTTTGAGCCAATTAAATATCTCCCCAAATACTTCTGAATCTAAACATTTTTAGAAGTATTTTATTTTGGGGATTAAGCCGCTGATTCAAATGTTCCCTTTTATAGTTTTAACCCTCTTTTATCGACAAGTTTTTTGTACAACATTGCTAGTTTTCAGACATTTTTAATTTTTAATTTTTGCCTCCTTTTGTTAAGAGTAAAGAAAGACAACATGTTCATAACATAAGAGAGGGGCTGAAAAAAGCCTCAATAGTGAAGCCTGACATCTGCTGGTAAAGCAGGTACAGAAACATCCATCTACTGTTGATTCTCATTGTTGGTTGGTCTTTAAAGTTGATCACTATGCTGCTGCAAAATAAATTCAGATTCTTTGCAGGTAAATTGTAAAATCTCCAGTTTCTCTTTTAAATTTCAGGTCTAAGTTGATCAATTTACTTCCCTGAGTGAAGAATCAAAATAATCATTAAATGAAGATGGAATGGCGGCAAGTGGTGAACACAGCCACCAGCATTTGAAATGATTCAGGAACCAATGAGTAACCTCACGGATACAACTAGATGTTATACTGTCTGTGATATCTCTGCTTCTTCTACCACTCCTGCTGCTGCTGACGGATCTGTCACTGCACGTACCTGCCAGTCGATCACCTGCAGCAATCTGTGTCGGTGCGGTGTGAGAATCTTTGGTAACGCAATCTCAACCACGGTATCTATTGACCTGCTGGGTCCAGAGTTTAAAACCTGCAGAAACAGAATAACACATACCAGAAGAGATCAGTATAGATCAGGAAATGTGTTGTTGCAACAGACACTGTGACTTAGCTACAACTTCAGCCTATGTGGTCGATATTTGTTTACATTTTGGCCAAATTAGCAGTAAAAGCAATTATTTGACAATATAAATAGAATCAAATTATATAACTATTTGCACCGATGAATTTACTATTGTTGACTTAATTTTATACTGAAGAAAACTTAAATAAGATTTAAGAGGAGATATGATGAACATCTTTGTTACAAGTAGGTTTATGAACGTTTATTAGTGATGGACAGTGAGAATATTTTTATCTGCTAAGTTTAAGTAACCACGAATCTAAGAATATGTGTTTATGTTGATTTCAGAATTGACTTTTGCACACATATGAAGAAACCCCAGAACCATACCTTGTATGTGTAGTTGAAAGTTTCAGAGAAGCAGTTGACTGGTGTCAAGTCTTCATCTCCAAACACAAAAGATGTGGGAGTCACAAAACTGCAAACAGACAGTTCAACAGAAATGCATTAGAACAGGAGCGTCAGCCTTTCCAGCATGTCCTACAATCTACTTAATAGGCATTTTTATCAGAGAGCAAATTCTGAGATAAGGCACAATTTTTGTCAGTTTTTACAGAAATAATGTCTGAGGTAAAACTACTTCTACTTTTAGATTTGTGTCTAGTTGCCCAACAATATGAAGATAATTATTTACAGTTTATTTTGTAATAGCAATGTGAGCCGACTCACCCGTGGATGTTGATGTTGACTCCATATTTAAGAGGAAGGAGGAGACTGAGGGAGTTGTCATGGAGATACTCCGCCCTCTCATAGTTATCACTGAAGAGAAAACGTTAAAGAACGATCAATGAACTTTAACAAATGGATTGAATCATTTCTCTCTGCCTTATTCTAACAAACTAAATGTGATTTAAAGAAATAATCGGTATGTGTGAGTGTGTCTTTACCTGCTGGTGTTGACCTGGATGTCGATATCACCGGACGTGCTGTTCTGGTTCACGTCCAACAGGAAGTTGATATTTAGCTACAAGAAACAGGACGTCAGGGATTTTAAAAGGTTTTCATGACGAACAAATACAGGATGTTCTCACTTTATATTGATATAAAAGCTTTAACATGTTGAAGGTAAGTCCAACTTGAAACTGCTGCTCTGTTGGAACTCTAATATTTCAACACTTTCATGATATGAACTCAGAAAAAAACAGAGACAAAGGACACAGCGAATATCTGCTGACGAAACAAAAGCTGAAGAACTGGAACAGATTAGCCGTAAATAGAGAGAGAGACTATGTTTAAGTTCAGCTTCACACAGATGTTTGCAGGGCTGTAGGTGCTCCGTGATTGGTTGAGACTAACCTGGCTTTGTGCTGGGAGCCGGAGGCTGGTGATGCTGCAGTCGACCAGCACCATTGTAGTGTTGATGTCCTGTGTGACATCACAGCTGACCAGGTTGTCCTGCTGCACACACAAATACACACAGGCAGTTATTTCAGGTATTCATTCATTAGTCATTTGTGTTGCTACAAGTTGTTATACAAAGATTTAAAAGAGAATCAAAGATCGTTTTTGATGAGAATAGTCAGGTGAGTTTTGATAGTTAGTCCTGTATTACAAACACTAATTTGCCACATTTCCCCCCAAATTGAATACAAATCCTCTTTACCGCCCCCTGGTGGCTGGCTACAGTAAAGATCCCAAACGCTACATCCTCTGTAATAGCAGATAAGAAGGGAACCGAACTATAATGTCAGAATACACCTTAAACAAATGTTTCTTAAAGATGATTTCTCTCATCTTAGGTTGTTCTTATCACACTGATCTATGTTAAAGTGTTTCAGCTGAGTTTGGTTTTAAGGGTTTATTTGATTTTTATGCTAAAACAGGCTGAAATGTAATGCTTGACAGCTGAGACTGACTCGCGATTGGTCGAACACATGTTTTTTAGCAGGACCTGCGAAAGCAAAAATGGCAGCGTTCGAATGTATGTACGTCAGATATATTAGTGTCATTTTTGTGCAAAGGAGGGATGTGGGGATACGTCATCCCTCTTTGCTTAGATAACAAGTCAATGTCCACTACTTGAATTCAGTCATTTTATCTGGACAAAGGGGCTGGTTTTCCCACCCTGGATTCAAACTACCTTCTCATGCACAAGGGATTCACAGAAAACAGTTCAGCATTTAATCCAGCATAATTCTATCTGATTGATATCAACATCTTTGTCTATTGTTGACTCTCCAACAGAGCTCCCTGTCAGAGCTGCATTACCGAACTGCTGATGCTGAACAAATATTTCAAGTTGCTGCTGCTTCACATTAAAAAGCATTCAACAGCAAGAAACACAAGGTGGCTTTTATTGTGAAACATAGACTGGAGTATAAAAACAACGTGTTTATCAGTGAATTTCACAGTGACTGCATTTAAAATAATTTGTCATTGGTGGTTATTTAGTGGCTACGTTTTTCATATGTCAGTTTCCTTAAACTGCCCAATCATCACAAGGTAAACTCACGTTCTGCAGAACTTTAATGTAGTGGATGTTGTTTGGGAAATACAGCATCAGTCGTGGCAGGAAGGCGTCGTCTCCAGAGTTCACCATCAAGGTTTTCAACATGATGGTCTGTCCAGAGCCGAGAGCGAAGTACTGCTGCTGACTGAGGACACACAACATCACTGACGTTACAGTCACAACAAATGAACGCAAAGTTGCTCACGACTTACGACAAAAACCAGGGTTGAGATATAGAAACAATGTTACTTTATTTATATATAATAATACAAAATTATGGTTTTGTCATAAGGGTTTGATAACAACTTAGGAATCATTGCCAATTTTTATAAATGTATATATCAGTCGAGCTCTTGCGATCACATCACAGGATCAAAGAAGTCACTGGTCTGGAATATTATCAGCCAGTCATATGGGAGTGTTTTGAGAGAGCACTGTAACATCTTGGTTCAGCTCAGGCCGAGATAAAAGCATCGCTGCAGACTGATGTTCTAAATTAGCCAGCAGCTAATTAGCATCATGTGTTAGCCTGTGTGAGAAAAACCTTCAGGTTGTGTGTTATTTTTTAGAGAAGCTCGCCTTATCAGAATTTGAGACAAAATTCATCATAACTATGAATTTTGTGCGACTTCTGTCCCAACTGAGTAAAACATAATACAATACAGCTCCTGTTTACTCTCTGTGTATTTTTTTTGTGCTGTGTGTGTGTGTGTGTGTATGTGTGTGTGTGTGTGTGTGTGTGTGTGTGTGTGTGTGTGTGTGTGTGTGTGTGTGTGTGTGTGTGTGTGTGTGTGTGTGTGTGTGTGTGCATGGTTGTTTTCTTACTGTGGCAGCACAAGTTCGGCCGACAGCTGCATGTTGGTCGAACAGTTCACCAGAGAACAGGAACGAGCAAACCGAGTCTGACAGAGAGAAAGACACAAAGAGTTAATCGATGAATGTCATAATAATAATAATGATTATAATAATAATAACATTGCACAGGACTCCTCTGACCCCTGATCTCGGTCCCACAGTGGATTAACCATGTCCTGATGACTCTAGCTGTACATTCCTACACTCATCCTGCTCTGTGTTGGTGAGTCAGTGGGACGTGACCTGGACACAGGATGAGTAGACTAATGACGGTTAATGTGCTGCAGCTGTAAACACATCTGGATTAGCAGGAAGGGCTTATCATGGTGTGTGGAAGAGCTGGCGTCAGATTTCATGCTTCCTTTACTTGAAAAAAAAAATTCTCTCTGGAAATGAACAGACAGGTGTCAGAGTTTTGTCTCATTATTCTCAGTTTAAAGGGAGTTGTTCAGGTCGGAGTTTTTAGTTGTTATGCTGTTATGCTAACCAGGACCGGATGGTTTTAACACTTACTGTTACCTGGTTGGTGTTAGCACTGCTCATTACCAAGTTGGTGTTAGTACTGCTGTTCTGGTTGGTGTTAGCACTGGTTAGTACCAAGTTGGTGTTAGTACTGGTGTTCTGGTTGGTGTTAGTGCTGCTGTTCTGGTTGGTGTTAGCACTGGTTAGTACCAAGTTGGTGTTAGTACTGCTGTTCTGGTTGGTGTTAGCACTGGTTAGTACCAAGTTGGTGTTAGTACTGGTGTTCTGGTTGGTTTTAGCACTGGTTAGTACCAAGTTGGTGTTAGTACTGGTGTTCTGGTTGGTGTTAGCACTGGTTAGTACCTGGTTGGTGTTAGTACTGGTGTTCTGGTTGGTGTTAGCACTGGTTAGTACCTGGTTGGTGTTAGTAATGGTGTTCTGGTTGGTTTTAGCACTGGTTAGTACCTGGTTGGTGATGGTGTTCTGGTAATGGTTAGCATTGCTCAGTTCCTGGTTAGTGTTAGTACTGGTAGGTGATAGTGCTCTGGTTGTTTTAGTACTGGTTAGTATCTGGTTGGTTTTAGTACTGGTTGGTATCTGGTTGGTGATGGTGTTCTGGTTGGTGTTAGTACTGGTAAGTATCTGGTTGGTGATGATGTTCTGGTTGGTGTTAGTACTGGTTAGTATCTGGTTGGTGATGGTGTTCTGGTTGGTATTAGCACAGCTCAGTTCCTGGTTGGTGATGGTGTTCTGGTTGGTGATAGTACTGGTTAGTACCTGGTTGGTGATAGTGTTCTGGTTGGGGTTAGCACTGGTTAGTACCTGTTTGGGGATGGTGTTCTGGTTGGTGTTAGTACTGGTTAGTATCTGTTTGGTGATAGTTTTCTGGTAAAGGTTAGCATTGCTCAGTTCCTGGTTAGTGTTACTACTGGTAGGTGATAGTGCTCTGGTTGGTTTTAGTACTGGTTGGTACCTGGTTTTTGATGGTGTTCTGGTTGGTGTTAGTTCTGGTTAGTATCTGGTTGGTGATGGTGTTCTGGTTGGTGTTAGTACTGGTAAGTATCTGGTTGGTGATGATGTTCTGGTTGGTGTTAGTACTGGTTAGTATCTGGTTGGTGATGGTGTTCTGGTTGGTATTAGCACAGCTCAGTTCCTGGTTGGTGATGGTGTTCTGGTTGGTGATAGTACTGGTTAGTACCTGGTTGGTGATAGTGTTCTGGTTGGGGTTAGCACTGGTTAGTACCTGTTTGGTGATGGTGTTCTGGTTGGTGTTAGTACTGGTTAGTATCTGTTTGGTGATAGTTTTCTGGTAAAGGTTAGCATTGCTCAGTTCCTGGTTAGTGTTACTACTGGTAGGTGATAGTGCTCTGGTTGGTACCTGGTTTTTGATGGTGTTCTGGTTGGTGTTAGTTCTGGTTAGTATCTGGTTGGTGATGGTGTTCTGGTTGGTGTTAGTACTGGTTAGTATCTGGTTGGTGATGGTGCTCAGGTTGGTGTTAGCACTGGCTAGTATCTGGTTGGTGATGGTGTTCTGGTTGGTGTTAGTACTGGTTAGTATCTGGTTAGTGATGGTGTTCAGGTTGGTGTTAGCACTGGTTAGTATCTGGTTGGGGTTAGCACTGGTTAGTATCTGGTTGGGGATGGTGTTCTGGTTGGGGTTAGCACTGGTAAGTACCTGGTTGGTGATGGTATTCTGGTGCCCTGTGCCCTGCTGCAGGATGGGTTTTAACGGAGGGAAGGTTTTGGAGGAGGTTCTGTGAGTGCTTGTTTCTCTGAGACCGTAGGAAACTTGAAACTGGACCGGAGTAAAAATGTCCCTCACGTCCTTCTGTAGGAGAAAGAAAAGGTAAACGTTGATGTCAGTCATTCACAGGCTTTAAGCCAATATTGCATGTTTGTTTTTTGCATGGGTGTGTGTTACCCTTTGGTATGCTACGTGTGTTGTACACGTAAGCTGGCCGTGTCGGGCTTTCACATGACCCCTAGTGCTGTTGGATGACCCGTTACCATGGAAATAGAAACGATGAGGGAAGGATGGTTTATGGAGGAGGTCAGAGGTCAAATTATACTGAAGATCTGAAAAGGGGAGAAGAACAATATGAAATAGGTAAATTAAATACCCTATTCTCTAGTGATTATCGGGTCACGCTCTTAAAGATATGTCTAAACACAACCGATGCGACAAGCTGTGGCTTCCTCCACCTGTTGAAGTCGTGTACAATGAAATATGACAACAGCTGATGGTAACCACTTAGAAATTATATAAATAACCCATTGTTTTTAATTAATACTAAGAACTTTAGGTGAATTGAGCTTGTTCAAATATCAGTCTCACACACTCATTTTACCTATGGCTCCTCTGAAATGTCGGGACCGGACACTGAAGCAGACGGTGACATTGAAGCAGACAGTTGGAGCGTTGTGTTCTCTGCACAGCGTCACCTGCTGGTCAATCTGCTCAGGCAGATTCAGAGACGCCTTCACCTGAATCACTGGACGGGTCCTACAGCAAAAAGAACACGTTCAGAGAAATGATAACGGCAGATGAAGACAGATTGATTGACAACAGTAGATGATTACATATGATATAAATCTTATTAGAACGCATTCTCCCTGTAAACCTCCATTAAGACAGAATTACACTTTTAGGTCTTGTAAGGTCTTACCTGAGAACCACAGCTGCGTCCGAGAGGAATGCACCGACCGCCACATCTGCACAGAGAGAGTTTAACCTGGGTTAATGCAGAGATTTAAGGCAAATGTTGGAACACAGGAAGTGACTGTAGTGACAGTGAGGTTTACCCTGGTAGCCATTATCATCGATGTCAATGCCAGAGCTGAGCGACTGGCCGAACATCCTGAGGTCGCGACCCAGGGTGGATCCAGTAATTCTCTGAGGATACACACATACAGAGTTGTGGAAATTACAGTGAAAATAAGTACCTTTACTTTATTTCATGGTACCTTATGTTTCTACTCCAGTTTGTTTCAAAGGGAATTGACTACATGTGTTACTTCACTGTTTTACTTCATTTAAAAACTGCATATAAAACATGTAAAGAATTTACAATGTAAAGAAAATATATAAAATTTGCTTGATTACTAAGTGACCAATTATCACAAATAATTAACTACTACTTTGATTATTTCTCTTCTTAAATTACAGTAAGACCTTCAATAAACTATAATGTTACCTACTGTTACTGCTATTACTGTCACTTACAAATCTTCCGTATTGCTGTTAGTGCTTGTACCTGAGATGGAGTTGGTGAGATTCCCTCCTTTCTGCCATTATAGATGTAGACAGCTCCTTTCAGGTCGTCTTCATGTGGGGCACCAATTGCCACATCTACACACACAAACAGACACATACACACATGTGTTAATATTATTGTCGTCACAAGGACTCTTGCTGTCTCGACCATGACATCAGCCTAACCTTGACCTTTCACCTACAAGTTGATTTATTTTCTTCCTTCCAGGCGGTCATTAGTTTATGTATCTCTCCAGACTTGAATCTTAGATTAATCACAGTCAATGTTTTTCTAGCTTCCTCTTTATTTTTTATAAGGTTGTAAAAGCACTTGGCCATGATGTTTTACTTTTTGGCTCATAAACAGGTAAACAGGATGAAATGTGCTAATTAGGTATCGGTATGACTTTATGGAAAATCTTCCAAATGTAGGCCTAAGGGGTTAAAGTGTGTGCTGCGTCTGCCTTTGGACCTAAAACATCCACATTTCTAAAACAGTTGGAAAATGTTCAGCAGGATGAAAGTTGTCAGAGTATGGGAAAACAGCAGAATGGTCCTTTAATGTTTAACCTGAGTCTTTTGAAGATGTGAAGTCCTGAAAGGAAAGGTTTTTTTTCTACAAACATTAAGCTACCGGAACACACACACACACACACACACACACATACATCTTTTATCTAACTGTGGCAGATTAGAAGGCAGGTTCAGGGTCCAGTTAAAGAGCAGCAAGAGTTTGTCATTACAGATTTTAATGAACTTAATAACACACTCCACCCCTCCACAGCACACCACACACACACACACACACACACACACACACCACAGATGGTGAGGGGTCTGTTTGTGTGTGAGGGCGTTGTGTTTGAGTAATGTCTCTTAATTATCACCAAGTGGCAGCTACCGTTGGTGTTGGGTGGGTTGTGCTCCCTTTAAAATACACAACCCGTTTATAGAGCAGGAGAAACAGTCAAAGTATCATAGTATATATTTTGTATTTATATTTACTTTCAGCAGTAATAGTCGCACAAATAGTGGTAGTATCAAGAGTAGTATTTGCAGCATTGTTAGCAGTAGCAACAGTAAGGGTATTAGCACTGGAATTAGCAAAAGTCATATTCATGTTAAAGGTATTTTAAAGGTTTAACCAAAATAAAAGCTGATAGGTCAGTGCTTGCAGGTGTGGTTATTACCATGGTAACCATCGTCATCCAGGTCTCCAAGGTCAGCGATGGTCTCTCCAAATCGAGCGGCATAGGCATCACTGCCAGTCAGCTGAAACTCCGCCTCCAACAGCTCCGCCTAAGAGCAGGTCAGTGAGAACGATATGGTTTAGTGCTGCAGCCGACTGTTTATTATTTTCATTTAGGATAAATAATCATATTATTCTGTCAATTAATGAATTATTTATCTATAAACTCACTTTATTAAGAAATGTGACAAAGAAAAGCATAAAATCCTCACAGTTCAGAAGCTGGAACAAGAAAATGTTTTTGTGCGTTTGTGTGTGTGTGTGTGTGTGTGGGGGGGGGTGGTTGTTTGTATGTGTGCGTGCGTGTGCTCACCTGCCCCTGGTTTATGTACACGTGCACTCGCCCCTCCTCCCTGGCGGCCCCAGTTGCTAAGGGAGCGCCGACCAACAGGTCGGACAAACCATCAGCGTTCAGATCCACCGCACACAAACTGGAGCCAAAGTATGATCCCAGCTACACACACAAAGACACACAAGGTAAGTACAAAGTCATCCACTATTTGAAAGGAGGATGCTAAGTGGCTACTTACCTCTTTTCCAGACACGTCAGAGACAACCTTCAGCAAACTGTTGTCCATGGTGAGGATGAAGACCTGCAACCCACAAACACACACACACACACACACTAGTAAAAACTGACTTAGCGCACAGTCAGTAAACAGATGTGCAGGTAAACAGCTCTTACCTTTCCTCTCTGGTTATATTGCGGAGCTCCACCCACCACCTCCAGTGTAGCAGGACTCAGGAAGTGACCAGCTCCAACAGCGTAACCTGCAGAACACAGTGTCCAAATTCATACTTAATCATTGGTGGAAAGTATCTAAGTCCTCAAGTACTGACATTTAAAAGTACTTTATTTGATTATTACCTTTCTATGATGCTTTCTAATTCTAATCCACTACTGTTCAGATTGCTTGGGACTTTGTCACTAACACAGTACTAGTTACTTTTCAGATTAAGAGTTAACATATAAAATGCCCCCATTGTGAAAGATTCAAACTGAATTTTTTCAGTATTATTGACACTATTCAGAGACAATTCTTTCAGTCGGTATGTGTTGATTGAATTGGTTCTCTATCAGCAGTCATAACAAAGTACAAACAGTACATCACACCTCTCCGCTCAGCTTCCTGTTCATCATCCTGCCTCTTTACATCAGGTTATGAGGGTCTGTGCACAATTTCAGCTAAATCTAAAACCTATTAAGACCTTTTACAATCTTTCTCGATTGCTTAAGCATGATTTTGAAAATAGCTCCCGGTTTTTCAAAACAACACACAATTAGCACAATGACAAACCCAACTAGCAGAACAGCTCAGATCTTTGTAAAATTAAACACTCTTGTAAAAACTATACACTCATTTATAAAAAACAATCTTTGTTACCATATGAAACACACACGTTTCATATGACTTAATTCAGTTTGAACCAGTTACACCCTGCTGTGGTTAACCTAATAATAATAATAATAACCAATGCTGCAGACTAATGAAAATATAATTATTTTCTCTCCATATCCCCAAATCAGTCAACATGACGACATGGAGAATCACAACAAAACATGTCCCTGTTTTCATGCTACTACAGTAGTGTGCATTACACTGTAAGCTTTATATCAGACAAACAGAAAACTCTATCCAGTACAGGTCACAATGACAGATTTTGCTGTATATCTGCTAAGATTTGGCTGAACTCTTAGTCCAGCCTCCCTCAGCGTCAACCCGTGATTCACCACATCGTCAACTAGTGTTGTGCAAATTTAATTTGATAAATTTGGTCCTCTTCTTCTTTGAGCCTATTCTCCTCCTGCTTCAGGTCTTCCTCTTCCTCTACCTCTGGCTCGGCCTCTACCTCTGGCACGGCCTCCCCCTCTTCCTCTTCCTTCTCCTCCTCCGTGGATTCCCCCTCTCACCCTCACTCTTGTTATTCTGACTCCTTCCATTTTGGTTGAAGTCAGGTGAACTCACCCGCTGCATTTTTATTGAGCTTAAACCTGATTGGTGTGTCTACAGTTAAGCAATATGCTCATAGGGGTGTTAATTTGACAGTCAGTGCTTTGGAATTGCAAGGAAGTGACATCTTGATATACTTCTGTGTCTAATGTATACAAGTTTGTTTAGTGTTTAGCAGATCATTATGTGTATTGTTTTGCAAAAAGTGTGAGTCTGACATTGTGCTTATAGTGGTGCAAATCTGGGCCGATGTTTTGCTCCTTGAGTGTAAGGTTTTGATAATTGTGTAATACTTGAAAACCAGCAGAGACAACAAAGTCTCTAATAACAAAGTTGTTTTTAAGTGCTTCTCAGGGGTATATTTCAATAATTCCTAAGAGATAAATGATTAAATTAACGTGAGCTGGATCTGTAGATGCAGCAGAGTATGGATAGATGGATTAACATATTAAAATGATTAAATTATTTGATTTAATTAAAATTTCACCATTTGCTCATGACACATTGACTGTTCTAGCTCCACATCATCCAAGCAAAAAAAAGAAAAAGAACTCGTTAAGCTTCAGCAGCATTAATCCCTGAGTTGTTTTTCAACATGAGGCGGCAATAATCATGGGGAGTGGAGCCGTATGCGATCGAAGTAATTAAAGTCATGCTGGCAGACTGCAAATGGTTTTTCAAAGCACAGCATGTCAGAGTAAAAGACATTTACATTGATGAGATCTGCATTTAAGCAGCTTACTGTGGCTGTAGTCTCTTTACTATTGATCCTTGTAAAAAGCAAATGGTGCTGCATATAACAATACATGTTTAGCAATAGCAAATCTAACAGATCACCATTTAATAACAAAGGCAAACACATTCACTTAATGGATTAAAGCAAAATGGTTTGCATTTGCTGTCAATTTCTGACATGACGGAGAAGCCAAAGCATCATGATCGACCCCTGGTAGCTAGCTGCAGTATAGGTCATAAAAGCTTTCTCCATGTTAGCAGATTGGACATGGACCCAACTAAAGAGTCCTAAAGAATCCTAAAATTAAAAAGATAACTGATAACTCCTCCTCGTTGATTTTAATTAAGCCCCTGGGCTACAGCATAACAGCAAACTGGAAATAAACAACAGGCCCAGCCACAGTTTATGCTTCTGCAGGAACTGAAAGAAGCATTGGGCTTAATAGAAGAGGCCGAAAAATCCTAAACGCATCCTTCTGCAAATTCCGATTTATAACTTTATCAATGACTCACCAGAGAGAATTGGTGGTGAGTGACTCTTGTGCATCATTTGTCTATAAGTCTTGAACATAAAATAAGTTCTAAAAAATGCGGCATATGAGATGAGATTCTTTGATAGCACTAAACTTTTTGTCACCAAGTGACAAATATCATGTCACACAGATACAGTGGTACAGTAAATCAATAGTATATAGTAGGAGATGTGTTATCTACCCAGGTAGCTTCCAAAGCTGACTGTTCCAGCCTCATCATCGAGGTACACTGACATCCCTCGACTGGACGTGTTGAAGACCAGAACTGAACCCGTCCAATAAGACGTCCCTGGAGCCCCCATGATGATCAGATCCTGAGAGACAGAGGCAGATTTCAGAGTTCTGTGATGTAAAGTTCCACATAGGTTGCTGACTATCTTGGACCACGAACACCACCCACTACACAGAAGTCTCAACGGACAGAGGAGCATGTTCAGTGGCAGAATTCTGTCACTGTCATGCACATCGGACAGGCTGAGAAGGTCCTTTGTCCCCAGGGCCATTCGGCTTCATAACGCCACACAGAGGGAGATCTTCCTTGCATGATTCGACCTCAGTCTGCCCTCCCCTTCTCAACTCTTCTCATCTCATCTTATAATACATCCCTTTACTGGCTATACTAGCCCCATGCACAGATTTTTAGCTTTTACCACTTCATATTCTTATATATTTATTATTTATATATAGATATTTTTTTAGTAATACTCCACTCCAGCAGCACAAGAACACTTTTATACTAGACACTGACACAAGCACATCATTGCATTCTGTAGCATAGGGTCAGACCCATTCATGCACCTGTATCTGCAATGTTCTACCAATGTTCTACCTATGTATACGTGTTTTATGTATGTACTGTATGTCGGTTAAGTGTATAAGCTACTGGAGGACCTAAATTTCCCACGGGATTAATAAAGTATCCATCTATCTATCTACATATTTCTATTTAAGGTCTATTATCTAAAAAACATTTCTATGTGACACATCTGTAAACATCATACTATCATTTGTTGCTTTAAAATGTAAGTAGTGAGTCATTTTAACACAGAAAACTGTCAGTTCTTGTTCTCTTTTCTAAAATTATTACATTATTCCTTTCTATATGTCAAGAGCATTAAGGGGAACAAGGACTCAGTGACGAAAAACAGGATTTTAAAATAGTGTGTTGACTGTGTGTTGCTGACCTCTGTCAGGAAATTGGAGATACCAGCCTGACATGACCCATAATCCTCCCCGAACTTCCTCTGGTGGTCTGCAACAGACAGAGACGCAGGCAAACAGACACGTTGGGAGGTGAAGGTTAACAAACATATCTGAAGATAAAAAATGAACTATTTCCTCCTGCAGCTGAACAAATGGTCTGCGCTCGCACACACATGAAAGAAGTAAGAACAAGAGATTATGCCAACATTTTAAACGTGAGAATGTCGTCACTTTCAACAAAATGGCTTTTAGAATTTCCCTGGTAGATTAGAATGGAAGAAAACTGTAATTTATGATCTCTCCTGTAGTATGATGTACGAGGAAATATGTTACCTGACATATAAATATGTCTTGTGTTAACAATAATAACAATAACATCTGTAGGCCATGTACCAAGCATTTCAAAAACTAATATATGCGTTAAATTCCCACAAATTTTCTGAAATTGGGAGAACCACAACCTAGCCTGTAACACTTAACGTGTGTGTACCTCTGTAGCAGGGGATCATGTGCTGACCATGTATCAGGTCGCTGCCATAGCGATAACACACTCCGTTAGGTAGCTTGTTGTTCTGACTGTCCTTCTTTGAGTAGAAGACGTTCTTCCAGCGGTGAGCACATGCCTACACACACACACACACACACACACACACACACACACACACACACACACACACACATAAAGGATGCGACATAGGAACAGCATGTGACATGGGCTCATTAGTGTCAGTAACACAATCACAAGTTAGCAGAAGTGTTGTTATACCCATGACAGTGTGACAGAATCTGTGAACATAACCAGCCCTGTTGTGTGTTTAATTTAGACCTGCAGTAAAATGTTTCACTCGGAGATGATTTGTGAGAAAAAAGCTGATGCTGTAATAAAAGTGTTTGCACACGTCAGGAGCCTGTGTATGGGTCCCACATGTTGACACAATATGTTGTTTTCCCTTTTTTGACAGGGATACATAGTGTTGGTAACAGACTGTTAGCGGTTAAAACCGTTCCAATCACTCTTCATGATTCAGAATGCAAAGCTAAATCCCCTCAAATTAAATCAGCCTCATCAAAGTATAAACATTAAATAGCCTTTATACATTTTTTCACTTTTGTGCCTTTTTAATTGCACGATCAGTACATGTTCGTCATGTTTTTAATCACTTGGCCTCTCTGATGAAGGATTTTTTTACTTCTGTCCTCTGATTAATCTATGTGCTTTGTCATATTTAAGAGACTAAATAACTAAATAATTAGTTTCTATAACAGCAGGTTAAACTAAAACTGATGACATCTTTGACCAAATCACTGAAAAAGTCAAGATAAACTGGTGATATATTGTAATTAATTTATATAAATTAATAATAACTAATACAGAAATTAAAGACATAGTTCTTAAGAAAGTGATAATAGATAAATGTTTACTCTCTTTCTGTGTATTAACCTTGTGGTGCTGAGGCATTCACACGGTGGTGATGACATTCGGTTAATGACAGATCATTGTCATTCGAGGGGGTTTGTGTGTGTGTGTGTGTGTGTGTGTGTGTGTGTGTGTGTGTGTGTGTGTGTGTGTGTGTGTGTGTTTGTGTGTGTGTGTGGGTGTGGGTGTGGGTGTGTGTGTGTGAGAGAGAGAGAGAGGCAGAAGTTGTGTGAGTTACCAGGACGTGTCCTCCATTGTCTCCGGGCTGTCTGGACAGACTGACTCCCAGCCACTGGTGATCACTTTCTGCTTCACACGTCTTCCCACAGCTCGACACATCTGCAGACACGAGTTAAAGAGCGCATGTTAAACCTCAACAAGTTGAAAAAACATAACGGAATATGACCGATTGCTGTTTGTTTCATGGATTCATTTACATTTCATATGCGATGTTAAGCCTACCACTGTTTTCTCAGAGGTCACCTGCTTCAAGTATGTCATGATTTATTTGCTATATTTTTGTTACCTCCAACACGGACCTGGTTTTGTTTGTTTGTTGTTTGTTTGGAAACAATCGGACATCAAAACAACTGAACAGATTTGCACAAAACTTGGTGGAAGGATGTGCTTTGGGTAAATTTGAGGGCGGATCTAGGTCATGACATGTGCAAGGTAATCAGCTGAAAGGCAGCAATCATGTTAGAGGTGTTTTGGCTCCATTCAAATTAATGATGGTACAGAACTTAAGTCGGTGTGAATGGAGCCATAGTCTTTTAAATTCAAGTTAGAAGGTTTTTAACAATTTAGATAGACACACACCGGCATGCATGTGTTGGCAGTGCTGCGTCTCTGAAGTGATGTTGCAGCGGAAAATGGCTCCTGGAGATTGAACCGTCGGATTGGAGGATGAGTTGGCTACTGGAGCTCCAACCACTAACCTGAGAGAGAGAGAGAGAAAGAGAGAAAGAGAGAGAGAGAGTTACACTGTGTCTGTTCAGTGTCTAAATGGCATCTGTGTGTGAGGCATCAAAGAGCTTCTGTCACTGAATAGAACTGGGTAATTAGCATGCACACACACACACACACACCCACACACACGCACACACACATAATGACGCGTCCTTAGATAATTAAATTAAGATTTATAGTTCCCTACAGCTCTATGAGGGCAGGAGTCATTACTATGGTCAAAGTTCATGACTGAAGATATTCATCATCCATATCATGAAAACCCATAATGCTTTGAAATGTAGTTTAGCCATGTGTGTTATTTTCAAAGATGGCGACAGGAGCAGTAATTGGTAATTTCCATCGCTGAGGTCATCACATCCAGAATTCCAGATGTTTAATAAAACATAACCCCACACATATTCATTCAAGTTGAAAAAAAACATATGGCTGTATAACTTTATGGAAAACCATCACCTTCCATCGAATCAACAGAAGATCAATAGCAGATCAAAAAAGGGTGAATAGTAGATCGATAAATGATCATGGTACAATACAAGATCAATAGAGGATGAACAGCAGAATAATAGTAAAGTGATATGAGGAAAACAATGCACAATAAAAGACCAGTAGCAGAACATCAAAGGATCAATAGTAGGTCAATAGAAGGTTCGATCCCAGATCAATATCAGATGAAGAGCATCGAAACTGACCATTTGTGAGATTTGTGGCGATGCAGCAGGACTGAGTATCCAAACATGGAGGCGGAGGGACCGCTGAACTCCAGACTGTGCTCCTGATCCAGACTGTATCCTGCAGCAGGACAAACCAGCACCAGAAACTGGACCAGGACCTGAACCAGGACCAGGAACAGACTGCAGCGCGCACACACACCGACAGCGGAGGGATACATGATGGAGCACAAACTGCAGGGACACCAAAGAGAACCCAATTAGAAATGTACATACATACAACAATCATTTCCTTCTCTACAAACTCATGTTGTTTAAACCCACATAACTTTATATAAACCTCCAGTGGAGATCTTACAGTTTACAAATACACACAACCAGGAGAGATTTGGGATCAGGTGGAGTATAAATACTCATAAAGTATTTCATTCAGTGTATACGAGTAGAAACAAGACAAGGCAGATTAATACAAATTTAACAATTTGTATATTAGTATAGGACTCATAGATTAATACCATTGGACACAGACTTATGACATTTATTTTAACAGTTGTACGTAAAGACTGATGCTATCTGTATCTTATCTGTATTTGAACATGCTGCCAGCAGCCAGTTAGCTTAGCAAACAGCGAGCATGTCTCAGTCCAAACACAAGACACAATAAGTGTTAAATTATTAACTGTTAGTTCTATTAATGTATTTTTGTGAAATTTGTTTGAGGTTTCTGCTGAGTTAAATTTTCTCTGAACTATTTTTAGAATCACTTTGGGCTTGAAAGGTAATACAAAGTGAGTCCTGGTTGTTATCATCACGAGAGTGAACCAACATTGCTTTTCCTTACAAACTAATTTTGTTTAGTCTATGTAACATGGTAAAAGGTGGAAAATTGCACGTTCAAAGCAGGAAGTAAGATGATGATGAAGCCACAGAAGGAACATGTATAATCAAAATCACTGTGAAGCCGCTGTAGATCTCGGACTCTTGGGACTAACTCCACTGCGTCAACATCAGGTTCCCTAACACTCACAATGAGTTAACTCAATGTTTTGTCTTGTTCAATAAAAGTTTAAAAGAATTACCAACTATTCAACTCACAAAAAATTGTTAATGACAAATACTATTTTTGCTTAAAAATATACTTTAACTGATGTGAAATCAGACAGTTTCAGTTAGAGGGGCCCATTGACGGGATCAAATCTTTCCAGGGCCCCCTTGCTTTAAGCTACGGCCCTGTTAAACAAAAGTTCATTACAGCATTTTAACTAGTTAAAGTCTGATGACATGAAGTGAAGTGTTTATGATGAATTATGATTTCTCTGAAATAATAAATGAATGGTTCTGTCTTGAAGTTACACTGAGCCTCTAACTTTAAAATAACTTTACGAAAAGGTAGAAGAGGAGTTTAAATAATATTTGTAGTGTTTCTATGACTGAAAACTTTTCATCCACAAACTTAGACTAACAGGGAGTTGACGGTACCGTTCACAGCGCAGATATTCCGGGTCAAACGGTGGATCCGGTCGGTACCGAGCAGATGTGGAGTCAGCACCGGGCAGACATGACGGAGAGAACGGAGGTTTGTCTCAGAAGTGTCCGGTGACTCCTCTCCTCTCCCGGCGAGCCTCGTTAAAACCTCCTGTTGATCCTCGCGCCGTTATCCTTCCACACGCGCGTGGAGCTCCGGTTTATCTTCCAGCACGAGCCCGCGACGCACGAGGATCCGGTGACCGACACACGGAGAAGGGATGAAACTCAAAGTGACAAATAAATTAAACATAAAACACTGAGGAGAAAAGTGAGAGAAGCTGAACTTCAGGGTGAAGTCAATGAAACTCACAAGAGAGCGCGCGGAGATCCTCCCTCCCTGTGACTGTGTGCGTGTGTGTGTGTGTGTGTGCGCGCGCGCGCGTGTGTGCGTGTGCGTGTGTCATGGACCTTAAGGGACATCTAAACCAGTTAATTGTGGTCAGTGTTTCCGGTTTAAATTAAAATCCATGTCCACAGTTACCTCAAACCTAACTTTTGTTTCAGTGCTTTAGTTCAGGGTTTGTTGGTTTTGCATGAGTCTGCCGGAAATGAGTGTGTGTGTGATGTCCCCAGATGTGACGTATGACAACGTGTGTGTGTGAGTGTGTGCACGCGCGTAACGGTGTCTCCTCTCCACCCTTTCAGTGCACGCGGCTCAGGGTGTTTCCTCCTCCTCTGTTATCACCACGGTGTGAATGAAGTCCGTTGCTCTAATCTTATTTTAATGTCTGAAAGCTGGAACACACAAATACACATCGACTGCTCTCCGCAGTACTTTGTTAGAAACATCACAATCCTCAGTTCATTGTGATGTTTGAAAATGTTCCTCAAATATTCCTCCATGTTGACATTAAAGTTGCAGTGTTTAGAATTTAGTGACATAAAGTGGTGAAGGTGCACGTTGCAGCTGAAGACCATTCACCTTCTCCCCCCTCCAAAACATGATAGAGAACCTGTGGTACCTTCATGTTCTACTGCTTCAAGAAACATGGCGGCCTCCATAGAGAGGACCCCCCCCCCCCCCCCCCCCCCCATGTAAATATAAAGAATTCAATATAAGGGTACAATTTTAGGGTAAATAAAACAACAATTTGTATAATTTAGATGAGACACACGTGAACACACCACTAGGATTATTTTCTATTGAAATTTCTTTCAATAGATACCATCACCTAAATCGTACACAATGAGCCTTTAATGCATCACATAGTTTCTGTGGATTTGTTAGCTCCATGTTCTAAGCTGCTCGTCTACTTCTCTACCACATTAAATCAATCAGATTTAATTTATGTAGCCCATAATCACGAGTTACAATTGACCTCATACAGTTTAACAAGGTGCAACATTCTCTGTTCTTAACCTTCGACTGGAGCGAGGGAAGAACCACCATAAAAACAGTTCCACCAGAAGTAAAAAGGAATGTAGAGAGATGCAAGTGAGAGGGATTTTTTTCCCAGGACGCATAGAAGTGGAATAGAAGTAGGCATATGGTTTATCGCACTTCACAAAGGTTTTATACTGGATTCAAATCTAGTGACTGTGGACGTCATTGTAGTAAAGCTAACTTATTTTCATTGAACCAATTTCTACCAACTTATCATGGTAGAAGAATCCATTACGTTTTATTCTAATGTACAAAACAGATTTTTTTTTACTTGCCTGTACAATCATCTCGTGAGTATATTATGTACCTACTCAGCATTTCATTTCCTTATTCTCTTGTCTACCTCATTCTGACCTGCCTGCTGTTGTAACAAGTGAGTTTCCCTGGTGTGTGGATCAATAAAGTTTAATCTTACCTTATCTTATCTTATCTTATCTTATTAGAAGATGGTAAATTGAGTCCATACAGTGATGCAAATGGTCAGCAACAATGCAAAGAGGCTTTGGTATTAAAACAACGATTTATTTGTATTAATAAATACAAACAGACCAACAGTCCAAACAGACCTGAGCAGACCTGTCCAGTGTGCAGGGTCTGACCTCTGTAATACTTAGGTGTTAACAGCAGTATTTTGTAATACTGCTGTTAACACCATATCTGCTATCAACAGAAAATCAGTAATTCCACCAATAAAACAATATACAGTACTGTAAATGTGACAATCTTATACTATTACGATTATATTTTGAAGATAATGTGTGTGCTTTAGTAAAAAATACTTAATAATTACTTCATTAGAGGATCTAGGGACTAGGACACAAGTTTTAGTCTTCTTTAAATGTGTTGAAAGTATAATTCCAGTTCTTCCAGAACTGCGTGACCACTAACAGTCTGCTCAGCTAAAGCCACACTTGTCACACGCTGACAGTAAAAAGTATAATTTAGCTTAAAGTGAATCAGCAAAATTCATAACGAAACCAAATGCAAATCATCATGCAAATCCATGCACTTTAAACTTGGGATGAACTATAGAGGATTTTAAAACATGCATGTCTAATCCCACGTGTAAACTGTTAACTGAGTAAGATCTGTTAATGACTTCATAGACTTTAGATTTGCTTTTATTATATCGTGCTACACTGATTGTATGTATCTGTAATTTCTCGTTTGGCTTTGTTTCTTTTCATCTGCTGTCCTCAGATGTCTCTTGCAAGAGAGATATTGTTCTCAATAAGACTGCATAATTAAATAAAAGGTTGTACAAAAAACTGGCAGCAGCATTTAGCTCCAGGCGCCTCTTTAACCACTGTCAAACATGCACTGGTGCTCTTTGTTACTTGTGTTATTTTCTTTGTTACCAGAGAAACAAAATAAAAGCTCAACAGTTGGATGAGATCACACACAATTACAGAAAGATATGCAGATACATACAGTATTCTATTGTCATGTCAGATTTACCGTACTGGTCTTTAGTTAATCAACTGATTCATCCTGCTGTTCTCTGAAAATAAGCACTAAAATAAATTCCAGAGAAAAAACACTTCTTGTGATTCAAACTTGTGACTCAATAAACAATGACTTTAAGCAGTTTGAAGTATGAAGTCAGTCATGTTCAGCTGGTGTTAACTGTGTTTAGTTAAAAATCAGGGGGGAAGACTATTTGTCCTGAAAGAGTCACTTAGGAACTTTAACCGCTCTGTGATTATTTCCAGATCTTCAGCCAGTAAATAAACCAGAAAGACACAAAGAAAAGAAAAGATGCAGAAAACGTCTATTAGATTCCAATGACTCTTGAACAAATAATTGTATAAAGGAATATACCAAATTTGTTCTAACTTCAAAGTTTATCCACTTTGGCGAAGAACGCTCTTCCTATCTCGGATCTCTATTTGTCCGTGTCCAACCACTACATCAGCCTATCAGTGCGATTTTATCCAAACTGATAAAAATAGCTCTAGACAGAAAGGCAGTTGAGGAGCAGACTGTTTGGTTAAATGGCGGACAGGAACTCTGCACTACACTGTTTGTTGGTATTTCCTGTCACTGACCCTGCAGTTATTATTCTGGAATCTGACGAGCTACTGTTCCCACCCTCCCACTCACTTCTTGTGTCCTTAAATTGTAAAGAAGACAACATGGAAAGAAGCAGAGACGTGTTTCCTCTCTGAGTGGGTTGTACAGAACACCTGTAGATCCATTTGTCTTTTATATCATTTCTACAAGGTCCCGCTCGCTTCAGAGCAACAACATGATACGATTAATGTGTTTCCCATTCTATAACTTCTTAAGCTAAATCGCAAGTTGGAAAGCATATAATCATTGACATCCGCAAACTTCAACTGGTGGTAGGCATTCATAAGTGCGGTAGAACATGCAAGCAATATTCTTCATCTTCATCGTCCTATGTTCTATAATGAGACAGCGTTTGGATTAAAAAGGGGTAGAGGAAATTATGTCTGATCTACTGAGCAGCCACATGACTTTCATAGTACTGCTATACAATCAATCAATCAATCAAATTTTATTTGTATAGCCCGTATTTACAAAATACAATTCGTCTCATAGGGCTTTAACAGGGTGTGACATCCTCTGTCCTTAACCCTCAGCAAGAGTAAGGAAAAACTACTAAAAACTAGCCTGGATGCCAGACGAACTTAGCCCCGCCCACAACATTTCAGGTCGGGAAGTTCGGTCTGGAGTCGCTCCGTTGGGGAGAAATTATGCCCGGTACGAAATCGACCGGGCATTGTCAGGGTGGGTTCTATACAACGATGGACAGATGATCAACGGTAACGTAATCAACCACGTCATCAAAGTGTGCTTAGGTTGAATGCCTGCCGCTGGAGAGCTGAGATGTGTAGATGCTGCCATTGAGTCTGTTTTAGAAGACATCGACAGCGCATTCATTTTGAAAGAGGAACAGAGAACGCGGAGGCGACGCCAAAGCGCCGCGCTAATCCCTATCGCCCCGGCGCTAGGCTGTTCACAACGGACGCTGAACCGACGCTGAAGCGCCGGGCAGCGCTAATAATATCACCCGTTGATCCAGTAGTATAAAAGCATATACTTACTTGTTGCTCCAACATTAAGCAACAGCGTCCAAACATTTGTCTTTCTTGGTGTTGTCTTTATACAACATGTTCCGTGGATCATACAACTCACTGTACTTCTCCACTTCAATTATTAATTTAATGTCATCCATGTTGAAGAACTTCTCCGCTGTTTGCTTCGTTAAATGTCGGGTGTCGAGGGTAAATTACGTATTCTCCACTCAAGCCTATGTGGAGAATACGTAGCCCCCTTCTCTCTCTTTTTATCTTTATCACTGCTTGTGTGGCTGTAGTGGATGGGCAGAGGGGGACATTTAATAATGTCATTGGTAAAATTAAAACTCCAGGACAACAGAAGGGGAATTCAAAGGATGGGATGCATATTTGATCATTTATATCATATCAAATATGTCATCAATATCGTTTAAAATCATTTTTCAGTGTGTTTCCTGGTGCGATACGCTCGCGTCAAGCGCAAAAAATAGACTCAACGCCGAAACAATCGCTGCACGGCGCTAGGCAGCCTTGGCGCAGCGTGGCGCTTCAAGCTCCGGTGTGACCCGCACAAAGATTTAACATGGGAATGGATGGGAGCCAGCTGTTATTTAAGGCTTGGCGCTGCGCTTCAGCGTCCTGTGTGAACCCGGCGTTAGTAAATAACTCACAATGAGTCGCTTAACATACGTCACATACTAAGTTGCTCTGATTGGTTGTAGGTCTATCCAATTGAGACAAGAGGCATTTTTTTTCTGGTTCGGTTAAAACACGCCCCATAATCACAGCCCAATGGAGCGGTATCAGACTCACATTCTGACTAGAATTGTGAGTATGACAACGTCAGGCTAACTAAAAACCCTTTTACAGGGTAAAAATACGTAGAAACCTCAGAGGGGGCCACATGTGAGGGATCCCTCTCCCAGGACGGACAGAAGTGCAATAGATGTCACGTGTAGGAAAACATCATCAAGATTAAAGTTTTTAGCAGCATTTGATGAGGGTGAACATCCTGAAGGAAAACCCCAACATGACATGCCAAGCAGTCCGGCTGCAATCACAGCCCATGGTCAGCAACCAGCATGACCACGATTCACCATTAAAAGATTAAGATTAAGATTAAGATGCATTTATTAGTCCCAAACACATGCACAGACATGCACAGGCACACTCATGCAGGTAGGGAAATTTAACCTCTGCTTTTAACCCATCTGGTGCAGGACACACAGAGCATTGAGCGACCATGTACGGCGCCTGGGGAGCAGATGTTGGGGGAGTAAGGTGCCTTCCCCAGGGGCACTAGACAGGGTAGGGAGAATCCTCTTGGATTTTTGGACAGATCAATCCAGGTTCGTCTTTTTGTTGTTTCTCCGTGGAGTCGAACCAGAGGCGAACCAGAGACCTTTTCTGCCCATAGTCCAAGTTTCTGCCACTAGTCCACATCCAGACCAGACGACACTCCAGTCCTCAGTCACCGTCCACCGCCGCCCAAAAGGACCCACCACGAGCCACAGCCGCGGTCCTGGTCCACCACCCGTACCCATTGCCAACGCGACACAGGGTCCGCCACCACCACCACAATCAGCCCACACGATACTTGATCCGCCACACTGGATCCACCACTGCGACCCCCGATGCACGATCCACAAACCGCATCCATGGTGCATAACAGCTTGAGGGATAAAAGAGGAATAATACAGACCAACCATTGGACAGCTGACCCAAACTTCTGACATATCAGACGTTTGGGTCAGCTGTCTTCTGGCTATAGTACAGTTAAAGCAGAGTCAAGACCTCTGTGAACTCAGTGTTTTTTTCTCACTTTGCTTCACATTCTCACTGCAACATGGACAGGAAACACAAAAGCAAGAGTGGTTGGCTGGCCTCTTTAACATTTCCTCTTATCACAACAGTCATACCACATAAAATGCCGTTACTCTTGACACACAGAATATGGGACACATAGTAAAGGCAGCAGGATTTTCTCTTGTTAGCATCATGAAGAAAGCAAGCTTCGACTTCTTTGTTGGCAGTAACCAGACCCATCTGGAAGGGCTGTTGCTTTCCACTGCAGGCCATTAACATGAGCACTGATTTCGAGTTCCTATCACAAGAAATGAGCAAGTTGTACTGCAGCCTCCAAAGAATGTGGCCACTGAATTTGGAAACGGGTAAAGACTAAAACATTTTTAGTTTAGTCTCTTGTGTTTTTGGTAGCTACGTAACGTTCACAAATAGCTCTTCTACTGTGCAAGTGTAGTTTGAAATGGGGTCAGCTGAGCATGCTAATGATCCAGTCTTTACACCTCTGGTTTTTGAGAGACAAAGACAAGACACAACCCTGAAACTGTATCCTGAACTGCTCCTAGGTCTGGTGATGGTGGCTTTGACCTATGACTGGACAATGACCACTCGGGTGCAGGGGTGAAGGGTCAATGACTGTTGGCCTCATTTACAAGAAGCTGTTATCAGCTGCCTTCACATGTTTAGTGTGGTTAAAACACGAGTAACAAAACCGTCAGTGAGCACATGTTGCCTGTTTAACTCTGAACATCCCTTAAGCTGTGTGATGTTCCACTGAGGTCACTGTGACCCCTATGCTCCGCCAGCAATTAGGAGGTCAGAGTTCCGGGGTAGATGGACGGGAGGACAGAAGAAGCAGATAAAGAGCTACAGTGATACAAAAGGTGAGAGCTCTCCATCTCGTGCTTCTCCTGCTAAAGAAAATAGAAAGGAAAGAAGTTAATAAATCTAGATCAAGTTCAGTTGTTTTCTCTCACACAAATGTTCAAATTGTATGTGTGTTTATGTGTGAATCTGCTGAAGCAAACAGCTCTGACACTTCCTCTGCTCTCTTTCATTTCCCTCTCCTTCTTCACAGTTACATTTTATCTCTGTTTCATGCTTAAGTCAAGAATGAGTCCGTAAAAGAAAGAAGCGATGACATAAGCTGCCCAGTGAGAGTGGGTGTGGGGGATGTGTGGATGCAAAGTTAAGTAGACAACTTCCATTTTTAACTCTTTACTCTCTCTTTCACTAAAGCTTCTTTCAGACATGCACTTGAGTCCAGACATTTTCCTAATATTTTCCAGAATATGTGAGAACGCAGATGTCTGAGTCACTTGCTATGGACTTCGTACGGAACTTTTCCTGCCAGCCCTCTGGTAAAATGTGCGGAAAGAGTGAGCCCATGTGAGAATACAGCGATGAATGTTGATGACGGATGCAGAACTGAAAGAAAAAAACTGCCATACACGTAGAGGATGCAGATGATGATGTCAACTTTGAGAGACAATTAGATTTGAGGGTTTTTGGTGTTACAGTCCGAGGCCGATGTCGATATGATGTGAACAAAAACACATGATCTACCCATGCATGACATAATGTCCTGCCACCTACATGCTCCACCGAAGCGCCGCCGCTCGTCCAAATACTGCAGAGATGTTTGTGTTGTTGTGAACGCGTCTGATCATGCGGATATTCTCTGGAGTTGATGTTTGAAGATGGTTGTACTCGTAGATGAAGATGTGCTCATGGAAAGACGGCGGGAGTTGAGAGCATCTTGCGTGAATGTTGCAGTCATTTTCCAGTTTGTTATGCATTCGTCCGACTCAGACAATCTCCAGTGGAGTTCTTCAAATGTTAAAGGCAAACTCAAGAAAATGACCAAACGAGTTCATGTTTGAAAACAGCATAATTGTAAATGCCGACCACACAGCTTTCTTCAATAATTTATTAACATAGTATTTATATTGGCCATAAACTATTATTAAGGTCAACCAGGCTGTTGGCCCTACTCCTTAAAAATGATTGACTGCATTTGTGTTATATATCCGCACTTATATAAATGGATTTTACAGAACACACGTCAGTATAATTATGATGTATACGACTCAGCAGCACTGTGAGCTGCAGCCTATGAAATGAGGAGCAGAGTCTGTGTCTTCTCTGCTGATGGAGCCCCTCGTGAAAACAAACACATTCACAGATTAAAGAGTGTGCTTGTGTGTGTGTGTGTGTTATCTGTGGTATGCTAATAGACTGGTGATCCCTGCTGTGTTCACATCAGTTGATCACAGATTAGTCTGATCAGATCCAGATCCAGGGCTTTGATCTCAGTGTGTGTGGTGTGCGTGTGTGTGTGTGTTTGTGTGTGTGTGTGTGTGTGTGTGTGTGTGTGTGTGTGTCTGTGTGTGTGTCTGTGTCTGTGTGTGTGTCTGTGTGTGAGGAGGAGGCTGTATGGGGTCAAGAGAAGATAGGGAAGAGGTGGGTGGCGCCGCTGACATTACTGAAAATGGAAGGAAATGACTGTTTATTTCCCTGAACGCTCACTCTCACACACGCACATACTCACACACACACACACACACAAACACACACACAATGAATGACTGCCCACATCTGATAACAGCCCATTTGTCAACACTGTGTCACAATCTTTGAAAATGCTGGTTTTCGATTGGCTCATAAAAGTAGGTTTAAAGCTACAGTAGCAAAATAATTGATTGTTGAGTTTTATTCACAGGACATGAACTACTAGCCTTTTGGGATGGAGGTTGGGAGGACAGAGGAATGCTGTGATTGCTGTCACCAGCTTGCCCCGCCCTCACTGCTGTCGCCTAGCAACAGAGCTGAAGTTGGACACGACTAGGAAATTCTAATGCCCTTTGACTTTTGGACAGGATTACCGAATATGAGCTGTTCGGTTGATTTGAAGCCTTTGGCGTTCTGTATCTTACGGGAACCATTACCGCCTTGAAAAACACTTTGACAATGAGTCCTTGGGTAGGTCCGAGCCTTTGTTTCTCAGGGATGGAAGGACGCACGTGTTGGCTGCATCGGTAGCTTCAAACCTGGTTTAACTATCTGTTTCAAATGATCCGATCCCTACTGGACAGCTCTAAGTTTGTCATTCAGAATGTACATGGCTATCTGGAATAACCTCTTGTGGTTGGATCGCTCCTTCCCGCTGTACATGAAAATGAACACGGACAAAACTTTGATTCAGATTGGTCTGTATGTCAACGGGTTTGTGTGTCAGTGGGACGGAGGAGTTAGTCGCAGTTGCGTAGTTTCGAGAGGGGTCGTAGTTAACTTCTCTCATAAAGTTTTTACGGGCCTTCCACCTCGAACTCTGAAGCAATCCATGTGTTATTTAACAAAGTCGTCGAGCTTTTTGTTCCACTGACTCAACCAAGACAGATTCATGCTGATCCAGGGGGTCTGACATTGTTCCCATCCCACTTCGCCACTCTGTTGCTCTCAGTTTTACCTATGGACGTCAACACGGATGCTGAGGTTGTTTCTTGGCAGCGGCGGTAAACAGACACACTTCAGAGAAAACGGTCTGATTTTGATCATGTGCAGCACTGTGAAGCTCTGTGTGTTCACGGCCTTATATGGACATGTTCCTGTGGCTGAGGTCACTAACAGTTAGTTAGCCATGACATCTCACACACACACACACACACACACACACACACACACACACACACACACAAACACACACACAGGGATGTAGGTCAGTAATATAAACTGTAAAGCAGAGAGGACTGTAAATATTTTAGCAGTGATGTATGTGAAGTGACACACACACACACACGCACACGCACTCGCACATACACACACTCTCAATTTGTCTCTCTCTCTCTCTCTATTTCTCTCTCACAGACTCATGCAGACCCCCTGGGGGAAGAAGGGGAGGGTTGGGGTGTCTGAACAGCTTGTGACATCTCCAGGCCATGATAACGTCTGCTAATTGGTTCCATCAGGCCTCAGAGTGTGTGTGTGTGTGGGGGGGGGGGGGGGGGGGTGCTCTGGTGCAATCATTGTAGTCCTTACACGATCTAACTCACTTAAACACACACCCTGCAAATATGTTTCATGTAAGTTTAAATGAAAAATGAAAACTCAGAAGAAGGCTACCACTGTTTTTTAGACAGGAAGTGCCTGGACAGTCGAGAAAACAACAAACAACATACAGCTGCAGTGTTGAGGTGCAGTCACTTTAGAGAGAGACAGGGAGATGACTGAACTTTTTTTTTTTCACTTTATAGCGCTCTTCTAGCGCTTATGGCCTTAAACAAAAGAGTTCTTCTCCGTGGAGGAGGAAGGAGGAGAGTCTGTCACCACATCCTGACATCCTTTACACATTGATTTGTGTGACCAACTCTGACATGACTGATGTGTGACCTGTGTCACAGGTGACCTCACCAACACCCAGGTGACATCAGAGGTGTTTATGATCTGTACTGCACCCAGTCACCAGGGTGCAATCCACATGTTTTGGCTTCATTTCTGGGGGGGCAGTCATGTCTTCCATCTTTATTTACAGTCTATGGTTTTGACCCAAGACTGTAAATATTGAAAAATTCATGCTCCACTTGAATCACATATCACAAATAGCTCTCATATCAACTTGCTGTTTACAGAGAAATGACTTCATGTCTTAGATAGATACCGTTTTGGGTCATTTTGCATTGTTTTCAATATATGTTTGGCCAGTTAGATCACAATATTTGGCTGCTAAGCATGTGTGAACACATCTGTCCATGCAGCAGTTTAGGTCGTCATCCATGATAGATTATATCAGAGTCTTCAGAGAGACAAGCCTCGTAGTATGAGAAGAGTCTGTGTTACAGACTGAGTGGAACCATTGAAATGAAAGGGATGGATTAAAAATAAAGTTCATATAGTTGGGACTTCACCAGCAGGAGAAGCGAAGAAGCATCTCAGTGAGAAAGAGAAACATCTTTTGCAATGTTGGAGCAACACTATAGCCTGAATAATCCAGAGTGTTCATTGATGAAAGAATGTCTGATAGAAAAGTTAAAACTGAGGAGTGGTAAAAGAGCTTGAGAACAAATCCCAACTGTGAAACGCAGCACAAATAAACTCGGTCCAGTGAACAGGGCAAGAGTTCATATCGTTAGTGTGTTTAAATCCAATGCAACATTAATTACTGACAAGATCAGAATTAGACTGTTTACAGTGTGTGCGTGCGTGCGTGTGTGTGTGTTTGTGTGTGTGTGTGTGTAGCCATATGTTGAATCAGTAATGAGCTACAGGCCTGCAGCACTTACACTGTTTGTGTGTGTTGTCCCACAGGCAGCACAAGCTGTTACTGAGAAAGATGCCTTCGGACACGCACACAGAGAAAATAACTACACACAGTGACTCTGACAGGCCTCAGTCTGTTCAGTACACAGTCAAAGTCTCTTCCACTAAAACCAGATTCTCAATCACCTTCATGCATAAAAAATTATATTTCAGGTAAATATATCCCCAATAAATCACATGACTTTGACCAATCAAGACATGAGGAGAAGTTTTAGAAAAGGAACAGACTTGCACAGAGAGAAACATCTGAGGAGTTCAAACAATGAGACTCCAAAGATCCTTTCAGACATGACGATTTCTCAACATTCAAGTGTGCAGTCGTCCAAAAGTTACAACTTTATTTAATTATGCCATGTAGAGAAAGAGCCACATGTTTAACATGATTATCTGGCTCCTGGTGACTACAAATCACTATTAAAAAAAATCAGTTTTCATGATTTGACAATGCAGTAGTTATTACATTTTGTTTGTGGTTCAGCCATGACCAGAACTTGTCATGTTTGGTAAAGATCATGGTCTGGGTTAAAAAAAATGTTCAGGCATGATGGGTACAATAGCAACAGTCTGATCAAGGTTAAGATCATAGTCATGGTTACAAGAAACCCACAGTGGCTGCCGGAAGGAAATGAGGAACAGGAAGCTGTGGTCGACTGTGTCAAAATTCTTGTATTGTTTGTGACAGTTGAAACTTCAGATACTGTTGTTTTCGTGGAGGGAACAGACTGGTGATATTAACCAAGAGGATGGTTTTCCGTTGGATCCGGATTTTAAAATTATTCTGCATTGAATGAAGACTTTATCATTTAACCACTGTGAGTGAGAGAAATGCTTGAATGAATGAATGAGTGAGTTGGGGGATTATCTGGAAATGATAAACGTTTGGAGCTGATATGTCAAAGGTCGAGATCAACAAAATATGGTCCAAAAAATACATTTTCAGGACATCTTTGCAAATCATGGAAACACAATCTAAAGCGCGTATTAATCAGAAAATGATTCCCCATCATATTAAGTCACATAGAAAACAGATGATATCATACATAGTTAAAACATTATTTTTGCAATTTATCGTTTAGCTCCGCTCAACATGACCTAAACCTTATAGATAAAAAAAAAGCGAGAATGACATTATCATCACCTCATATAGTAAGGCATTAACTTTTGCAATTAATGAAATTACAGACATACAGCTTATTTAGATTAACCAATTATTAGTCATTAATTGGTATAGATGACATCATGATGACATCATTATAAAATGGCATTGTTAATGGTTAGAATTGCCTGAGGAGGAAAACATCTGGTCTGATCCAAAATCTTGGTTTACCGTATTTATTGATCATCTTTTTTGTGCTTTTGTGTGTGTCACTCTAAAAGAAACCACAGTTTTAGAGACGGACCTTACAGGAAAATAATCTCTTGTAAAAGTGGCTCATTCACAGTGTTCATTTAACTGATTATGTGATGATTTTATTCTTGAATAATTAACCTTGTGATGCAGCATCCTTTGTGTTACTGTGATGACAATAAACTTTCACAGAAATATTTGCAGGTCTGATGAAATCAAACGCGAATTGTGACTTTTGTGACCAATATGTTTCTTTTGGTAAAAACTTGTGTGTCTCATACTTTGAGCAAACTCTCGTCTGTCTGAACATCTAAGGTATGACGACTTTACAGAGTCTGGAGTGTGTCTGATGTCTCGTGTGTGTATTCGGTCTGGATGGACGAGCAGAGAACGACTCCTGAGCCGTCACACTTTTAACTAAACAGAGTAGGATTTATGCTCATGGGGCTGGTGTGTGGAGTCAAACCTGTAACAACACTTCAGAGCTGCAGGAGACCTGTGATCGGTCAACTGGGACCTCCTCACGTCTTTCATGTCTCGTTTGACAAATGAACTCGAACAAGCAGCACGAAAAGGACTCGGTGATATGGGACTTCAAAAGGTTCCATGTATTATAAATAACATGTCATATATCAATATGTATATAAATATATCAAGACAACAACATGACATAAGCAATTCTGTTTTACATACAATAAACAAACAGGTTGATTTGTCTGCAGCCACTCACCAGGAGGCAAACTAGATTATTTAACAGTGAAAAATCAGCTGCTGTTCCGGGTCAATCTCTGACCTCTGCCGATGTGGACGTGGACATGTACAGATACAATGCTCCGAACTTCCACTTTACAGGAGGAGACGCTGAGTTTCACCCACATCAGCTCCATCCTGTCCCAATGTCCTTGATGATCATGTCACATCCTCTCTCAAACAACTGCCATTGTGCTCGCCAGGAAGTGCACTTCCCACAGACGGCCCGCTATTCCCTACCAGGGTCAGTCAGTGCGCGCTGACTCTGGTACTGGTTCAACAGGAAGCGTCATCAGACGAATCCACAGTGACGTTAAGATACAGCTTGTTCACAGCAGCCCAGGTCAGAGAAGAAGAAAACAGGAGGAGGTGTGTTTCTGACCATGTTAGATGATTCACTATGTGAGTAGATATATGGTGCAACACACTCACAGGCCTCATCCGCTCAAAAATGTGTGAGTCATTTTTTTGATAAATTTTGTCCCAGTAAAGTTATACAAATATTTATACTTGACCATGTTATTAATGAGGAATTCCAGTATTTTTTAACCGTAGCCTTATTCTTTATGAATGTGGGTGTGTAAATTGAATCTTCTTCTCCGGCAATGGCAGCAGCTACAATGTAATCTTATGGGGCAACTGCGACAGTCCACAGAATGTCCACTAAAATGGCTTTTTAAACGGATAAAAGTTGGGGGTCTTGGCTGAGAGTCTGGTATTATTACACTTGTCTCACACAGCTCTCTCCTCATTGGCTCTTCATCCTCACAGCCCTCATCCTCTCAAAAATGTGTGTGAGTCATTTTTTTGATGAATTTTGTCCCAGTAAAGTTATATAAATATTTATACTTCACCATGTTATTAATGAGGAATTCCAGTATTTTTTAACCGTAGCCTTATTCTTTATGAATGTGGGTGTGTAAATTGAATCTTACAAAAATATTTGGAATCTTCTTCTCCGGCAATGGCAGCAGCTACAATGTAATCTTATGGGGCAACTGCGACAGTCCACAGAATGTCCACTAAAATGGCTTTTTAAATGGATAAAAGTTGGGGGTCTTTGCTGAGAGTCTGGTAACATTACACGTGTCTCACACATTTCTCTCCTCATTGGCTCTTCAATTTATAGGAACTATTTGTTCATGTATTCCACATCACGTCCGAATGACACGCTCCACGGTTCCAGCGGACTTCATCTGAAATCCAGGAGCAGTTGAAGTGAGGACACGGCAGGGTATTGATGCGTTTATTGAACTGCTGCTTAACCCTAACCCTGTATCATTTTCTGTGGTGGAGCTTTGGTGGTTATCAGCAGGAGGAACAATGGAGGGAGTGTCGGACACTGCTCGCTGTCTGAGAAAATAGACAAAACATTGTCCAGACTATTATTAGCCTGTGGATCAAGTCAAATGAAAGGTGCTGACAGCCCTGGACAGAAGTGTTTCCTCTATTATCCTCACATAACAAGAGCCCCATTTAGATCAGATAAGATATTTTGAAAATGATATTGCTGGACATACATTCTGTTACTTTGTATTGTGAGTTAAATATTGTTTGCTGGTTGTGTTGTTAAAACAGTTGTTATACTGTCACATTTCTAATAAGTGTTTTTCATTACGATAGTTTGTTCGTTGAGCTATTGTGATTCAGTGTTAAATGAACTCTGCTGCTGAACGAACACCCAGGACTGTGCTCAGCCGGTTAACCTGCAGCTTCATTAAGCTAACGAGCCTCAATTAATTATGTTAATGAGCTGCAGTTAAAGTCTCTCCTGGAGGGAAACTGATAACGACCAAGTCTGTTAACGAGCTGCAGGACGACGCAACGATCTGATTGGTTCAAAAAGCTGTTTGAGCCAGTGTGTGTCCGCGGAGGGGGGAACTTCATCCTCCCACCCTCATATCTCTCTGTGGTCCTGACCTGCTTATCTCTGACAAGTACACACATTCATACACACACACACACACACACAATCTTTTCCTGGCAGGAGACCAGTATGGGACAAGGTTGTGTGCGTGTGTGTGTGTGTGTGTGTTGGATCCAGCTGTTGGCTTCATATCTGTGACCTCCTGTAGTAAGTGTGTGTGTGTGTGTGTGTGTGTGTGTGTGTGTGTGTGTGTGTGTGTGTGTGTGTGTGTGTGTGTGTCCGTGTGTGTGTCCGTGTGTGTGTGTCCGTGTGTGTGTGTGTGTCCGTGTGTGTGTGAGCTAACGGAGTCACACTCAAATCATCTCTAATGGGGCTCCTGAGTGTTCCTGCGTGCACGTAGGGAAGAACAAAGTCAGCATTATGTTGACGAAAGCAAAATTCAAACCATTAATGACAACGACATTAAGAACTAAGTGACGTGTTCATTTGCTGACAATGAGCAGTTGTATAACATCAATTTAAAACAGTTTAAGTGTTTTAGTTCGGAGGTAAGGGTTTAACTGTTCTAGCTACAAAATTAAACAAATCACTTGTTTGGATAAAATGTAATAAGTTAAAACAATATCAGGGATCAAATTATTGATTAGAAACTTGCATCTACAGCACCTGAAATAAATGAGGCCTTAGAAGTTGTTGATGCCTTACAAAGCCATCTGAAGGCAGCAGGTATTTGTTCCATCTCCAGCCTCATACAGGACTGATGTTGTGCACCAACAAATGTCCACAAAAGCACGAGGCCGATCCACTGGTTAAAATTAGTGCAACAACCACCAGCCTGTTGCAAAACACTGAGCTCTCTATTTCTGTGAACATTATTTTGATTGAGTTTTGGCTTTAGACAAACAGAAAAACAGTTCACATGATCATATTGAAATTCTCTCTCAGGGAGTTGTTGACGCAATAACTCCCTGAGGACCGTCCGGTCATTCTGGTCCTCACCCTGTGTCTCTGCAACAAAGACTTTTGTTGACATTCAGTTAATATGCTCACTGTGTTAGTGTATTGTGCAGAGCTAGAACACGATGTTTAAAACTGAAGACACAATTAAAAACGGATTTTTGCCATTTTCCTTCTCTTCTCAGACGTTCTTTTCTCGGCCTGAGATCCTCTTTTATACATTCATTCCAAAAAAAAACTAATTTACAATGGAAAATGATGTCAGTGGTAAAACAAAGACTGCAGTGTGATGTCTTACTGTGGCTTTATCTGCAACACACACACACACACACACACACACACACACACACACACACACACACACACAGCTGTGTTGTCTCCCACTGCTCATACTGGTTTCCAACTATTGATGATTCATTAACAGACTCAGCTGGAGGTGCAGCCCTGCTTTCTCCTGACATGATGCTTTGTGGTACAACTCTAGCGTTGGTCCCCTCTGCCTGTCTGTCCTCGAAATGATGCAAGCAGATGTATTTCATCATTCAATCATCATAGAGACCAAACTCCTCAGAGGAAGTGACATCATCGACATGCTCCCCCGGACACCACCGTCCAGCTCACACTCTACATCTTTGGACAGCTCCTCCTCCCCCTCCTTTCTCTTCTCCTCTCAGATTAGAGGGGTCGACAGTTTCTGGGCCTGACAAGCTGACGTCCACACCCACCTCACGCTGGGAAGGCCCAACTGTGCAAAGGGTGAAAAGTGAGCGTGGTTTGAACTCCTCAGAACAACGTGGTTGATCAACATTATGAAGGAAACTGCTGTGGAGCGATCACTTGTCAGATACAATCCAGACTTCAATGGCTTGTGTGTAAAAAATACACAGGAAATGTCAGCTGAGACTTTACATGATGAGTTAGTGTTTCTAGAAACAGAAAATGACTAATGAATGTTCTTGTGTTTCAAGTACATGGGCCTGATGTGACCATGGAACAGGCCGGGGGGGTTGGTTCAGCACATTGATCACATGTCTGTAAGTGTAAAGTAAGAAGCCCTCCACGATAGGAATGTGACTCTCCTCCTCCTTATGGTCGAACTTCGGGATCCAGGTTTTTAAAATACCACGGACGACTTCTCGAACTTCACTCAGTTCGCCAATCATGAGTGGGAGACACTTCTGGAGTCGCAGGGGTAAACTTTGTTAGAGCAGAATCCAATACAATTGAAGTTGCGTTCAGGTACCGTCGATAATGCTAACGTCCTCTAGCTTAGCCACTTCTGGTGAATTTTTCTAGATTTGAAAAACTGTTTAAATTCCCTTGTTTCAGCTCGCATTCGAATGTCGGTGCTTGTGGACACTTGGCTGTGTGACTACACACGAGCAGTATGGAGGCATGTTATATGTTTTCTTTTGTTTAATACATTTGAAGATAGGTCACTAATCAGCTACACTGTTTACCTCTGAAACTCCAAAAGGGTTATGTGGACTCCACCCCCTAATCGATATAGGGGTGAGTAGATAATGAGTGAATTTTCATTTGTGGGTGAACTATTCCATTAAGGCCAAAATTCTCAAACTTCACTTTGAGTTTTGAGCTTGAAGAATGTACCACACAACAATTGGGCAGGTTTGTTTTCTGCACATTCACCTGCAGAGGCTGTTTATCGTGATTAGGGGTTGAGGTATCGCCGTTCCGTGTCCTGAATCAAATCACAAGATGCAGAAAGTTTGTAGTGCAGTTTCACTCACAGTTTCAGAATTGTTAAAGGTCTACTTTTTATTTGCACTCTAATTGCGCGCACACAGAAATATCTCACTATCCACACTATTAGATGACTGTGGATTCCAGAGTAAATCAGTGTGAGTGTTGATATGTGTGTGTGTGTGTGTGTGTGTGTGTTTCTGTCATTTGACTCCAGGACTTTAAACACATGACTGTACTTCACTGTAGAGCGTTGTGAAGCCTTTCAGCAGTGAAGTGACCTCAGTCTTTCTGCTGTTTGTCCTTCAGGATTCATAGAATCACATGGTGACCTGAAAGCAACACGACTGTCACATGACACACACACAGATGCATACACACACTTACACAACAAGAGCTTTATTACCCCAGGTAGATGAAAGAGTAACATGTGAAAGCTGTATTTCTAGAAATGAAAAATAGAATAACAGCTGCTGTAAGCGGTGACTTCCTGTTTTGTTCTTTTAAACAGTGGTAGAGCAAGTACTCTGATCTTTTACTTGAGCAATAATACCAAATGATTAATCTAAAAAATATACTCACACCAACACAAGTATCTTAAAATAAATGTCATTTAGAGTTTTAAAAATTATAAAAGTGCCCTAATTGCAGGTAGGTAAATTAGGCCAGAGTTTCCTCCAGCAGGGGTGATAATTGTAATTTTGCTATATGATTAGAGGTTGGGGTATTTTTTAGCTCTTTGGGCATCTTCAGTTGAACTTTTAATAACTCTGTAATATGAAATATGAGCACCAGACACAGATTTTTATGTCAAATCAAAAAATAAACAGCAAAGGCTTCACAGCTGTCAGATAAATACAGTGAGGTAAAAGGTATAATAAATAACTTTTAAATGAATGGACTACACGTATAAGGTGTATAAACTGGAAACAGTGAAGTGAAAAAAAAGTGCACTTCATTACAATTTAAGTAAATGTACATTCTACACTGGTTTTACCTAAAAATTCAAACTCAAGACAATGAGAAATAAACATGATAGATATTCATTCATATTCATTCATTGAGGGTCAGATGGAGGAGGTGGCCTCCGATATAAAAAACAATAGCAACATAACAGGCATTAAAGCTGAATATTTAAACATGTACATATAAACACGTGGGCCTTGAGAGTTTAGCTGTATGAGTCGTTCACTCCCCTCCGGCCTTTCCCAAGTGGGCAAGAAATAGTTCCCAAATTTTTTAATAAAGCTGTTCCCCCAGAATCTAAAAAGAATCTGAGTCTTTCCATCTGTATGAGCGAAGTCATGTCGGCTATCCATCTCTGAGGGAGGCAGGACAGAGCGACTTCAACTCCCTCAAGATTATGATCATGTCCAACATCAAAGATAAGCTGGAGGGAGGAGCCCGAGATAAAGGAAGATTTTAACCCAATAATTCAGGCATACATGTCTGTCCACAGGGACAATAATTGAATGAATAATGAATGTGGTCAAACTCGTCTGGGAATGAGGTTCTTGTGTGTTTTTAGGTTTTCATTAGAAAGTATGAGGAAATGTGTCATTGGTGGGAAAAATAAGTTTTTACATAGAATCTATGATGA
Source organism: Pleuronectes platessa (assembly GCF_947347685.1). NCBI lineage: Eukaryota > Metazoa > Chordata > Actinopteri > Pleuronectiformes > Pleuronectidae > Pleuronectes > Pleuronectes platessa. Next base: position 6,687,495 of record NC_070639.1, read on the forward strand.
GTCAGAGGCAGTCTGAGGTCAGAGGTCACCACACTGACCGTTGCTTCCTCTCAGCTGGTTTTGGTTATGATTTTCTCAGTAACCATGACGATTGCACTGAACTTCCTCTTTGTGTTTTGACAGTCAAGCTTTCTCTTGTTATTCGCCTTTGGGCAGCGGTTGACAGATTTCAACTCCTCTTTCTGTTTCCGCTACTCCCTCTCCCAGTCATCACAGGAAGTTCAACTCTGTCAAGGCCTCCTAGGTTTCAGGACGTCAAAATAAAAGTACTGGATGCTAACCTCCTGTGACAATCTGAGTTTAGTCCTTCACCTCTGTCGGAGGGGAAAAACGACATCCTGGACAAACAAACTCGCACACACAGAGACACACACAGATACATCTTTAGTTGTGAGGATACTCATTGACACATATTCCTTTGCCCTTTAAACTAATGTTGCATGAGTAAGCAAGTTTGCAGGTGAAAAGTGAAGCCAAATCCTGTCTATCACCCCCTGGTGGCCGGCTGAAGGTATAGGATATAAACCTTGCCTCCTCCATGTTAGCGGATGGGACATGGGTCAAACTAAAAAATCAAAGTAAACAACAAATACATGTAAGTTTGCTTTTATTATATTAGTTATAAGCCATACAAATCGGGTGAAAAGTTATAATTGACCCCTGAGACTGAGACATGATTGGTTGAACATGTGCATCTACATATCGTCATTATGTAAGTGTAATTATATACAGTCTATGGGTGTTCCTAGAAATGTCATCTTGAGTTTGAAAACCCAAAGTCATACATTTAGCCATACCTAAGTGTAACCTGACCACTAAAACCAAGTCTGAATTCAAGATATAAAACTCACACTGGTCCATCCAGCACCGCCAGCATCTGTTTCTTCCATCTTCTTTCTGTACAGTAGAGGGACATTACTGAGGAGAGACCCATCTAAGGTTTTATTTTCTCTGATAGGGTTGAATGTGGTCACCACTGCATCTGTCCTCAGTTTGAAAATATTATACCTTTTTATTCAGGCATAATACACTCAGCTGGTATTTATTTTATTCCTTCCACCCCTTTATATCAATGATGGCAGGCAGTTGAGCCAACACTAATACAATCTGAACATTATAACCTTCATGAATTTGGGATTTAAGACGGAACTGTTGTAGGTGTATGACTGTATAATGTGAACTGAATATACAAAGTTTATCATGTGCGTTCATGCGTCACTTTCTCCAAACACCATTGAAGGAAAAGAAGTAGAAACAGGCAAAGGGAAATATCCATTGTCCTATTTTATACTATATTTTGTTTCTGTTTCCTGTTTTATTTTGAAAACATCTCAGACCTTAACGTTAAACATGATGTTTGTTGAATGTTTTCTTGTCAACATCTCCACTGTTCATTCATCTCTCTCCTCAACAAGGAGGAAGTCTTCTCAACCAGCTGACAGCTGCACTCAGAGTGTGTGTCCATGTGTGGTTCCGTGTGTGTGAGCGTGTGTGTGATCTCCATGACAACCAGTTTCCAAAATCCCCATCCTGTTGTTTATTTTCTTGTCTAAAATAAACAAACAAGAAGTGAGGCAGAAAGGCAGGAAGGGGATGTCCTGTGAGTTAGAGGGCAACAGTGATGACCTCCAATGAGAGACTTGAGTTACAGTGAAGTTACTTCCCATCGGCTTAGCGCCACCAGGTGGATACTCAGAAAACTGTAGCTGATTTTGATCAATCACAAAACGGCTTTGTGTGAGTCCTGCTGCAAGTGACGTTTCAGATTCTGATGACTGAAGCATCACCTGTGGTCGAAGTTGTTCTCACAAAATGTATCGACCAAAAGAAAGACATTGCAATTACATCTGATCATATCAGATGATTATTACTGATAAAGCAATGTGTATAAATGTTGTTGTAATTGATCGAGGTACTATAATCATCATCGTTATTATTTTAAGACTTTGAATGATATCGTTTTGATGCCTTATTGTGCATCCAAAAAAATCTATATAAAGAAACTTGCACCACTAACCAAGTCGGAAGAAATATGAATCAATAAAACAAACACCAGACGAATTATGAGATTACTAATGAAATTAACCCTTATCATTATAGATTAATCCTGTTTGTCATAGAAGTGAGTTTATATGATATTTTAATCTCATCATGTAATAGGTTGTACATTAAATCTAACAACTATAACTAAACTGAAGTGGTCTTGTGAATTTTGGTGGATAAGAGCACTTCCGACGTGACATTGAATGAATAAACTAAAATGAGGTACTAATCACTAAAAGTTGGACTCAAGTGTTGAAGTAAATGTTTTTAGTTATTTTCCACGAACAGAAACAGTTTCCTGTATTTGGTATTTATGTAAATGAAGGTTTTACAAACCCTTGTAGAGAAGATATTAATGACAATTTTGTTGTTTTCATCGTGGTTGCCCGTAGCAATGTTGACATCAGGAAGAAGAGCAGCTGGCGTAACTGGAGGCATCGCCACAGCAACACGGACCCACAGCGTCTCTGGAGCAAAACATCTGTTCTGTCCAGGGGCGAGAGACCTGAAAAAATAAAGAGAGAGAGAAAGAGAGAGAGAGAGAGACAGATATACGTTGAATTTGAGGCAGAATTAAGAGCAAATCACACAAAGCTGTAAACTACCCAGAGGCCCTGAGACCAAGAGGGCCTCATAAAGCCCCAGGTTTGGTCCAATTTGATCAATCCCCAATTTACTACAAATTTGCACCAGTGACTATCAGCTGTGACATCTGGCAGCTCAAGAGGTTGTGGATGGAGACAAGGCAGCAAGGAAAAGAGGCAAAATGCAGACGATCAGGCAGATGATTCAGATCATTTTAATGGGAGAATAATGCAAATTCCTGCAGGCAAAGGTGTAAAAACCCAGATATAGACAAGAATAACCATAACCCTAGCCCTTAACCCTAACCCTAATCCAAACCGTAATTGCAACACTAACCCTCACACGTCACAAATTGGGTTTTTCCCTTCCGAAGGTCGTAGAAGCTCGGTGGGATAGTACCAATCGATCAGGAGGGCCCGCATTAGTGGGGCTAGAGCCTACCCGCAAGTCTCTACGAACTTCTTTTATCCGTAACCCTAACCCTAGCCCCTAACTCTAACCCTAACCCTAATTGCGACAGTAACCCAAACACTTCATAAATTGGGTTTTTCCCTTCCGAAGGTTGTAGAAGCTCAGGGATGGTACCAATCGTTCGGGGGTACCCGCATTAGACCCTACTCGCAAGTCTCTACGACATTCTTTTATCCGTAACCCTAACCCTAGCCCTTAACAGGCACAGAGCAGGTAAAAAGTGCGGACGTATTTCTTTCCTTTCTAGAATGGACTGTGTGAAAAGTCTGAGTGACTGTTTTCATTCTTTGAGGGTCCCTACTGACCCCTTTCCAGTAATTACGGATAGTAAAAGCCCAGAACATTTATTTTACACAATATGGGCTCTTTGATTTAAAAAAAAACAGACTTGTTTCAGTCTTTGTCCCTCAGATTAATTCATGTACAAATTACCATCAGGAGACAGACAGGTGTTGACGTCTGTGAGCCTCTGGTAGACAGGTTTAGAATGAGGCTAATTAGGCCAGGAGTTGGTAGGAAATTGGAACAACCCATCTTAGGTAACTGGACTTACATGTTTCAAGTTTGTAACTGCCTATGCAAAAGATGAACATTAGGTGTTTGTATACATTTTCTCAGAGTTGCTGAGAAACGGATCAATACACATGGACAGAAAAACTAGTTCCAATAAGTTCCGAGTCATGAGAGCTCACAGATAAACAAAGAGGGATAAACACAGAGGTCAAATGTTAAATATGAATCAGGAAAATCAGTGTGTGTGTGTGTGTGTGCGCGCGCACTCAGTAAGTCTGTGTGTACATAAGTACCATTACTAATTAAAGTTTAAATTTATCCTTCCTGTTCGTAGTTCACATGGTGACCGTGGGAGAGACCATATCTTATGGAAGAGACAGTAGGGATCTATGATTGTCTCCGTAGGACAGGCCCCTTGATGCTCTGTAAATTGAGAATCAGCAATAAGTTAATAGTGTGAATAAATAAAGCAAAGCTATTTCGATTTTTTTTACTTTTACTGTTTGTATGAATTTTGTTTCTCTAAATATATATGAACCCCTAAAAGCAGCTATAATCAATATGTTTAAGATCACGTATGAAATAGATAGACAGACAGACAGACAGACAGACAGACAGACAGATAGATAGATAGAAAGAGGAATAGATAGATAGAAACGGTCTGACAATGTGAATGTGGTCACTTGTAGTAAAAACGTTGTATCTGCTGGTTCACTTGGCTTCACAGAGGTTTATAATGAGTTTTATTGTGTGTGTCTGTGTGTTGTTAGTGTTCCAGCTCTATTGTTCTGTTTTGTCCCAGTTATGACAAAACCAACTGTATTAATGATAAAGAGGCTAACACACACACACACACACACACCCGGTTTGGTGTTTAGTTGTTGGACAGCAGAATGGAGCTCTGTTGTCACATCTGCAGCTCTGCACTTTCCTTCTTACAAAGGTCCAAGGTTATTCCACCACTGGGAGGTCAGAGGTCACAGGTCACCTGCTCCTCATCCCACAGCCGCGCTTCAGTCTCTGACGTCTTAAAGCTTAAACTTTCTTAGAGTACCTGCACTTTATGTTCCTCTTTGTGAAGAAACCAGGAACCAAGCGCAGACATCAGTAGATGATACTGAGCAGGATAAACAGTGTGTAACCATGACGACACATTAAATATACAGATGATGACACACACTCACTTCACTGATCATCTTCCTTTCCACTGTTAATCAACAAATTCTTTAAATCTTGTAACAGAAGTCGTCTTCCAGTGCCTTAAAACCATGCAGCCACTTAAGTTTAAACCACTCGAGCGCATCGGAAACAAGCTGTGAATACAATCTTATCATCTTATAGGGTTGGTAAATAATAAAGTGTGAAATGAAAACACAACAAAGACACGAAATGAGAAAAAATAATAAACAACTAAAAAGATTAGAAAAAAGATTGAGATAAAATACTAAAAGGGAAATAATAAGAAAAAAATACTAAAAAGATTTGTAAAAGGTTTAAATACTAATTCAGATCGTAAAAACATTTTAAAAAATAGATATTAATAGGTAAGACCAAAGATATACAAAAGTAGGCATTAAAGGATAAACAATAAAAATCCTAATGAACGTTAGTCCAACATTTACTCTCCACCTACTTCTGAGGGGAAAGAGTGTCTTTAGATCCACACCAATAGAATATATTCATTAAGGTCTCATCCTTCCACCAAGTTTTTGGAAATCCATTCAGTGGCTTATGTGTAACAAACAAACAAACAAACATACAACTGGACAGGGGTGCAAATATAACCTCTGTGACAGATGCAACGACACAAAAACAACTGAAATCGAGTAAATAAACAAATATTGGCTGAAGGAAATAAATTGGAGAATCCGACTGAGATCTGGGTCTTCAAAGATTAACAAAAGTATGTGGGTGTGTGTGAATAATAAAAAGAGTAAGGAGAGAAATGGCAAAAAAGTGTAATGTATGTGTGTATGCTTGTTATACCAATGGGACTGTATAAAACAATGCAGCCTCATAATAACTGAACCACATATTTATCACCTGCGTTGTCAGTCGTGTGTGTGTGTGTGTGTGTGTGTGTGTGTGTGTGTGTGTGTGTGTGTGTGTGTGTCCTCTCATTAATCACAGCAGTGTTGCAGCTCCGGCGGGACACTCTGATCTCAGGAGGAAAACTATCTGTTGCGCAACACCGTTTCTTCTTCTGTGGTAAAATGACACACACATGCGCACGCTCATAGAGAGACACACATACTCCAAGCTGAACTCATTAAACACCAGAGATAATATATCTTCACCACACATCTTCAGGATTTGTTGTTTTGTAAAGAATAAATTCATAAATGTAGTTTCTGATCCTTTTGGGTTTTAAAAATAATAACATAATAACTTTTTTACTTTTTAGTAAAACTTAAAGTCACACTGTTTGCCATAACTTGAACATTAGGCAAACAGTTGCTGTGAGCAGAACAGTAAGCACATTTTTGTGTTGATCAGCCTGTGGCAGCTGGCTGCAGTATAGATCCTAATGGCTGCCTTCTCCATTTTAGTGGATGGGACATCGACCAAAATAAAGGTCAAAGTTTACATCAAATATATTTTTCTTAAAGATGGTTTCTGTGGTTTGAGGTCATCTTAACAATCTGTTGTTTTCTGAAGATACATCTATCTATTTTATCTTTGTTCTATGATATTGTTAAAATGTAAAATATTTTTTTTAAAGAACCACATACTAATTTTGAGACTTGTATTCTGATTGATTGTTGAAATGCTGCACAGCAGTGATGCTTACCCAACACGACATTGTCCTTCAGAAACCTTCATCCATCCCCGGTCGCTGCAAGAAAACTTAAAGGCTGAACTCAGATCAGTGGGTCTGCTTTACCACTGTGAAGGCCCAACCTCTTTTAGTGGGACATTACTGCCATCTTTTGGATTTAGTTACTTCCTACAGTGTCCAGCTATTCAGTATTTTCCCGTCTGTCCTCTTTACTGAGTCTGAAAAGCCGTTCCAGTGAAATCAGACCTGAAAATACTTTGGAAAGAAGGAACCAGGAGATTTCAAGTAATACATGATGTGCTACAACTCTGTGAAGTAGCTCTACCAAAACCACACACTTAATCTTTGAGATTTTTTTTAAAGAAACAAATTTGTAAAGGTAAAGGAATTTGACTTTTGGTCATACAAAACATATGTTTAAATAATGATATTTTATTTTCAGCCCAACACAAATATTTTAAATCCGTTTTAAGCAGCTGTGATGTTGTTATTGGTACAAGGAAATGAAACACATTTAAAATTCAGTTTTGCCAGTTCTTAATGGATTTTCTATCTTGTAAAAACAAACTTCCTTCCTTTCTTCCCCCTAGAGATGCCTAATTTATTTATCATGATCCATGAATTATTCTCAGAAATCAAGGAAATATTCAAAGATAATCCTGGATCTGGATTCAGGTCCAGATCGGGACAAGAAATAAATGGATTCTCTCCTGACCCATATCACACCCTTCAAATTTTCATGGATATTTAGTTATTGTGACAAATTCCTGCTAATTAACAGACAAACACTGATGAACATTTTAAATATGTCACGGCTCAAGACATTTTTGATGTTTTAAATAATAATGAAATAATACAAGAATTATATGATCAAATTGGCAGTGGTTTGGGTATCTATTTTCTTGGCGACGTTTTATAATGAAGTTTCTCAAATATAAATCAAAGACTGTTTATATTTTAGTTTATATTCCTAAAGGAAAAAGGCAGTTTGTTAACCTTATTTGTGTAAAACAAAAACAAGTCCCACTCCGGTCTTGTACTTTAGTTTTAAAAATACTGCTCTTCCTTAACAGGGCTACTGCTCGTTTGACTCCAACTCCCATCATGCCCCTAGGTAGTTTCTCCGGAAGAAAACCTGTGCTTGGCCTTTGCGCTTCCTCTTTCCGTCAGCGGAGTTTAGGTATGAACCGACATTCTGAATCTCTAATGCTAATCTGTGTTAAATCTTAGTTTCCTCGCATCATCCGCTACAAACATTCACTTTTACATGTGCAGTAAATGAACCAGAATCAGATCCTCGCAGTATTTTAACCCGAGTTGTGTTAATGACGCGGTTATTTGTGAGGAGCAGGTTAGTGACATGGCGCAGCATCAGCGTTGTGATGCGGCCGCCGGCCCCGGCCTCAGAGCCGCTTCTCACCGGACATAGACTGTGAAAGAGCCGCTGAGTGATGCTGGAGACAACTACGTCTACTGTGTTTTTAATTTAACATCAGCTTTATCTGTTGGGTGACTTTACACTTCAAACCAAACGTGGTCCGTTACGTTTTATACCAAGCTAGGCTAGGCTAGGCTAGCTTGGTAGGCTAACTATAGCTGGAAACGTACTATTTACTTTGAACATGTGGGTTTTAACTGCGCTTCATATCGTTTCGAAGTGAAACCTCTGATGGTGACTCTGTATTTAAATCGAGTAACAGTACTTGATGACCTGAATGGGAATTACAAGTGTCAAACTGTCCCATACGAGTCGCCTGCATGTCTGAAAGTGTGGAACTACTGACACTACTCCCTTCACAGTACTAAAGAAGTAGCAAGAATTTCATTTCTAGTTTTTTCAGTACACCAGTGTAGTAAACAAACATTGTTGTGGAATGTGGATGAATTCATGCTGTATGAATTACATCTAGTTTTGAATCATTATATAATGTGGGGAGGTCAGGGTATACATCTTAAATTGTTGGTTCAGTCTCTAAAGTATTTACTGGTATTTAAGCTGTACTTTTCACTTTAATGTCAAGTTGCCTGAAGTCTGATTGGCGTTCTCTGCAGTTTATGTTCTAATCTTTCTCCTGTTTCGTGCTCAGACGGGGAGATTGGTGTTGTATTTTAATCTTCATTCGTTTAGTGTAGAAGTATTATGTTTGTTATTTGAGCCTTGGTGCTTGCATTTGCCTCCATTACCTGCAGTTTGAGTCTTTTGAATTGGAAAATAGTTGTTAAATCGTGCTGGAAATAGTTTTAACGGTAATGCTGTTTGGAGATTCTTACTTCCTGGGACCCCCAGAACATTAAAAGTAGGCTGTAACATAATTGTTTCAGCAATATCAGCTATGGCAGAAAGTGATAATAATCGTATAAATTATCAATTTGTGCACTTCGGACCCCATTTTAGGCCTTATCTCACTGCCTCTGGCTATATTAATGTGGTTTTAATGGTTGTAAAAGTCTTAAACATAACTTTGTGTTGTCTGGTTTCAGTACACGATGGGTCGTGTGATCAGGGGACAGAGAAAGGGTGCGGGCTCCGTGTTCAAAGCCCATGTGAAGCACAGGAAGGGTGCCGCTAAACTCCGCCACATTGACTTCGCTGAACGTCATGGATACATCAAGGGGATTGTGAAGGTAAGCGAGGAGTCTGATTACTTGTAGCAGTGAGTTATTGTCTCTCTGGTTTTTGTTTGTGTGTACAAACCTTGGTTTATTCTGGTGGTCTCCTCAGGATATCATCCATGACCCCGGCCGTGGTGCTCCCTTGGCCAAAGTGGCGTTCCGTGACCCGTACCGCTTCAAGAAGAGGACGGAGCTGTTCATCGCTGCTGAGGGCATCCACACTGGACAGTTCATCTACTGCGGCAAGAAGGGTAAGAGAAGTAGACTCTTAGATAATGCCACATTTTCAGATATGGTTTTCCATTACCTCATAGATGTATTATACATAATGCAATTAAACATAGATCAACTGTCAGAGGCTAAACTAGACGTTGTTAGTCTGTTTACCAAGCTTAACGTAAAGCAATGCACTTGACTTTATCTTGTGATATGATGTGGATTTTGATAAACGACACAATATTACTGATATTTTACCTGGTCTACACTGACCTGTGAGTGGTTTGACTTCACCGGTCCCGTGAAGCGTGGCCATTTTTATTAATTTTTTGCTGATTGGGCTGATGCTTGGACAAAACATTTGAGGACATCACCCTTTCCACTTGGATAGTATGATGAACTTTTCAGTTCATTATTAAATAGAGACAATCATCAGATGAATGTCAATTTGGCTAAGTTATAAACATGTCTGTCAATAAGAGGTGGCATCAAAAGCAGCAGGAGATTGTTCAATTAATCCTAAGAAAGCAGCTTGTTCTTTAAGAATGTACTGGATAGTGTTTTATTGTGAAGCTTGGGCCTCAACATGTTTTATCCCACAGCTCAGCTGAACATCGGGAATGTCCTGCCAGTCGGCACAATGCCTGAGGGAACCATCATCTGCTGCCTGGAGGAGAAACCCGGAGACAGAGGCAAACTGGCCCGCGCTTCAGGAAACTACGCCACAGTCATCTCCCACAACCCCGAGACCAAGAAGTCCAGAGTCAAGCTGCCATCAGGCTCCAAGAAAGTCATCCACTCTGCCAACAGAGCTGTTGTTGGTAAGAAGCTTGAGTGTCTGCTGGAGCTGATGTTTCCTCACAGCCACCACTGCCTTACTTAACATCCATAGAGCGACGACTGTAGGGTTCAACAGTTTGAACTGTGGTATGCCTTTTTACCAGAGAAGTCTGACCGGCCCTTCCGTGTGTTTCAGGTGTGGTTGCTGGAGGTGGTCGTATTGACAAACCCATCCTGAAGGCCGGTCGTGCCTACCACAAGTACAAGGCCAAGAGGAACTGCTGGCCTCGTGTCCGTGGTGTGGCCATGAACGTAAGTCAACACGAGCACACAGAAACTCTAATTACCCATGATGCCTGGCAGTTGAAACAGATTCTGTCAACAGTCACAGCTGACGAGTCACTGTTGGGGTTAGACTTAGTTATAGGTCCTGTTTTGCCATGTTTGCAGAATCTGGAGAAAAGCTTGGTAATGAGGGACCTGAATAATTTAATATATTTTAGAAATGCAGGGAATTATAATAATGCAGCGGAAAATCAGCAGCTTCTGTACAGTGACACTGCAGGAAGGAGAGATGCAGATATGTTCAAGGAGCTAATAATACATTGTCTACATCTTGTTTCCACCTGGTACCTAACTAACGATTCTGAAATCGTGTGATGCTAACAAGTCAATCTCTAATCATGATACAGGATACATTATTCCATTTTAAGTTTGGACAAACTATTGAAAATATTACGCTTTCAATTGATCAAATTATTTCGAAGTAGCTGTTTCAATCTTAAAACTGTCGCATGACTATTTTGGTCCAATGAGAAGTATTGATCCCACCAGCAGTAAAAGTTCAACTTCTTTAATTTGCTCAGAACAGTGATTTTTCTGTTTCATCAGTTACTGACAATACGAGACATATGACAAATAGTTCAGGGGGAAATGGGATCTACCTCAATTTCAGAAATTGAATTAGTTGCAGCTGAGACAGACTATAATGATAGGAACAAGAGGTCCAAATGTTGTAAGAGGTTTTGTAAAATAAATTTCATTCCAGGACTTTAAAATGTGAAGGGTACTCGGGTTTGACATTTTTTATATTGGTAGCTTGTTTGTGCGTCAGTAAATTATGTATCCAGCAGGTCAGACGTTATTTGTTCCACCCAGGACACAGAGGCTGGATCATGTTTCCAACGTACAGTTACATGTAACATAACGAGATTGCTCAGACTGACGCGCTCTTTCTCTTTATCTCTCCCTGCAGCCTGTTGAGCATCCCTTCGGTGGTGGTAACCATCAACATATTGGTAAACCCTCAACTATCAGAAGAGACGCACCCGCTGGTCGCAAGGTCGGTCTTATTGCTGCCCGTCGTACAGGCAGACTGCGCGGAACAAAGACCGTCCAGGAGAAGGAGAACTAAATCTGAGTTTCTTGATAATAAAACGTGTTCCAAAAGAGTCTGTTTCATTTTGATTCATTCAGGGGTCACACACACACGGGACGTGTCTAATTTGTTAATTCTAGAGCTGCTGTTAAGACCAATAGTGTTTCCTGTGCTTTATTTCATGTCACTGTAGCTTAGAGCTGCACAGTATTGATTTAACATAACTTAGTGGGTGTTGCACTGATGCTATCGGCCACCTCTCGTGTTCCTTATATTCTGTACTCAGTGGTGACCATAGAAAACCTTAAAGCTGTAAATCCCTGTAATTAGGAACCTCATGAGGAGCATGTTTGAATGTAAATTGTCAGTGTTTTTCACCCAGTCAAACATTCATACAGAGGTAGTTTGGGGTTCAGTATACTACCGAAGGACATTGTTAAGCTGATGGGGAGACTGGGGTTGAACCACTGGTGCCTGTAGTGTTGACTTACAGAGCACTTGCATAGTAAGACTATAAAGTAAAGGACAAAGCAATATATTTAAAAGTTAGTAAGGGAATCAAACAAGAGACAGAATCAACAGTAAAAAAATAAAGTGGCACATCTGAATAAAGGTCAGTGTATCTGTTTCCATGACATTACCAAGTTCACCTTTTCCCATTGGATCAGCCCTTCAATCTTTTTCAGTGATGGACGCACAAACATCGAAAGGTATTGGAAGAGTTTACTGCAGCAATGAAGAGCTGCATTAGTTTTAACTGTCTTTCTAGTAAACCTCTTGCTGAGTGTGTGAACACTGGGGGAAGCTCATAAAATAAAATTGAATCCTGGATCTACTCAGACAGTGTTCTCTACAGTCATTAAGATTTCCATTAGTTTTTGAGACATGAAGCAGCTAAAGAGATTTCACTGATAATGATGTGTAGCAGGAAAGCTGATTTATTTCTTGTAGTTCAGGCTGTTAAACACAAAATCCAGTCATTTATTAAATTATTTCCGTAAAGTTGAGACAAATAATTAAAAAAAAAGACTGCTTGACTTTGAATCGTTTAGGTGTAATCCATAAATATTTGGATTTCTGGATTGAACTGGCACATTTCAAGATATGCTCAGTTTTTTATCCTTCGTTAAACCCTTATTTCAGACGTCACATTTAATTTGCAGTTTATTGGGAACACTGAGCTCAAACTAATGACTTCTAATACGATGGTGCTGCAGTAAATTCTATTTTCATGAAGGTGATATGGTTCAGTTCATGTAAAATCACTTTTACGGACATTTGGGAGTATGTGGTGCTGCTTAAATGACAGACAAAATAACAGCTCAACACCACCACAAACTAACCTCCAAAATGATCAGTCCCAACCAAAACATCAGCTGTATCCAGTCTAATAGTCCATCTAATAACAGAGCCTGAAACCTAGTTGCTGTCACAACAACCAGGTAAATCTAAATTTAAATGTGGAGCCATGAGAGATAATCCATCGAGCTATTCAATCAGAGCTGAAATTACCTAGAATTGAACTGACAATATTTAACAAGTATTTTTGGTAGTTAGCAAGCCCAAAATAATAACAATAAAAGATGGTTGAAGCTTCTCAAACCTTGGACCTTAACAATAACTTCAGATCTTTGGGTTTTGCACATACGTATATTAAATATGTCAACTTGAGCGATACAATAAACAATAATACAACATTTTCACTTAAATAGCACTTTTCAAGAAATAAATCAGCAACTCCTCTTGTTGCACACACATTGACATTTTGAAACTGAACAGCATTTTTCTTCATCACAACAATGACTCAGTAATGAAAAGAACCGTCAGCTGCTGCTCGTGTTTTATTATACAGTTGGTTGGTGGATTTCCACGAGTAAAAATGAGACACAGGCAAGATTCCATGTTCTTTATTTGCTAAGGGCGCAATGCTTTTTTTTGTTATATTTCTGTGCACAAAAAACCTCACAAAGTGAAAGTCCACATCGCGACTGTAGCTCCAGAATTCAACGTCACACCATGGCCAAAACAAAAGTCGGCAAAAAACAGGGCGCAGAACTCTGTACAGTCAATATCTTCTTTAAAAATAACACAAGGACAAAAATGTTCCTCTTAAATCAAATTCTATTTTTAGTGAAATACAACAAAATAAATTCTATAAAATAAGAGCAAAATATTTAAATATAATACGGTGGGCAGAATATTTTCATTTGCAGGAGTATTTGGTATGTTTTAGACAAAAAAGAAGAAAAAAAATTCAAAAAATACACGCATTCAAGTTACCAATTAAATACAGTATTTACTGATGTTTACCTTTTACTCCTACAGAATTACAAGTTAGCTCGAGTTGAAACGTGACTAACCAGCTGCTATTCTTACATTACGGACCCCGCTGTGGAACCTAATCTCCATGGAGCGAGAGGACGAGGGTCTCGCTGGCGCTCAGGATCGGCCGCTTCATCCCGAACCACAGCCAGACGGCGCAAAAGCCTGACCGGCTCCATGGCGGAGAGGAAGCCGATGGGCAACAAGTCTGTCTACAACTAGGCTCTATTGAAGAGACAGAAGCAAACCACACAGTCTATTATACACCAGATCAGCCCGGTGCAGCAATTCTGTTGCATATGTGTTTTCATTTGTCAGAATTCCTATAGATGAAAGCTAAGCTGTCTATCCCATCAAAACTGGCTGCCAAATGTAAAGTCGTCGGATTATGATGAGCAATTGAAAAGCCACTTATTCATACATCGGTTCAAAATATCGCCCTCATTGTAGATTGGGTAGATGAGTAGAAAAAAAAATAACACATAAAAGAAAAAGAAAAAAAGGCAAGAAAAAAAACCTAAGGGTAAGGACACCCCTCTGGAGATGTGGATTAAGAACAGCTTCAGGTTGTTATGATCACAAGTCTTCCCTTGGGCTACACTATTCTGGTGAGAAGCCATGCTAAATGTTACAGCATATTAACTAGAGCTTCAAAAAGGATTGAATTAATTACCAGAACAAAAGAAACGAAAACAAAGAAAAAAAAAAAAGAAAAAGAAAGGCAATGAGTTTCAGAACAATGTTGCATCACCGCTTTTTCACATCAACCAAACACCGTAGAAGTCCACCCAACCATTCCATATCTCACAATAAAACCAACCACAGCTCGTGAGTTGATTTGGGACAGAAAGTCACCAAGGAGCTTAAGAATAATAATATTAATTATGATAATAACAATGCATCTTTCTACAGTTGAATGACCAGTAACCGTCCGATGGTAGAACAAACTTTACTGCCGAGCATGGGTGATAAAACAAAGAGTTGTTGTCTTCTTACAGTTTTTTGGGGCTTTTTTCTTATTTATAATATCCATTTTTGTTTTTTATAATATCTGCAACATCTCCCAACAGCAAACCACACAGAGTTATGCTACTGGGGGACCTGAACAGTCAAAAACATTAAGATACTATGTACACCTTTTCGTCGTGTAGACAAGCGCATCAGCATCGTCAGCTCTGACTTTAATTTGTTTTTCTTTATTAGAACTCTTGTCCACTCCCTCGCCTCTGCAGCCAAACTGCCAGGGCCCTGTCACACGTTCAGGCAGCCCCAGGCCAGGGAAGAGCGCCTCCCTCAGGCTGACGGGAGCGAGACAGACGCGCCCTGGAGTGGGTGGAGGGGGGGGGGGTGGGAGGCCCGGCTCTGCCCTGCCCTGGGGTCCAGAGAGAGAGAAAGAGAGAGAGAGGCCCGATGAGGAGCTCTGTCGACCAAAAGGATGAGAGGAAGGAGAGCGAGACGATGGAGGCTCGAGGCACAGCAGAGGAGGGGAGGGATTGTTATTCCTTAGGCGGGGCAGGTGCCGGGGTCGTGGAGGCAGGGGCTGGAGCGGGGGCGGGGGCAGGGCTGACCTCCTCAGTGCTCTCCCAGTTCTCTTGTGCTCTCGGGCCTGGGCCAGGACTGGGTCCAGATCCGGGTCCAGGTCCAGATCCTGTTCCAGGGCCTGGGCCTGGGCTTGGGCTTGGGCTTGGGCCAGGGCCGGTGGTGGGGGTTGGGGTGGTGGTCTGGGTCGGGCCGGGGGTTGGGGCAGAGGCAGGACCAGGACGCTGGGGGTTGTTCATGTGCTGAGCAGCAGGTCCGGTATACGGCTGACCATGAGGATGGTTGTTCTGTGCGGGAGGAGAAAGGAAAATCAGCAACTAGAAACAACCAAACTGTAAATAGCATGTGAAACGCTGAGAAGCGGCAGAGTGCAGTGCATGTCTGAAAACAGCTGTAGTTTGATGCTGTTGTGAAGCAGCGTGGGATCATGAGTTCTTGTCTTCACCATTTCTGATGAAAATCTACATGATGTAACTCACCAATCACGTTCAAAGATGAGGTGATGTTTTATTTATGTTATAATGAATAATTGGGATACATTACGAGTGACCAATACAAGCATTGTTTGAAATAAAGCAGAGACAAAGCCACTGGTTAAGCAGATATTACAATTAAAAGGCGACCGGAATGAAACGTCCTGTAACCTTGAATGATATTGTGGATTTCTCTGGGTTTTTAACATTGTTGGAAACAAATCGACATACATAACATAGGTCTATTGGTTTTAGACACTTTTATGTAGAATTGTCAGATATTATATCACCAACCATAAACTGTAACAAGAGTGTGCATCAGAGCAGTTAATTGTGGAGTTTTACGTGTTGGCCGCCTAGGGACAGAAAATATGTGGCATCAGTTGATGTTCGTCCTGAACAAATGAACATTATATAATATTAGCAACTTATTCTTTATTAAAAACTGAACTTCATTAAAACACAAGAGCGGGTGACGCTTTCCTTCAATATTTAAAAGTTGCTGTCGTGTGCCGTTTAACCACAAAATGACTTTGTGACGACTTGTGCACCAAATAACACTTCAGCATGGAGGAAAAGACCATTTGTTGCCATGGTTACTAGCACTATTCATGGTATATGAGAGACTACGGGGATAGACGCAACTTCCCATGTTCCTACTCTCTGTTTTTCTGCGTGAGACACAAACGGTAAATACGACCGTCCCAGCATCAGGACGCTACCTGCTGAAACTGGGTGGTTCCAGGAGAATGTGGGTACAGAGACGTGTCCTCGGGTGGGGAGGAGTCTTGATCATCAGGTGCTTCCTGTTCATCCGGCTCCTGGAGGATGTTGGAATAAATAACTTAATTTAAGGTCAATGTTTAAAGGAAATAATTTTCAAAAATATAAATGTGTTAAGTAGGAAATCCTCATCTATGTGAATAAGGCAGTGGGTATGATTTCAAGCTTCGTCATTTCAGTGAGCGTGGGATGGTCAAATTTGAAACTGTGTTACTTTATCTAGTAAATGAGGCTTAAATGAGTGTGTGGGTGGATTCTACACCCGAGAGCTTCCTCTCAGCAGAGGGCTGCTGGATATTTAGAAACTGAGCTAAACACAAATTGCACAGGAATCTCAACCGGAGATGTTCTTTCAGTTCAAATGATAACTTGTATTTTTAATGTTGTCTGAATTTTAAAAGATCACAAAATTCAAGAGCCTGATGCTACCTCTAATGTTAAGTTTATTTCTACATATATGTATGTGGTAACGTACACAGTATTGTGTGTAACATGGACTTTATAAAAGCTCATGTTGTTTTACCTCTGTCTTATAAATCTATTTAGCTTAAGATTGAATATGCTAACTTTATTGTTTTATCTCTTAGTGATTTGATCAAGAAAAGGGAAAGATATGTATTGGAAGTATTGCTTAAAGAAGAGACAGGATTACAACTAAATTTTAAATTTCAAAAAGTCATGTGCCATCGTTTCATCTATAATTAGTTTGATATATCACCTGAAAACTGTAATTGACAGCTGAGGGTTGTGTGACCTTCATGTTAACAAAATATAATGTTGAAGTCCTATTTTGGTCCTCATTTCACCCCAATCACGAATATTCTTGGTTCTCAGTGAACCTTTAAAGTGTCAGAATGGTGCCCGGGACAGACACTTTTTAGAGCAGTCTGTATAAACAGCCTCACTCTGACCTCCTGTTCTTAACTTTATATATAATATTTGTATCCAAACTTGTATAACATTTTGCTTTCAGTAATTGTCAAGTTGATTTCTGGTAGTTTAACTTTTCTCTAGCACTGATGACTTGGAAGCCTAAACACTGGCCAAATGTTCACTGCAAATTATTTTATCAAATTTTATTTTTCATTTCCTTCCTTCCTTAATGTCGTGGTGCCTGGAATACTGACCTTCCCTGGGCTTTCCTGAGTACACTTGAGCTGTGTATAGAATATTACAGGAGAAGTGGGTCATTTGAATGGATTTGTCAACATAAAAATACAAGTAACTTCTTTTATGTTAAAACAAAACATAAAGCTACAAATATTTGAATGCAGCTATGAATCAATAAAACACATTTTTAGCATCGTTAACATGTCAATGGGTCCAAATAAATGTACCAATCAATCATGAAGTCTATTCATTAATCTATGTAAAATTGTTAAAAATCACATCAAACATTTCATTTAAAATGATACAAATATTATAAGATTATCATAAATAAATTTGTGATAATACACTTTCTGGTACAAGTCAATTCGTGCCCTTAGTAATACTTTATGTAAATGCAACCCAGTTAGATACTGGTCATGTAATGTTGTGTGGTGACGTGATGACGATCATGTTCAGGCTGTTTAAGCTCATCAGCTCTGTCACTCAGTATTTCTATGGGATTTTTCTGTTACGGTCACCACTGTACACAGTTGTTTACATTTTACCATGCCAACATGGGTTACGTTTTCCTGTGGCGTTTTTAAATCATGTTAAATATTCATGTGTCCTGTGGTTCTTTGCATGTAACAGAAAGACCCCTTCAATACTGATGTTTTTCACTGTACATCACGGATATACCTACTTAAAGGTTAGAAAATAGTCCCTTAGCTAGAAATAGTGTCCTTTAGCTTTAGATAATGCTGTAGATTGGTTCTCTAAGCACGATCGTAAACACCAAGAGATAATGTGAAATGAGACATTGTGTAGGGTATGATGTCAATGGCTTTACCTCTTCAGGACAGAGTTCACAGGCCTTGGCCAGTGTCATGCGTGCACTGTGCGAACGCTCCAGGAAATATCCATTGGAGGTCTCGTTGCTCTGAACTGGAGGGGACCAGTTGTTGTAGGTGTACTGGGGGTTGCCTGTGTATGGCCTCCTCTCCAGCTCGTCCCCTAACCACTCGACTGCCCACGTCCACTTTCGCTTCAGGTCACCATTACTCTGTGTGAACACGGAGAACATTCTGATGAGCATATATGAAGCAGCAGGCAGTTTCTTGACTGTTTTATTGTTGGGCTGACATGAGCAGCGATGAGATCATTGGGTCTCATTTATGGTGGCGATGTATGTAGTATAGGAAAAAATAAATGAATGGTGTTCAAGGAAAAACAACTGGTTCTAAAAACAGGATTGTTCCTAAATTATCTAGCAAATATTAAATCATACACTAATTTCATGCCATATGTTAGTCACATGACATGTCCATGTGAGTATTGTACCTGTAGGATCTGATAAGCGACAGAGCAGTTGCTGAACAGTGCCACCATGCACTTGATGCACTGGTAGGCCCGCTTCTGATAGTGGTTCTTGGAGCGCTGGATGGTGTCAAAAAGACCATCTCGATCATCTGGAATTCCCTTCAGCACATTGTGGATCCTGCACAAACCACAGAGAGAGAGAGGAAATTTAGAATTACAGCCTCACAGGTTTATGCCTCCTCCATCCAGTCAAATTGGGCAAGTTTTGAGAAATTCCATTAAACCTTCTTGATATATCGGGTTCATCAGACCAAGTTTTGAGAGGTCAGTGATCTTAATCTTTTGCAACTTAATCCAGATCAACTTTTCCTTGAGTCTAAGTAAACATTTTGCAGTGAGATTCACGTGGACGGACAATCTGAACCTAAACTATGACCGCAGCTGCAGCCAGTGTGGAGGCATTACAACCCAGCACTAACAATGGACACACTGACCTATGTGTCTGCCACGAGTCCTCGATGAGCAGGATCTGTAGCAGCAAGTCCAGGTAAGGCCTCAGCTCATAGGTGTAGGAGTACGCCACCTGCACACAACACGTATAACTCAACGTAGACTCATTGAAGAATATGCAAGTGAACTACCAACAAAAATACTGATGTTTGTCATCAGAGCAAATGAGGCATTTACCTGCCAGAGCAGTTCACTGAGCACAGTGGAGGAGAACTGAGGATTCTCCCAGCAGCTGAAGCGAAGCAGCTTCACAGTCTCCTCAGAGTTGCTGCAGTCTTCAATGATCTTCTTCACGTAGCTGGTCCGCACAAAAAGGATCTCTCCCACCAGCTGCTGCACAGGCATCACTGGGGCAGTCAGGTTGGTGTCCCCATACGGGTTAGGAAGAGGAGGGTTACCTGGCAAAGGTAGAGTAAAATTAATTTAGAGAAACTCAAATTTGAGATTTACAGCAAATTAGTTTCCTTCATTCTTCATTCCCAAGCCCTCAGCTCCAAGTTCTGGCAACACAACGCAGAGGCTCAGAGTGGCTGGTTTGTCAGTCACTAGATCCTGAGCAAGGATGAGAATCGTCATTGGGCTCCAACTCTCAGCACCACTACCCAGATGCTGTTTCACACGTTATTACTGCCTCACATCAGCTGAGTTCATATCACAATTTTTGCTGCTGAAAACTCAGATACACTCACCATTGATGGAGGACTGCATGCGCGAGGAGACATCACAGCAGCGGACCAGCTGGGAAACCACAGTATAGAGCTTGCCCAGCTCAGCATACTGGTATTTAATGGGAGGGCCGGGACCCTCGTCCAAAGCGACCAACATGAAAGTGGCAGGAACGTTAAGTTTCAGCAGCTGAGTCTTTTCTGCCAAACCTACGTATGTATGAGTAGTGAGACAAAAAGTAGCATTTTACGTCAAAGAACGATCAATCATATTTTTATATAAACTTTTCTTATACAAATTCACAGAGGAACAGATGTACTTGACAGGTGGGTGATGAGTTTGTAGTCCTTACCCAGGTTGGCGTACATGACAAAGAGGTTGAAGTACTGCTGCAGGTGACGGCCGTGTTCAGACACCTCTCTTCTGAGCAGGTTGAGTACAGCTCTTAACAGGTGGTCACTTAGACTGAGGTTATCACAGCCCTGCTACACAAACACGGAAAACAAAAAAGAAACCACTCATTGACAAACTGTGATTGAAATCTTATTTAAGACATTTTCCCCTCGGCTTTAGTCTGACACCGACCTGAGTAGAGGGTCCAGGCGAGGCGGTGGGGGAGGGACAGGGGCCATCTTGCAGGGAGAAGTGAGCGATGAAGACGATGAGCTTGGCGAATGCTCCACGGACCTCAGCACTCGGGCACTCAAGCAGGTACTCGGAGAACCGGTTAGGGTAAGCAAACAGAACGTTGTGTGCAAACCAATAGCGTACATTCTTACTGTGTCTCAGCAGGATGCAGAGGGCATCATACCTACAGGGAGTTGGAGAATGACGTGAATATTTTATTAGAGAGGGACACAACAAAAGAGAAAATTCCCCCCCTCAAGTTAGACAGAGCTTACCAGTCACTGGCAGGACCCCGTACTACTTTCTTGGTGTGGAAACCTGTGCTAAAGAGGAACCTAGCAGCCAGCTGAGCACTTATCATAGCAATCTCCTCTGCCTCTGGCAGAAGATGGTCTTGTCCTGATAAAAAAAAAAAAGTTAGAAAATTATTAAAATATGAAAATCTCATGTCATTTGTCTCCAGTGCAGTAACAGTAGTTGACAACACAACATTGCACTCTGCATGCACTAAATAAGTGTTTTTGACGTGTACATGAGCACATTGGACTTAAAATAAAATGATTATGAGTGAATACTAATTTAGGGACAACAAATAAGAAATAACCAGTTTCCAGATGGCTGCAAACATCCTCAAACCAAAGCTGATAACTGGAAAGTTAACCTTACAGGCATTTAATATAGATCTAAGATTCGGAGAACAAAATGAATAATAATAATGTGAATGTCTGTTATAAATTATGTAAAATATATTAAACCATTTGTGTTATGTATAAAAGCATAAAGTAAGAAACAACAACACAGCAGCTGTGGAGTCATCTCAGGATGTGAGCATGCAGCGTCAGGGCTTAGAGCAAGCTACAAAACAATGTGTCAACTGGTCTGACAAATGTATATTAAAACACAAATCCAGACAAACACTGTCGGTATGTTAGGTAAAAAAGCTAGAGTTTCTCAGACACTGTTCATTTAAAAAATGAATATACGTTTTCCTGCTGCTGCAAGGAAAGAGTCCGAGAGTGAGACACTGGCTGTAAACAGAGTCACAAACAGACTGACACGATGTAATCATAATGATCTGAATCATTCAGTCCAGATCAAGCACTTCATTGTTGATGAATTCCCTAAAACTTGTAATGTAATGAAATGAAATGTAATTCTTTAGACAAGTGAGTCAGAAATCTGTAATAAAAATACGACAAAAGCTGCTATAACTTTGACAAGCTAGAAATCCACAGTAGCGATACAAGGACTTCATCATCGTTTAAAAAGATAAAGAAATGAGATATTTAACTATTAGTGGAGGAATAATATGATACTGTGCAGCATTAACTGATCACCCTACACACATTACGTCACCACCAGTCATATATACACACCCAAAATCTATTATACATTATTTATCAGGTCATTGTTAATCCCAGGCAACTTTCCCATGTTTGGATAAAAGGTTCACAAACCTTAAACTACTAAATTGCTCATATTTGCATGTTGTACATATTATTTATTTTGAACGTTACTTTTTTAAGTTTTATTTTATTGTGTAGTTTTTCAACTCATTGCTTTTGTTCTTTAAGTTCCTGTTTTTATCTTCTTGTGAAAACCTACCTTGCCATAAATAAGATTCTGATCATTTTACTGATTTATCTGTTGTCTGATGCATGCGAGTGTTGGGAAATTGGATCGTGTACATAAACAAAAAAATATGTATCTATACAGTGCTTCAACACATACACCAAACATAGCGGATATACCTAGACTAATTTAGTTTTTTCTATATTTAAACAAACAAGATCCAGTGAATTGGTTTAGAGCGGGTGACAGAAAGGATGCATACCTGGAGGAGGGTTTAAATAGACACTGTTACAGGTCAGAAGTTTCTTAATGAATTGGAAATATTCCAGGCTGTATTGCATTCTGTTGTGCATGAATTGGACGTTCTGCTTGCGGACACTGCACTCGATGACACCAGGCATCTTGACCTGATTTGGCTTGGTGGAGGAGATGGTGAGCTCTGAGATGTATTTGACAAGCTCGCTGTCCTTGTCCAGTGAGTCCATACGCTCATAGAATAGGATGTAGGCATTCCACCATCGCTTCTGCCTCCGGTAAGACATCCTTTTCATCATGTGATCGAATACCTCGCCCATGTATTCTCCTCCAAAGCACTGATTCTTCATCTCCTCCTCATCGTCCATTTTACACTCAGTCACGTCCCCATCGTCAAACTTATACCAGCGGTTCTTTTCACCATCACCCCCATTCCTTTGGATTATGTAGGAGTAGTAGTGTCCGCCGCTGGCCTGGCCTGAGTGGACCAGCACTCCCACCAGGCGATACTTGGAGCTGCCTGGGGGCGTGGGTTCAGAGGGCTCATTCTGTTGGATCACCTGGTTCTCTGGATTAACATCATCCCCCTCTAATTTGGCCACACCCGCTACCGTGTAAGGCTCCATGTCCAGCTCCCTGGGGAACTCAAAGTAGTCGTTGAACTTGATGGCACACTCCCGCTCCCAGTCATAGTCAAAGCGCTTCAGCTGGATGGCGAGGACTGGCGGCAGCTTCTTAATCAGCAAGCGTTTCACCGTGTCCACCTGACAAGGAGAGCAAACATTAGATTGCTTTCCTTTTCTCACTTCTTTAAAATCAGCCGTGTTAGAGCCATTACTATTGCCTCTACTTTTCTGTGGCACATTGGCTGGCCACTAGGTGGGTTTTCCATTCTTACCTTCTTATTACACTTTTCACAGTGGTAAGCGTTGGCTCCCTCCAGCAGGTCCCCTTTAACATACTGCTCCATGGAGTCCAGCAGGTTCTGGTGGTTTCTGATGTCGACGTTGAGTGTTGTGAATGACTCCTCACACTCATACCTGGTAACAGAAACAATTATTCAGTACGAAGAACCCAAAGGACAATTCAATTTTTTTTTCTGAAAATATGTAATTGTTTTTAGTAACCAAGCACAGAGAAAAGTTCTGAATTCACCTGTGGGGGCATCCCTGACAGATCTTCTGGTCAGCAAAGGAACCTCCTAGCACCTTGCTGAGCATGGCAGGGTGACCCAGAGCTTTCAGAGCTTCATCCAGACTGTCCACCAAAGAGTTGAAAAACTCCAGGGCATCGTGTTGCTCTCTCAAGTTCACTGGCTCCCCCCATAACCTAAAAACGATGTAACATTTAAATAAATCATCAGCTGCAAAACAAGTAAAAATGAGTGCAAATCAATGTTACAGTGAATCTCTAAATTACCTGAACTGTTTCCAGAATCCCCTAGGGACATAATACTGCAGTCTGGACGCAGCCAGATGGCCAAAGATGACCTGTAGGTGGCGCAGGACCCCAATGTTGTACTCTTTCCTGTCCTCTGACTTACTAGAGGGCTTATCATCAAACTGATGATGGTAGCTGAAAACCTCATCACGAGGATCAACGTTACTCTGTAGAGACAAAACGCATAAGTGAGACAAATTACCACAGCCCAGCATCCACAACAGTTAAGTTTTCTCTGGCTACCATGTCATGGTGCTATCAAAACTGGGGAAGGGAATTAAGTTATATGTAAGGGTAAAATGTCTCCAGTCTATGAAGCAAAATATTATTACTTTAAACTTTTCTTGTAATTATGCCCTCAGCTCTAAGCCCAGCCTACACGGCGTAACAGCCTGGAGTTGGCCATTTTGTCAGTCACTGGATGCTGAGAAAGGATGAAAATCTTCATCGGGCAAAAGGTTTAATGGAGCACAAACTCTTTCATTACCTCATTCTCCTGCTTCTCATCCCCTGACATGTCATCGTCCACATCAGTGCCTGTGCCCTCGATGGCCAGGATGCCATTGCGGATGGGAGGGATCATGTACAGCTGCTGAATGACAGAGTTCATATAACAGGTGGCCCCAGCGTTCTTCAGTCCTACAAAGCCTTTGTTTGGCCGTGGCCCCACCGGAGGCAAGTACTCCCACTCTGTCAATGTTTCACAACCTGTAGAGAGGGAATGAAAAAACACACTCGAATATACTGTACTGTAAATTTGACAGTGGAATCCAGCTGTAAAACTCGCCTTACCTAAGTAGTACATGTCAGTCAGGGTGTCGACTATCTGTTTGAGGTTGCGAACACAGCCGACCGCCAGTGCTACCAGGAGCTCAAAGCCTGCGTTGATGGAAGCAGGGGTGCTGCACACTGGGATGGCTTGCTCAGTAGGGAATTCCCCGCTTTTCATGTACTGCAGGTAAACATTAGATGCTGGGAAAATGAAGTCATCAATCAGCTCCTAAACAAAGAGAAAATTAGACAATTTAGTCAGACTACGAGATAGAAAAATAAAGATTTTGATTTTACCCGTTTCATGTACGATTTGTTTATTGTACCTTAATGAGATTCGCTCCTCCCTTCTCACAGCCAATGTAATACTTCTTCTCTGGTGTCTGGAAGGCTAGAAGTTCTTTGGTGACCCCAAGGTGGCCCTCCAGGATGGTCTCCTCCACACCAGTCTCCCCTGTCCTCTTAACCTCGTCCTAGAAAAGCAAACATTATGTACCATCAAATCTGCACACAATCACAATGAAAGAGAAACTATAGATAAACTTGTTGAGATATTACAAAATATGGGATTCAAATATAATCATGAATATAAGGTTAAATGGGAAGCTTTACCCTTATCCTTTTCAGCCAGTCAATCTCATTGTTGAGCAGCACCTCGGCATTTGGCAGGTTGATGTTACTGTTATAGGCATAGTTCAGCAGATGTCTGAGCAACGTGAAGTAGTCCCCAGCATGTTTGGCGCGCTCCTTGGCTGTACTCTGAACACAGACATAAGAAATTGAATGGAATTAAGATCCTGGTAATTTATTATAATTAACATAATACAAGAGGAAAGACCAGTTATATTATTTAACGACACTTGGCATATAGTAACTAACCCCCAACACAGTAAAGAGGAGGGTGATGAAGAAGAGGAGGGGTCGATGGCCCATACAACACCGAGTTGCCATCAGGAAAAACTGCTCCTGAGCCATCTGACGAACAGATCTGTCAAAGTCAGATAACAACATCAGCATCATTATATTCACTCTAAACTATAAAAATGCAGATGATGGGGCAGTTCCATCTGTTTCAGTCAGTTGGTTGAAATCATACTGATTTACTTACTTGCTGTGGCAGTGCAGCAGCAGGTCTATGATGAAGGTCTGCCAAGCCTTCTCCTTACTGAGTGTGTCCAGAGCCGTGGGCATGAGGGCAAAACACAGTGTCATCACTTCCAGGGCCTCGCAGCACACCTGCTCATCTTCCCCATCTGGCTCCTTAGCTGCATTTGTCTGATGAGAAACAGGAAAACAATTAACAGTGAGAAAACATACATACAGCATTGGAATTTTTAAACTCCCCGACTAAGTTCACTGATTTGGTCTTTTGGTTGTGCTTTGCTTTTAACATGTGACCTTTTGAAGCATTTACCGTCCCGCCTACAAAAGCCTGCATATCTATTATGAACTGATGTGCAGTAAGGGCTGTACAACCTTTACTCTAATGTGCTCTTATTTCCTATTCAAATGACGATAGCTTTGATATTTAGTAAATATTTGGACTACAATCAAAATAACTCTTATAAAAATTTGCAAAAGAACGTTTACCTTCTCGTATATTTTGCTGATTTCTTCATTGGAGCTGAAGACGAGCTGCACCGTACCACAGCCTGATGCCCACACAATTTTCTGTACTGCTCGGATCACACAAATGTCTGGGATGTACTTTGATGCCTGGAAGAAATTCTGTTGGAAAAAGAAATTGGCCCATAAAATCTACTATAACAAACAGTGCCACTGAACTTGCGTACAACCAGAACATTAGTACTGTTCAGAGAATGTCTATAATAAGGATGATAATTATATCTTGTTTTTGTTACCTCATCAGAAATCTGCTGGGCCAGGCGGATGGCTACATTGCGCAGCATGCATTCTGACGCAGGGTTGGGGATGTTTTGCAGGGCACTCTGGAGGACCAGGGCCTGGTCATGAGTGGCCTGGTTTATCTGTAAACAATGCAGTTAATAAGTGGGACGAGAGATGCAGACATGTCAATAGAAATATGACAGCCATATACAGAGGAACTAGTTATACAGGTATGGCTCAGTGTGAGTTATGTGTCTGGCCTAACCGGAGAGACAGGAATATTTCCCTCAGCATTGGGCTGGCAGGCTTCAGCCACAGCCTTCACATGACCAAAGCCCACAGAGGTCAGGAGGAGCTTGGCAATCTTTAGTGCGTTGAGGTACGCCCCACGCCTCGTCTCCATATCTGCTGCTGGTAGAAAGTTGTTCCTGGTGAGCATGCTCAGCACCAGGGGTAGCCCGCCACTCTTCAAGAAGTTGTACTGGAAGTCACTGGCATCCTCGCCAAGAGTGGCACTGGCAGGCATCAGTAAAGCATACACAACCTGGAACATGACCAAATTGTATAAATTGAGACAAGAAAAAAAAACTCCATGATTCCATGTTTTGCTCTTAGTAGCTCCAGCTCAATGTTATGATTGCTACTGGAGACGTGGCATTGTTGCTCAGATCCCAATTATCACACAATGATACGTAAGAATTTCTCAGGCTAGTCAGGTTCAAAATGCAAAATCTGGTTTTCAGCGCAGATAATAAATCACAGTTTGTGATGCAAAGGTACACCGCACTCACCTCAATGAGGTAGAGCACTTGTGAGGGGGAGGGGCCGAAGAAGCGGGAGTCCAGTGAGGGACTGAGGCTGTTCTCACCAAGTTTGGCGTGGTCCAGACACACAGCTCTCAGATTCTCTACTGTTGTATTATCTGAGGATACAAAAACATGGCAGTGAGCTACCATGGCCTGTGTGTACTTGTGAAGGTTTATGTTTCAGTCAAATGAATTGGTTGAAAACAGCAGAGGTACATCTTTACCTGGCGGCATGAGTTTCATGAGAACTCGAGAGCCATCTCTAAGCAGAGGCATTTTGAGGTTGCAGCCCAGGTCAGCCACCTGCCACAGGAAGGAGATGTAGCGCAGATGCAGCGACATAATCTGTAGAATAAATAATGTATTAGGTTATATTAATACATTGTAATAGTACTGCTGTTTAATCACTTCAACACACTGAAAAACCTCATAAATTCAATGCAACATAAAACCTTGTGGTCAACATTAGGGTAAAGCAACATTAACATTTTAAATTTTTTAAATTACATATTGTTTAAGAATTGCAACCCTAGAAATTAACAGAAAGTTGGGGATTGGTCTAAATATTTTGCTTTCACAAAAATACCTAATGCACAAAATCTGTCTAAGGCACCGAACACACCTGGTATTAACAGCCGTCCTAAGAGATCTGAATTGTTCTTTAGGTTGGTAGAATCTGTCACCATTTACTTAATTGTATTGGATTTGGCTGCAACACTGTTTATCCCTGAAACTGCACTGAGTGTTTTGTGGATTCAAACACTTCCCCCACCCTTCCGTTGACATTGTGGTGATTAATAAATGAGGGAATTTTCCTTTTTTGGGTGAATTATCCCTTTTATTACCAGGTGTATACGGGCTTCATATTAACCATTATCATGGCTGTTTGGAAGTAATGTCTACATGTATGAAGGCATTACATTATCTGTGCGGTAAACTCACCACACCAGGAAGACAGCCCTCAACCTCAGGGTTGGGCCCATCGCTGAAGTGGTTGCCGTGGTTACCAGGAGAGCCAGTGGATGAGTCAGAGGAGCTGTCTGGGCTTGAAGGCATGTTGGCACTCACCTGTGTCAGCTTGGCCGTGATCAGCTATATTAAAAAAACACAGGAAGTCTGAGTTAATGTTCATGTAATGTGTGGAGAACAAAGACACACATAAATCATTTCTGGCTTCAAGATCTGACTTTTAATATGCACAAAATGGTCAGGATTATCATTTGAATTGTGAGTAAATCATTCATTATATTTGCATAAAAGAGTACCAGAGTACCAGGGGAGACCACATTGTTACCGTTTTGTCCTTCAAGTTGAGCTGTCCAATTAACTTCCTGTCATCAGCCGGATCGACCACCTCGCCACCAATAAAGAGCTCTATCTTGGTATGTGCAGCGTTTGCCTTGATCCGAGTAAGGATGCCACGGCGAACTGAGCCAATTGTGTCATTGGTGTGTGACCAGATATCCAGGTCATCTACCTGACGACCCTGGTTGGGAAAACGCACGATCAACGTGATATGCTTCCCACGGAAAGCTCTGTAAGAGAAATTGAATTAAGAGATTAAGTGAAACAGTAAAATCATTGCACCTTTTTTTGTATCTAACCGAGTATTGTGAATAAAGCAAGATAGCATGCACACTAAATATGGAAAACCTAGGTATTCATTCATGTTAAATTAATACCTTTAGACAATTTCTATGTGATGTTTTAAATACAGTGGGTAATGATTATTTTGCTTATTCTAGTCATTATATAATACAGAGTCATTAAACTGTAAAGTATATATGTTGAATTGGAGTAAATTTTCCTGTGAAAGCTTCAGCCAGTAGGTCAGCAGCAATATGGTTGAATTTGTTATGATAAATGCAGTACTGTGTTTTCTTTATTGTAATTGTACCTGGACATGGGCAGTATAGTCCTTTCCTCATGGTAGTCACTGTCACACTCATTGATGTACTCTTTGAGCACAGTAAGAACTCGCACCATGCGGATGGCTTCCTGACGGGCACAATTTATGCTGTCTTTGTCTCCGTCCAACACACACAGGGTGTCGTAGGAGGCCTTCAGACGGTCAAAACATGACTGGATGAAATCCTCATGAATTTCAACCTAAAGGGAGGAAATGGGTACAGCAATGAAGGCAAACAAATTATTATTACACCAAATTATATTTGAATTAACCTCTCAACATTAAATATTCTCTAGGAAAGGGATAAGAAAATGAAATTCTCTCTTAGTGAAACAGAAGAGTCACGTACCTGATTAACTTGTAGTTTTGGTCCGAGGTTGGTATAAATCTCTTTCAGCAGGTCTATTGCTCGGCTTGCGATATCATCACTTCCTTGAATCACCACCTGGAAGAGAGACGAATACAAATGTTTTTTCAAGCAGTAGGTATTTTCCAATCTATATTCTCGAAATCCCCCTCTGCTACCAGAGAAATTAAATTCTCAATATAATTTATTTGTCAACGAACAAATGGATAGGTATATCCCCTCATCCTTACAATCGCACCAAACTAAACCCAGACCACTGAATTACTCCTTCTTTGTTGATAATGTAATTCTTAAATCAAGGCTACAATAGTAAAAGTTATTCCGAGCTGAGAGTGTGAGTAGAAAGTGAGATAAACAAATTAAGGCTGGTAACAGTAACACGGACCAACTGGTCATTTTATTTGAGAACTTCACCTGACAAATTTCCAACACAGTGTCTGTCTTTCAGTTTCCAAGATTTGAGTGGCTCTTGAGGTAATAAAATGTGGATCCCATTTCCAGTCTTTAAAATAATTAGTTTTTGGAAAGGAAAGAATATAGGCTCTAAATCTGCCTCCCTCACGAATACACAAAAACTGCTGTTTTTGTGTGACTGTTGCACCAAATCTCCTCACCCTCCAGAGGTAGTCCAAGCCTATCAGTTCCAGGTCATCCATCATGTAGGCCCTGCGCTTTGCTACCAGCTTGCCTTCCCTGCAGTTGACAGCCTTGAAGAACCTCTCAAAGCACTTCATGCCATTCTCCGTCAGCAGAGACGGGTCCAACTGCAGGACGTTGTTCTCAAAGAAGTCCTTATTGATGTCCGGGTCCAGGTCTGGCTCATCACCCATCAGCTTGGAGTACCTAGTGGGTGGCAGGAAAGTAACACAGCATTCAGACCAGACGTGTCTGCTGATTAACAAAGGTAAGAGATTAAATTTATGCTAAAGGCGAGAAGAGATCAAATCGAACAGTACCATTTGAAGCAGGCCTCACGGTCACAAAGGAACACTGCATTCTCAGCCAGACACTTCCAGATCTGCTTGGCCTGAGGGGCACAGAGCCACAACTGGCCATCCTTTAGCAAGAACCTGACAGAAAATTAACAAGAAAGAAAATCAATATTGGCCTGAACATAAAATAAAAAGGTACTTGTGAAGGTCACAGAGTTGGTTCCAGCCTTGTATCATAACTGCTGCTTGGCTGAAGTCACTGGATCCAGTGACTCTGCTTCTCCCTATTTATCCAAAATTGTCCTTAAACATAGCACTTCAACTGGGCAACAAAGTCTAGGGATACTTTATGACTAAATATATCAAGCTGATTACTCTTAAGAGTTTGTTTTTGAATGGGTAGGATAGTAACTGGATGCATCTAGTTGCAATACATCAGCAATTTATTATAGCTGATCCGAGCAGTAATTATTTCCCCACATGAACATAAATTGCAGCAATTTAAAGGCAAGTTTTTACATTAGATTTCTTCTTTTCCCAGTTGTGGGAATAGATTTCAGGAAACTATACACCCATGTTGATTAGATACATTCAGGGGTGAGATGGTTTAAGTTGTACCTCAGGAAGTTGAGCCGCTCCTGTACTTCCTGGACATGGCTGTAGCGGCTTCCTGGCCTGACAGTCTGAGGGTCAAACTCAGCTTGCTCTTCTGTAAAAGCACATACATGACCAGTCAGTCTGCATATAGTCCACACCCCTGAATCAAATGCTGCATTTGTAGGAAATGAAATGTCAGACTAACACCGCCATTTCTGGCTCCAACAAAGTACCTTTGGAGAACTGCCTCATGGTCTCCATGTAGGCTGAGAGATTCTCAGCCACTAGGGTCACCAGAGCGTGGTTGTGCTGCAGCTGGTTGATCAGGTCATGTCGGTAGAACACATGAGGACTTCTCTGGGTTTGACTGAGGAGAGAGTAGCAGGAGCAGTGGTGAATGTAAGGGGGACAAAAACGGACAGGAAGTCAGGAAGCAAAAGACTGAAAAACAAAGTGTGATGAAGCTGACATCAAATACCTTTAGTAATAATTTCTGGTAAAGAAAACTTAAAATGACTGATTTCTAATTTGTTTCAGGGACATAAAGAAAGCAGCTCTTGGTGTTTTGCATGTGTGTGTGTATATATGGGTCATAGAGTAACCAGCAGAAGAAGTCATATCAATAAAGGACATTTCCTGCCTTGTCTCCACCATGAAATTGTGTTTTTGGATTTGAAAACCAAACAATAGGAAAATAACCTAGATTTGATTTTTAACTATCATATTACAAAGAGCCACATGGAAATCTGAAATATAAAAACAATGTTTTGGATTGCTGATGACAATTTAACGAAAGGAAAAGTAAAGTAAGTCATTATGAGCCCAGTTGACGAATTAGCAGTGGCTACACAGTGCTGAACAGTGCAACTGCCACTCACATTCGAGACTCATTTCTCATGTCCAAATTCGAAATATACGTTTGTATTAGTGGGTCGAAGGCATGAAATACCCCTGATATTGACTTGCATTGAATGATTTGAGCTGAAAGGAGCTGGCATCAGGAAGAATGGGGCTCCATCTCAAAAGACCTTTCACTTAGTTGTGTAATTGACATGATTAAAGGACCTTTCTGTGTATGTACTATAACTTGTATTAAGAAATTGGTATTTATATGTGATGTAGCCACGATTTCTACATATTCTTTTTTATTTTAACTAACCTGAAATGCATGCATGTATGTGTGCATCTTATAAAAAAAATTCACAATGAATCTCAATGCATTTTCTAAGTGATTGAGTCCACAAAACATTTCTGGAGTCTCAGGGGTAAACTTTGTTAGAGCAGAATCCAATACAGTTGAAGTCAATGGTGAGTACTTCTTAAGACGTTATAAAAAAGAAAAACCGTAGCATTCCTCCATACTGGTTGTGTGGTATCATCCAAGTGTTCGGAAACCCCGGCATTCAAATTTGACTCGAAATGGAGTCATTTGCACCAAGTTTTAAGCCTAAAGTTCCGCTGATATCTTCTGACGAGGTGCATTAAGAGGCCGTCCGAAATGTCCGCTATCTTAGACACTTCTGGTGGAAATTTAGGCTCAAAACACAGTGTAAATGACTTTGTTTCGAGTCAAATTTGAATGTCAGTGTTAGCAGACACTTGGATGACACCACACGAGCAGTATGGAGGCATGTACGTTTTTTCTGATGTTTTATTACGTTTGACGATAAGTCACTAATGTCTTCAATTATATGGGATTCAGGTGCTACACTGTTTACCCCTGAGACTCCAAAAGTGTTTTGTGGACTCAAACACTTGACCCAAGCCCCAATCAGCACAGTGGTGAGTAAAAAGTGAGTGAATTTTTATTTCTTGGTGAACTATCCCTTTAAGGATAAAAGTTGTCTCATGCTTGACTAAGTCTCAAATGTACAAGACATTTAAAAAGGGGCTTGACTGAGGAAGGAGTCATTTGAGATGAAACCCAAGAAAGAATTGCTTAGGCAGATTCATGGCAAAGGTTTTACATTTTGTATAGTGTTCATTATTAACATGTCAAAGAGAAAGTTAGACTTGACGTAACACAGAAATAGGTAGAACCCTGTAATTAGCGCTCAACTTACCCCACTAAGTTCGTTTGTATGTTAATTGGCATTTTCTTTCTGAAAAACAACAGGCATGTGTGCTACATATTTTCTACAGTGACTATAAGGAAAAACACTACTTTAAATCAAAACAATTTTATGATGCACAAAATGATCTCAAATAAATCTGAAACTAGTTTCACATATTTTCAAAGTAATGTTAAAATAAATGATGTATTTACTGCTGTAAACCCTAGTTAAAATGTCTTGTGTTTAAGTATTTCAGTAACCTGACAACTTTCAGTCCAGCTAACACAAATTCCCTAATATCTTTTCAAGTTACACTTGGGCTTTTCTTACTCTGGCGAAAAAGTCTGCTGTGAAAATTACCTCAGAATAAAAGCTCGATAACTTCTAATATTTATTGAACTATTACTTAACGGCTAGCTACCTGTCGAGAAAAATAACTACTCTGATTGTATCGGATCGAAGCTGAGTCCATAAACATACTCCAGCACCTTCTTTCAACTGTTTACAACATTGTTTACTTTGTTTCAAAGCAAACAATGTATCTGCACCTTTCAGCTCCTTTCAATGTAC
The DNA here is from genome assembly GCF_947347685.1 of Pleuronectes platessa. NCBI lineage: Eukaryota > Metazoa > Chordata > Actinopteri > Pleuronectiformes > Pleuronectidae > Pleuronectes > Pleuronectes platessa. Next base: position 6,721,323 of record NC_070639.1, read on the forward strand.
TCAAATGAAATATGTACGTCCCTTGGGCCAAACAATCATAACTAAAAAAAAAATAATGGCTAATAATCTCTAATGTTTGGTTTAGGAAGTCTCATGACCACACTTAGTGGGAGATTCTGTAAGAGTATACCAAAACAATAAAGTCTAGTAGTTAAGAGCAAAGTTTAAATTCAGTGAGAGAAAATGTAGTAAATGTTTAGTGTGCTGCTCGGCCCTGTGGTTAGCACTGATGGTTAATTTGTCTACTGTGAAAATTTGCTGATCTGTTGAGGACACTTAACTTCTCACATAACCTACTGTGCTGGACATAAAAACATAAAAGTTGGCATGCCTCAGCCGCAAGTGTCATAAATGCAAGAAATGTCAGAAAGTTAAAACATGATGAGTGTCTTTATCATGGGTTTTCATGCATTATGTACAAAATAAATACAAAGAATTCTGAGTAAACACTTAAAAAAATTATGATAAAATAAATGCTTCATACTTGCCAACATGTGATAAACCTCCTGTATGTTTCTGCAGTATAAAATTGATTTCTATCATGAGCTTACCTAAGGTTTTGAGGAGCTTCACCAAAGAGGCTACAGATTTCTCTGATTTGCTTCAGGGCAGGGATCACCCATTTATCGTTGGTCCGTAGTTCCTCTATGAAGCGATCTATCCATTGGATTTTCTGTGTGTCTCTGTCCTGTAAGTGAAAATTAAACATCAGTAATTGGAGTTTAATAAGCTCTCTGTTATTTTACATGCTTTTAAACACATTCACCAACATCACCCCCACATGTACCTGTGAGCAACTGTAATCCAATATCTTGATGTGAGCACTAAGAGCCTGGTCCATGATGTCTACAGGCACATCATCGCTGTGTGCCAGGTTCCACAGCAGATTGAGGACCTTGTGGGCCATCACACCATCCTTATCATCCTCAGCCAAGCGCCGGATAAGTTCCAGCAGCTTTTCACGCTGCTTCTTGCTGGCATTGGTCCAGCTTGCCTGCACAAGACCAAGAACCAAGTCCAAAAGTTAAAATAGAGGCTACAGCCGAACGCTGTTGTGATGTAAGAATTAAACTGCAATGTACTTAAACCAGAGTTCAGACAATCAGTACACTGTGTACAAAAAGTCTTTATAACACTGACTGATAACAGCAACTCTTACTCACCTTGAAACAGTCAAAGAGGTGATCGAGCTGCTCAGGTGAGAAGTCCCATGCCAGCTTGGCCAGGAGGTCATGGACATTCTTCACAATAGCCTCATGCTTACCAGCCTGCAGATGCACAGACAACAACCACCATGCTGTGTTAAGGAAATAGATCTAAAATACACACAACATTTCAGCCACGCAGGGTTGTGCTGCAGTTGCAATGTTGACAAATGGTGATTAGAAGTAGGAGTTGTGTTCGAAATTTACAATATGCAGTTGTGTTTCAGTTACAAGAAATTTAGACCTTAATTCAACCATTTCCCATTAAATTTAAACTTCTCCTGCAAATCCCACTTTTTTTAATGTGTATTCTATTTAAGGCTTTATCAAATTTAGCCTGTTTACAATTTAACATAAAATAAATACATGAATCGGGAAAAACAAGTATTTGCCTCTGTCAGGTCATTAAAATGTTACATATAAAATCTTACAACATTCTGAACGTTTATCCTCCGTTAATGGGCATTTGCTACTTTAAAGGCTGATCAGTTTACCTGTGCAGCCCAGATATTATCCAGATCCTGCATTGTAAGAGCTTTCTCTTTGATAACAAAGCGAAGGATCTTCTCCAGTTTCTCGACATACTGCGGCTGGTGCAAACTGTCCCTGAGCACAATGGACAGGATGTGGTTCTGCTGGATCCACTCCTGGTGTAGAGTGAAGCGACATAAAGGAGAAATGGATTTTTAGGGGAAAAAAAGAGGTTGTTAAGATGCAATACAATAGTAAAGAGCTGTGGTGAGTTTACCGCCATGCGCTCTGCAGTCAGCCACTCCTCCTCCTCAGGGTTATGCCGATGAGTGTAGTAGGACACACTGGAGATCACCTTGTTAACTTCATTTAGTGCATTCATTTTGCCATTAAAAGAAGAAATTTGCAATAACCTGTTGATGAATGAGAGTTTGATAAAGTCAGAATAATAACTGTACAGCAATTTGATGGAAAACCTTGATCAGATGAAAATAATTTAGATTAAGACTTTACTTACCTAAGAATCATTTTTAACCTAAAAATCTCTAAATTCTTCACGGTCTCCTCCTGCCCCGGTACACGAGAAGCCAGATTCTTCAGAGACTTGATTATCATGGACAGTGCGTCGTTTTTGGCTTCATTCTTTGCCTCTTTCTTCAGCTCCTCATCTGTGAGATTCTCTAGAAACTGAGGAACCATCTCAATGACTGGAAGGAAGTACTTCTTTACCGTGTGCAATGTGAGGAACTCATAACACTGGCCGAAAGGCCTGTAATGAAAAGAAGACAAAATCAGTTAACGAAAACTTGTAAGGTGACCACTACACAAAAGCACGCCGAAATCATTTTCATTCTCACTTGATAAGTGCAGCGATGATCTGGACGTTCAGTGCTTGGCCGCTCATGAAGCGATCGTGCAACATTTGAAACCCGTTTAACGTGCCAAATTTGTTTATCAGGTCCACTAACCATCCCTGTGAATAGGAAACAAGAGAGAAAAAAGGATTAGTTTTAAATAAGTAAAATAAATGATCAAGTCCCTCCCCCTAAAATGAGTCCGTTCTGAGAATGAGAGTCCAGGCTTTTCGGAATAGATCTTTTTTTTTTTTTTTTTTTTTTTTTAAAAGGGGGACATTTTAAAAAGCCTGTTTTTTAGCCAATCATAATGTTAAGTTTATAAAGTAGTTGCGATGTAGTTACATGTTTAAGAGTGGCTGGTTGGATGTCAAACTTATTAATAAAAAATAAAAGACACTGGTAAAATCTGCCCTAACACAATGACGCCCTATTTAGTCCTGGGCCCCCTGCCAGCAGAGGCAGACAGTGAGCAGTGCTGCAGTACAGTTCATACTGACCCCATGCCCACGCTACATTCATCACTCTTTCACTGTAAAATTCCTATTCTCTTGAGTATACACCTCTTTTACACAATATGCATGCATATTATAGACTTTTAGTTATTTTTTATCTTCTCACTTTTACACAGGACAAAGGACTGTCTTAATCTCTCATGGCCCCAAAGGCTAAACTAAAATACTTCTCTATGGATTTAGCTAACAAGGAAGAGAGACTGGCTAACTGTCATTCAGATTAGGAAAACTCCTGTCGACACGCTGTCGATACTTCTTTCGACACACCGAAATAGTGAGTATTTATCTCAAATTAATCAAGTAATAACGTGCACAATCTAGACTGTCAAGAGTGTATTTCAAACAATAATTGGATCATAATTTGTAAGACGAGGAGTTATGAGAAACATTTTGGAGAGAAAAGTTCAGGAGTCAAAAGTTCCATTCCTATCTTTGGGCATTCATCACAGTGATTCACCTTGGGAGATCGTGGGTCTGGTGGTCGGGCAAAGAGCTCGTCGTCAGCCAGCTGTGCTCCAGCGGGGACCGTCTCAGAGGGCCGTGTGCCATTATAGATGTGGAACTTGCAGTGAGGGTTGGCGGCCATGGCCAGAAGCTCTAGTAGAGGGAACCAGTCCTGAGAGAGCTTGGCCACACACAACTCCACCAATCGGTGTGTGTTATTGATAATACACCTCTGTAGAGGAAGGTTTTTAGGTGGGAGAAAATGTAAATATTGACTATTAGACAGAGAGAGAACCCCAAGGCTGGCAGGAAAATCTCGCTGATGAAAACAACTTCGCAGTTTGATCAAATGACACATATGTTTTACACACAAGAAGAATTGCAATTAGGGAGGTCATGATATTTACGATAAGATTATTGTCGGAGAAAATATCACGGTTTCACAATATTGGATGCTATAGAAGGAAAAAATAAAACGTTATAAAATGTGACTCGCGAGAGATTTCACAATATACTATGATAAACACATAAGAGCTGCAACCTATTGGTCAATGCATTATTTTGTTAGTTAAACACTTGATATTTATAACGTTCACGATACCTGGGAATATGAGATATTCTTTATTATTCATGGTTCTGCCCTGCAGTTAAGCAGGTCTTGACAGAGACGCTGATACAGACTAGAACTCCTAAAATAGATTACCTGTCAAGTCTTATTTTGGTGCCTTAATTAACGTCTGAAATCTTGGTGACAAATGTCAATAGTACTATTGAATATTCTAAATAGCACATTTTAACAGTGAGAATAAAGGGCATAGTTCAGATTGTGGATCATGATTGTTTGTTAAAACAATGTGTTATAGTTATTAGTTATAGTATAGGAAAGATCACCTACGCTTCTACTTACGATTTCCAGAGAAATTTATTTAAGTCTCTACCCAGTAACATTACAACTAAAATCAGCTGCTCCTCCAGTACGCCTCGACTGGTTTGCAGCTCTGAAGTAACCAGAAATGTGTAATCAATATTGGACCGGCTCATCGTAAAAAACCAGAGGGGCTTTTTGTTCCTTAACATTTGAGTCAATGATGAGAATAAATCAAATGACCCATGGTTAAGTAACAACCCTGTACAATGTGCTAGAATAAAATTTGATAAAAACCTAATCATCATGATTTAAAGTGACAAAATCAAAATTTTGCTCTTTAACTTCCTTGTCTGTCTCACTGGTTTATCATGAAAAGGTTCCAGAGATCAATATCACAATACAGCACAAAAGACCAGCCTCAGTGACTTCTTACAAAAAACACAATTGATCACGGCTGCCTTTGCCTGTTTCTCTCAGCTCCACATAATCTTAACAGAAAACTCAATTCATAGGAAAGATCCCAATCTGAACAATATGCATCCAATAAGAAATAACATTTTAAATTACAAATAAAGCTAAGAATACTATGCTGCCCATGCCATCACACAAAAATATAGATTTATGTTGACCATTACAACTTTGATCGCTTGCATAATAACTCGTATTGAGTCGTAGTTGTGCTCTGTTGGAACAGAAATCAGGCCAAATTCGAAAGATGGTTATCCGTTTTCAGTCTTACCTCTAAAATAGAGATTGTGTGGGTTACATATGCAAAACATATCCATCTTATCTGCTTCGTCAAAAGCCCAGCAGGGTGGACCGTTAGAATGGATGCCATGGCTTAAAGAAACTTTTGTGTCATTGACCAAAATACAGAGCAAAAATCAGGACTCACATGAATCTCAAATTTCCAGCCACTAACTGCCTCGTCTGTCAGGATCTTTGTGAAAGAGATGGTCAGACCATCTCGGAAAAACCTCTGACATGCCTCACACTTCACATCCAGTCCTGCAAGGAAAGACATCCCTCATTTAGCATTCTTATAAAATTCAGTAAAACATTCAGCCTGAAGAAATACGCCAAAACGCAAGGCAAGCTCATTTATGCAGTATCATTCAGACACAAGGCAATGCAAAGGCATAGATCTAAATACATGTTCAAGTTTTTAAGTGACTATTGATACGGAAAACAGTTAATCCTTGTGATGTTGTCATGGTGGTAGGAGGTTGGTCCATAACTACACATTACAGATCAGCACTGACTTTAATCGCTCTTCTTTGGGGCCAGATTGGATTGTAACCTGTGGGACAAATGTTTTCTGGTTTCTTTGAGGAAGCAGTATGGGTTTTATTTTATCCCTGGGAGACACCTGAGTGATGCCATCTGTGGTTACTGCTGTTTAAAAGTTCATCCATTTGACAGGATTTAGCGCAATAGCTTAACTGGCTTCTGATAGGCGAGTGTGTTAAAGGGGAGGAGCATGATTGGGACAGAGACACTTTCTTAACGCTTGGGTGATGTGGAGCAGAGGGTCAGGTGATGATGGAAAGAGATACAGGCAGTCTGTCTGTTTGCGCTGTCCTTCACGCTTACCCACACGCTTATCTGCTTTGACTATGGCATCCCAAGAGCATTACATAGGTTGGCAGCAGATAGCCTGGATGCAGTGATGTTTGGATAAACGTCAGTTCTAAGTACAGACTTTACAAATCCAAAAGATAATGAAATAGTCAATTATATCCCATCTAGATGCAGATGTCACCCATGTATGTAGGCCAAGGAGTTTGCTAAAAGATTCAATTCATTAACTTACAGTTGGAATGTGGCCTGAGATGAATAAACAGTTTCTCCAGTGGCTGTTTGTCTTTTCAGGAAGTCAGAGTACCCTTTCCTTTGTAGAATGTCAAAAGACCCAGTGTAGATAATAATCCTCATATTACATGGATGCGTAGAGAGGAAACTGGCAACAGCCCTAGAGCTCTGTGACAGCTGCGTCAGCCATAGTTAGATTTTCAGTCTTTGCCATTCTTATATGCTTGATTATACGGGCCACATTCCGACTAGTGCCCTGTTAATCAGCAGTAGCGTTAGCAATATTTCTGCTGTACCTCAGTCTAGGGTCTGTGGGCCATGTCTATGTTAGTTCTGGTCACGTGCAGGTAAGAAGTTTCATCAGGCAAAGCAGTTTTTTATGCTAAACAAGGCTAGCAGCCAAGTCTATGGCAGGGCTGTGAAAACATAGCTGTGTACGAGAAGTAAAAGCAAAAACAAAAAAAAGATTTTTAATATCATTCATAAAGGTTTTAGTCGACAAATGACCTTGGCAGGAGCTGTGTTCCTGTGATATTATACGGGGGGGGGGGGGGGGGGGGGGGGGGGGGGAGGACTTTTGAGTGATGATTATCAAAAAGAATTGATGAGCCCTATTCAACACTTTCAAATAAATTCATGATGATTGCCAAGAACCCGATTAGCATTAAAAAGCAATTCCTGTACTATCTCAGACAGGACAGATCATTCAGCACAGTCCTACCTTTTTTACTCAGGTCTATAGCAGCTTCCAAAAGGACTTCCAACTCTCCTTTTGGCAAAACTGGAACAACCCAACGAGGCCTGAAAGAAAAAATTTAAATAATTTAAAGAAATGGCAACAATTATAAAAATAATAAAAGCGATACACCCCTCAAACTCTTCTCACATTATTAACAAGATTGAGAATAAAACACCTTTGGAAAGATATTATTTCAAAGACAGGTGTGTTTATTGGTTCCAAATAGGAATGAAATTAGGCATAGACCTGCCCTACATGCATTTTGGGAAGAGTAGACTGCCCCATAATGTAGGTTAATTAGTAAGTATTGCGATTCATTTCTCAAAGTTAGTAATAGCCATGGAAATGTTTTGAGCTGACAACTATACTGCTGAGCAGCCGGGATCACAGAAATAATACTAATAATAATTGTGGGGAAACTGCTGTTTTTCACATTTGTTATCCTATTAATTCACCCAAGAAATGAGTTTATCATCCAAACTGGGATTGACCTTGGACTCAAAAGATTTTACATCTTAAAACGAACCAGAACATCTCTAAATCCTTTAACATCTTGACTAACAACTAGGGCTGCTCGATTATGGAAAAAATCATAATCACGATTATTTTGGACAATATCAAAATCACGATATTTAAACAATTATTAATATGTGCCCTTATTCTGAAGTCTATGCTTTATTTTTGTTTTACTTCCGGTTCCGGTAAACACCGATGAGGGCTGCGTGTCTTATTCCTCCGTGAAACCAGGATATCGGGGCCGGTTATTCAAAACATTAATGATGGCAACCCTAACACTATGACCGACGCGGAGAAATGCGGGTCCGGTCTGACCGGTCTGAACAGCCAGGCGGCAGCGCGCTTGATAATAGCGGTGCGCGGCGCGGCAGCTACATGGTCTGCTGCTGCCCTCCCTGCTTTTCCCCACTCGCGCTGTTTTTTTCACCGCCGGTCACCACACACACAACTCGCCTCCTTCACTTAACAGCTGCTTGAGAGTGAGAGCCAGTCAGCTGGGCCGCTGAATGCTTTGGGGGAAGGACTGAATTGCGCATGCAAAATGCCAAATAATCGTTTCAACTCGATTATAGTAGTTTGGAGATCGTTTGACCCCATAATCGTAATCACGATTAAATTTCGATTAATCGAGCAGCCCTACTTACAACTTTTGTCAAAATGATTCCTGAACTCTACAATCAATAGACAATTTGACAAACTTTGAGTTCACACAAACAGCAATTGGCCTCCATTATTAGAAACTGAAAAACGTAAGTTTCGAAATGAACCAATATTTTAATTATATTTCTCATAATAACATAAGCTCTTCAACTTATAGTTTTGTGCCAGTCAACAGTTTGCAGCTTTGCCCCTCCTCTGCAGCACCAGGTAAATTCCCACAGCATGGAAATTAGGGTTGAAACAACTTATTGATTTAATCTATTAGAATTGATAATAAAAACAGCTGGCAACTAATTTAGTCATCGATTAGTCTGGTCAGTTATAATGCAAGGCACCCAATGTGACAGCGTCTCCCTCACGTGACCTAGTCATCTCCTCTCTGGAATCAATGTTTAAAAATGGCGGAGACAAACATTGCTAAGAGAGCAGAGACAAGTCGTCAAAAATGTGTTAAGACATTAATGCATTAAAGCCTCCAGAGACTGTTAGCTGCAAACTGTTAAGGTGATTTCACATGGATCAGCAGCAAAACATCACCGTGGTATGAACATAAAGAGAAAATATGTTTGAGCCATTATTCTTCTCCATTTCCCGGTTTACAGGATCAACTTAAGGTTCACACCATAACGATGTTGTGCTGCTGTGGGGATGGGAAATCAGCTTTACACAAGTATTCTTTGAGGTTTTAAAGTAACATTTTCACACACTTTTAAAGACTGTCTCTTCCAGACTCAACAAGAGAGAAGAGGCAGAGAGAGACAGAAACAGGGGTCAAGAGACCTACACATGCTGAATGAAGAGAGGGAGCACTGAAAATGAACACAAACAGGAAAACAAAAACCGTAATGTTTCACAGCGGTTATTTTCTAAAGCGCAAAAAAACAACCCCAAACCGTGTTGCAACCTGAATACTGCATTCTAATTCGGCGAACAAATTTATCGGTTGGCATTTGACGTTCTCTGCTTGCAAATGTGAATGTGTGATGCTTAACATAATTAATTCGGTTTAGCATGCGGGTAAAATACCTGTTGATCATATCATCCAGCTTTGCTAGGTCAGTGTGAGGGAAAGCAGGCTCCTCCTCTTCCAGCTGAGGGGGCCCATCCTCCTGACCCTGCTCATCTGGTGGGCTCACTGGAGAGTTCTCATTAGATGAGTTAGGAGATGACGTCTAAAGGCAAAAAGACAAATTCTAAGAATATATATCGATCTCTGTGGATGTATCATATAAACAAAATCTGAGAAATACTTTTTCAAAACAAGTCCCAAGAAAATAACTTTAAAAAAAAGCTATTCTACGAAGCAAATTTCACATAAATTTCATAAGATTCTTTTGTGCATCTCAAGCTTTTGTGAATCCTGTGCTCAGTGCATTGTTGTAACTAACAAGTAAATTAAATGTATGAACAATGTGAAGTAATAAGTAAATATTTACTGATTGCTTTGATAGCAATATTCTTCAATCAATTCATAATTAAACAATACTTTAAGTTTATGGAGCAGCTAGAGGCCCCACTTAAGCTTTAATGCTCATTATACACTCATTACAATCCAGTTTGCTGTTAATTTAATATGCTTGCACAACTGGTCATTTATTATCAAGATTGTGTGATTGTACATTTTAATGGAGCATAGAGGGGCATTTTCATCATGGGTGTACCAAGAGCAAATAAACGAAAGGATCATATCTTAATGTATCTGATACTGATCCACCATTGTAAAACCGCCTGAATGGGCTAGATCTCAATGCATTAGACAGACTATTTTTTTCCCTCAAAGATACAATATAAAAAAACAAAAAACGTTTTATGCAGTTGTATAAACTTCTTTCCATAGACATATGCACGTGAAAAGGCAAGGCTCCCTTTTGTATGGGTGTAGAGTTTATATGGTTCTATTAGAAAGCTGAACATGCATTCAGGTATAAAGAAGCAGGTATGTCTCTCCAGACAGGCACATAAACAAATCCATTTATATTCTTATCTCTTGAGGCTGGATATACAGAACAAAAAGTATAAAGAATAAATGTGTTAGTATGTGCGTGTATCTATGTTACAACTGTCAAATAGAAGATTTGGATGCAAGAGTGTCCGAGAAACACACAAGCTGCATTTCTGAATGTGTATTTTAGGACTGATGTGACCATTCCTTTCATTACGGCTGTCCTCATCTTGAACATCAGTGGTAGTGGGAGAGTAAAATTGGGATACACATAGTGAAAAGAGATGCACAACTGAGAAATATGAAATGTGGGGGTGTGTGGTGAAGACTCCTTCTGCTTGGCTGACCTACATAGGCAGCTTGCCTCTCACGTCTTACCAAGGCTCATCTCTAACCAACACAGGCCTGCAAATGCACATGCACAAAGACACACACATATCCTTTATCCATCACTCAAGAGGCTCTGTTCATTGATGCCTCTCCTTCACTCTCTTCTCCCCCTTTTCCGCTCCCTCCTCCCCTCCCTTTGGGCACCTGTGTGCAGTTAGGTACGAGCAATAGATCTGTTAAATAACTGCGCTGCAGTCTCTGAACTGCCAGAGATTGTTTGATTAAATAATAATATTATATTAAATAATAACGAGTCATATACGAAGTGTAATGCACGGCTATTTTAAACAAATACAAGAGGACAGATTTAGATGAAAGCAATAGGAAGTTCACAACATTTCAAAGAAGAGGCCAAAAAAACTATGGCTGCATTTTTAGTTTGAGCTCGGAAGAGGATGCAGACCTGGTTCTGTGGCAGTGGGGGTTGGCTTTGAGCGTCAGGTGCCTGGCCCTGGCCCTGACTGTCATTGCCCCCCACCGGAGAGCCACGAGTGGTGGCCGTCATGCTCGCCACAGGGCAGATCTTGGCAATCTTGGCCTCTTAGGGAGCGCTGGCCAGGAGGGAAATCACAGCCACCTCAGCTGTAAAGCAGAGGGAAGAGAGCCCGAACACACGAGAGAGGGACACAAGCACCTGGAGATCTGGATGTGCCGCTGAGACCATTGCATAACCTGGAGATGGGAAAGGGAAAAGGGTCAGATTTGATCCAATGGCATATAAATGCAAAATAGGTTAACAGATGGTTATCATCTTGTATGGCAGATATAACCATTTAAATCAACTCATACTGACTTGGGCTGAGCCTGTTACTTAGCTACCTAACTAAAATTGTGTAGTGTTATAAATTAGGATGCTGCAACCAGGCTTTGAAGTGGCCGATATAGATCACTGATTTGATTGCAATTAGATCCAGAATATCCAGTACCAATCAAACCTTTATTTCCTGCCTCATTACATCTTAATTACACCAAAATCAGCAACGGCAACACAATAACATACTATATAGGTCTCCCACAACTGCATGCTTTAGTAAATTACCTTAAAGAAGGATCAAATGGCAAATTGTATTAGTAAAGCTTCTTTCACAAATGTAGTGTAACCATGAACATTTCTAAACATGATATAAAGGAGCTGTATGAGTTGGCACAAATGTCTGAATCAGTTGGACCGGACATTAAAACTGACTTGACTTAAGCTCCCTAGTGAAAAGTCTGCATAAAGTCAGACTGAACCAGCGTGAGGAGAGTAGGTATATATCCGGAGTATTCACAGAGCTGTACGAGTAGGCATTTTTGTGACATTTCTAGGCTCCCCCCTGCACACTTTACCCATACAGACAATCTTCAGTTCTGTGCTGCAGGTGTTAAAGGGCAACACTGGACATTGTCCAAAGTTCAAATGTGACAACAGCTTAACAGACATTTCTGCATCTCTTTCAGAGACAAAGTACATTAAACGACCTGGGGTCAAGACTGCAGCAGCTGGTGGCAATACCAGTCTCTCTCTACAATAACAAAGCGGCTCTAAACTTGATGCATCCTTTGTCACAAATACATGTTGTCACAGCCAATGCAATTCTGGATAAGGTGCTTCAAGGCAGCACAATATCATCCGTATTTTGTTTTCATTTTTTTAAGGCTGTCATTATGTTGCTTCATGCTAACACAGACCCACAACAGTAATACAGCATTATGTACCAGTACCCACATGAAACTTCCAACCTGAATTAATCTGAAATCCCACCACATCCAGTACATGCTGTATAAGTTATGTGAAGTGAAAACACTGCTTTCCATTTATTTTTTGAATTTTCTCAGATAAGTATATTAGTTTAGTCATTAATAATGCACTTCATTTGATTCTAACTAGCACATGATTCACTGATATATCCCTATTGATGGACTGAGCTAATTCATCACCATTATAATATTAATAATAATTACCGGCATTATAACAGGACACATTCAATCAGTTATCTATTGTCAAGCCAGTTATATTTATAATGCTCAATGTGACAAATCTGCCTCAGGGGCTCTATGATCTAATTGAATAACTTAGTCTTCACAGATTATGTTTATCAGAACCCGGGTAATGTTTTTGTTGTTTTGGCCATAACTTTTATTGTTGACTATAAAATTGTGCTTGCCTAAGTAACTGCTGAGATCTGGAAAATGATGACCAGTTTTCTACCGGTTTTAAATTAATAAGATGAATTCCCCACCGTGTGAAAGAAAATGGGATCATTCTTTTATGTGTAAGGCAACGCTAGGCTTGATTTAAACATTGTTTGCGTTAACATGGAATAAGCTTGGCCTTGTTATCAAAGATACCAATCAAAGCAGATTGAGTCAGGATAGGACCAATGTAGGTTATCGGATTGATGCATCCCTAGCCAGAACAAGTGGTCAAATTATCAGACTTTTAAAAGCCAAACTGCAGCAGTTTTGCCAGATTATCTAAACCACTTTATGTGATGTAATATTCCACAATGGCACAGGAAAACTGGGTGTACATCCATGACCATTATTAGTAAAGCAGACCAAAGTTAACCCTCGCTGTGAAGGATGTCTGTCACAGGACATTTAATTATTGTTGTTTGTATTTCAATTTCTATGCTATAAACGTCTAAATCTGTCCCCCAAGGTTTGCCTCTCAAAGATCAGAACTGAAAAATAAAACTTAAAACAAAAATTAAGGATGCATGATGTCTGGTTGTTCTATCCTTGTGTGACTTCCTTTTTGTGATCGCTTGCCATCCCCAAATAACTTGGAAAGTGTAATGTAATCAAAACCAATGGCGATGAAGAAAACACAGAAGCTGCCCTTTAAATATCTTTGACATTTGGTGAAATATGATACATCTTGCCTTGACTCCCTCATCAATCTCAAACCCTTATGATAAATAAATAGTTTTTAATGAACCATATGGTGCATTTCAATCTTAAAGCTTCAGTTTCCATAAAGTATTTTCATTCTTCAGCATCCAAAAAAGTGTAAAATAAAACTAATAGTCTATTAATACTGCGATTAAATAGGATTGTAGTACAATGATAGACCTATGGATAAGGAGCTATGACTTTTGGGTACAACTTATGAGCAGAAATTTCTTAGTACCAACATAAGAAAAAGCCAAAGCTTAAAACTATTCATCAATTATGGGTGGTTAATTAGTTCCCATTTTCTTACAGAGCTCACCATTGGACATTTTAAAACCACAATTATTACAAATCATGTGATATGCTGGAAGCCACCAATTACATAAATGGAAATGTCACAATATGTTGCTTGCCGATTATATTGTCATGGTAATCAACACCACAACCTTCAGTCTTCCGGTCATCAAAATGAACACTTAGGGTATAGAGTTGGCGCTGTTTCTGCATATACCAGTTCAAAGTGGGAAAGTAATGCATTTTGTATAAACTGACATTGACACCAGAGCAAAAGTAATAAAACATTTGAAAGAAGATTAAGACATACTATATGCTATTTAACAAACTGGAAGCTTCAGTGGAAAATCACAATATTAATTTGACCTAAGTTTCAAAAGTCTATCTGATCTCAATTCCTAGTACTTTGCCCATCTTCACAGTGTCTTCAGCCCAGAAAAATCGAGAGTTCACCTGATCAACAATTGAATGGTAATAAGAAGAGAACTGAAATAGACTTCGTGGATGCCGATTATGCAAAAGTTTGAGATATAAATAAGACAATGCTAAACTGGACAGTCTGAATATGAAGAATAAACGCTGCTGCTTATCTGTCCTTTTGGAGAATAACAATTGTTATTAACACTTAAGACAAACTGCAAGCATGTGTCTAACAGCAAGTTAACATGGGTGTACTAAATAAGCTGATTTGATACAATAAGTATATTTAGTGAGCATCAATACATTTCTAATGAGAAGACAGATTAGATTAATGGTTAAGGCTTTAAGTTTGGGTTTACTGTAGTAAAACAACATTATTTCCTATTTCACAGGTACCAAGAGACCCTTGTTCAATTAAGGTTGCAGCCATTACTTCAGGCATATTTCATTACGGTCATTATAAACATGGTATGGCGAGTGTCTTTGCCTTGCAGAGAACTGAATGTCACAGTATGGAGCTACTATCAGTAAAGCCACTCAGTAGCTAACTGTCTACTAGAGCAGGAAAGGGTGGATTACTTTATGACGCACAAATACATGTTATGTGTTATCAGTGTAAAAAGGTACACGCTAACTGCAGAGGCCATTAGGACTAACGTACTACTGCGGCCTTTCAAACTGAACCGGCTTTGGAACGTTAACGTCAGTGTTATTTAAAAACCATTGTACAGACGGTGAAATCACCATCATTAAATAAAATGTGTGAAGCCGTGAATCAGCCTCAATTCTCAGACAGTGCAGGTGCACATACAGTACACGGTGACAGGTACGGTTCATAACACAACGGCACGTTTACAGTCGTTAACAGCTGGTTTGGTTAGTTAGCGCTTGCAGCTAGCTAGCTGCGGCAACTATCGTTCGGTTAGCCTGCAAGGCGATCCGCCCAGACAGCGGTGAAGGCCTCGTCCACAGCCCGCTACGCTGAGGCCTCTATATTCGCTCGGGCCTGACATTATACTTGCCCAGCGAAGCTTATCTGCATAACTGGTGAACTCAAGCACACACAGGAATTGTGTGATGCCTTAAATCATGATCGATTTAAAATCTCTTCCCCAAACGTTATTGTTGGCCAACCAAGCTGAGCATCGACCGTGCTAACGAGAAGCCATCCAGATAAACAGTGGTCGTTATGTAGCCGCTAGCTTACGTGCGAGTGAGCAGCCGAAGGTACATTCAGCTAACGTTTCTATTTTGACAAGCGGCTGCTTGATGTGACTCGACAACTAATTCATTTTCTCATCTATCAAACCAATAGTGCGATATTAGGATTCATATCGTTAAGCTGTCATCACAACGCTCAGGATAAGTTAACACAGATAGCCGTCTTAGATGACCATAAATATGCAAGTGACAGGGGAGTCGTCTATTTCCTGAAATGTAACAGAGTGTTCTGACCTGCATCGACTAACGCTAACTTATAACTTAGCTCAAACAAATCGAAAATAAAATATGGGAAGCCTGGGTGAAATAAAATGTTAACAGCAATGTATATTATGCAAAGCCATTATTCGTGAATTATAAAAATGGTGGCAAAGGGGGAAATAAATTGCAATAACTTGTAAACATACCAGGTTTAAAGGAAATGTTCCTCCTCTGTAGTAAGTAGACAGTGCCGAGGACAATCTGCGGGTAGCTAGCGCTAGCTTGGCTTCAGAGAATGTAGCTGGGCGAGCTAATGAAACCACACTGTTAATATCACGAAATGCCGTTTAGTAGCATTGACATTGTCAAAGACCCAGTGAACAGCAGCAAACAGAGAAAACCCCACCATCGGCTGAATTACACAAGAAACCAAGACGCAGTTATGTTACCTTGCATCCACTCCCAGCTGACGCTAGCGGTAGCCAGCTAACAATCAGCAGGCAGCGCACCGAGCTAGTTAGCTAACAACTCACCAGGAATTTGATATGACTTCCCCCTCTATCCACGGGCTCCGTCCAGCCTTCAACGATGGTGTCGTCGTATATTACATAAACGTGGCCTATATCGGTGACAGTTTCGCAGGACACAAAGCTGTTACCAGAACGGTCTAATTCCTACGGTTTTTCCCTCTGCTTCTGGGTGTTTTTCCTGCGTCACCGGCGCGGTAACAGCCCCCCTAACTCTGTCTAGTCCGATTTCTAGGGCTTGTCACTTCGGTCCCAGCAGTCACTCACAACTTGACTCAACATGGCGGAAGCGCAGTCAGACACAGATGCAGCTCAGTAAAAGCGGGACTGAAGAGTGTGTGAACTCCGACGCGCTGCGTTGTCACTGAGCTCGTTTGCACCGCAACCGAGCGCAGTTGGGAAAACACAACGGCTGCTGAATGGAAAGGCTTAAAACCCTGAATTCCGATAAGTGACTCCGGCTCCAGCGGATAAGTTACATCCGTAGCTTGGATAAAACCAGGAGGAGAAAAGGCTGAGCGACCCGAGGCACCTGGTTATATCGCCCCCTGTCGACCGGGATGGTCATAAAAAACGTGTGCAATATTTTATATAAACGTAGTTCCTTCCGGGTCCAGAGACTGTTTCAGTTTGAGAGAGAGAGAAAGAAACATACTTACTGGTTTAAGAGTGAGAAAGAGAGACACACAGACTGGCTGGTTTAAAAGAGACTGAGAGAATGAAGCTACTGAAGAAAGTGGAAATCTTTCACCTCTTGCAACTGTCTAATACATCGAAGATTCATCTGGCAAAATTCTGATGTATTTTTTGTGCATGTGCAACAAAAACTGCAGGAGTAGTGGGACGAAATGAAGAACGAATAATAATAATAATGATGATAAGCTGTATGGAGAATAATAGCATTTGTATTACTGCAAACAATATAACTAGAAAATTCATCCCAAGAAATTTTGAATGTGTGCAGCATGCTTCCTGCTGGGTCCAGAGACTGTTTTAGTTCGAGAGAGAGAGAGAGAGAGAGAGAGAGAGAGAGAAACAGACTGGCTGGTTTAAGCGAGAGAGAAAGAGACAGAGAGAGAATTAGATACTAATGGGGCTACTGGCCCGCTTGAAAAAGGTGAAATCTTTCACTTTTGCAACTGTCTAAGACAGCGGTCTTCAATGTTTTTCAGGCCAAGGACCCCCAAACGGATGGAGAGATGGAGCAGGGACCCACTGTTTTATATTAAACTGGGCCTAGTGCCATGTATAAACATAGCTACCCTGTTATTGTACATTCAATACTAAGCTATTCAAATAATACACAGGTTCATATATTCATGTTTTTATTTTATAAATGTGCAAGGTACAGGATGGCAGTGCCACTGCCATTTATAAAAATACATCTTGCTTACAAGACTGAGCTATTCAAATAATTCAAAGATTCATGTTTTTATTTTAGACATACGTGTAGAAGGGACAGTGAATCCTCAGGCCATCTGTGGATGGCATACATACTCCCACATTAGGGAGATGTCTGACCCCGATGAGTAGCACACAACTTATCTGACCTTGGATGGATGGAGGTTGTCAGGCCGAGGGTCATATCAGCCTCAGGCTGCAGTCTCTACCTGTATTTTTTGGGGGGTAGGTGGGTGAGGAAAATTCACTTTCGCAAAGATATGTGGTTGCAAATGGCAAAAGGCTCATCATAGCTCAGCGAAAATAACAGCAATATATGCAAGTTTGGTGACCCTGACATTGTCATTGAAAAGTGCAACCAGCTCTGTGCGCTTTTTGAGAAATAAATACTCACGAATAGACGTGCGGAATGACAACACTGTCCCAAGTGATGGCCATCGAACCTCAAAGGGTAAAGTAGCGCAGTGTGTTCTTCTCCCTCAGCAGCACAGAGATTAGTGAAAAGACGTGTTTGCAAAGCACTCTTCTTGACTATATTAACAACTTTCACGACCGAGTCCATGATATCTGACAATTCAGTGCTCATATCTTTGATAAATCCAAACTTCAGACAATTATCTGTATATTTGCGGGTAACTGAAAGATAACGTCTTCTGCCTCCATTTATCCATTCGCTACAATATGTTGTACTCATGTTAATGTGTATTTGAAGAAATTTAAATTTGTGGACACAGCCAATTGTGGAAGATCTTTCTGGCAAGAGATCCATAATTGGGTGAGTGGTTTAGTGTCATATATATGACCCCCCCTGCAGTACTTCCGCCGACCCCTAGGGGTTGACATCAACTATTCCTAAAATGACCAGCAGACCTGGTCTTCTGCCTTAAATTTTGTCCCGCTACTCCTCCCTAAGTTTTTTTCACGCATGCACAAAAATTCATCATTGCTACTCAGTCGGGAATGGTGAGATCTGACTTTTCGAAGACTTTCGCCAGACGGTTTACTCATAAATTACTAAAAACGACAGTAAAGAATTGAGTGGGAGTCAATGGGAGCCTTCATCAGAGGAACGAGGGACAGTTTCAGTAGTCATAGATCAAAGGCATGCTTGATGTCTTAGACCAGAGGTCTTCAACAGGGGTACGCAGGGGGGTCGCAACATATTTTTTTAGTAATTTCTTTTTTCAACCAATTTTTTCCCCACAAATTTAAATGTCTTTAAATAGAAATTAACATTAATTCAACATATTGCGAACCAATGAATGGAGGAAGAATACGTTATATTTCAGTCAGCAATGCACCGACTGCAGCTCCCATACCTTGCACATTTTTAAAATAAAAACATAAATATATGAACCTGTGTATTATTTGAATAGCTTAACTGAATGCACAATAACAGGGTAGCTATGTTTATAGAACATAGGCCCAGTTTAATACAAAACACAATTTTGTACAATATATAGTAGGGGGTCCCTGCTCCATCTCTCCATCAGTTTGGGGGTTGCTTATGTTTTCACTGCATTTTGCAACATCGAGTTACCAACTGATAGATAATTCATGCCTAAGGTTCATGTTCAAACAAGTACTAGGACTTAATGTTGGCGTGGCATAATCAGACCATGCGCTGTATTGTATAAATGGGAAAAAGCATAATTAGGGCCCGAGCACCAACATTGCGGAGGCCCTATCACTTTTCATTTGATTAAAAATTGCTCAACAGCAAGTAATTCCTTCTGGTTTAACCGATCATCACGAAATTTGGTACACAAGTGTATCATGACTGTACGGGAAATGAGTCCCCGGCACTAATTTGAATAACGCAACAGGCCGATTTTGTGGCCATATTAGCCGTTTTACACGTTCTGTATTTTAACAAACTCCTCCTATAGCTTAACTCAGATCAGCTTAAGATTCAGTGAGTTTCATCTTAACAGGATAAAGATTAAAACTAACTCAACATGGTGTGACTGGGGCGTGGCATCAAATATTTATGAATCACCATCAAAACACAAGGTTTATGTATCTCAGTGACACACATAGTCTAATTGACTCCAAACTGGACATGCATTACAAGAGCCCCAACTTCGCAACATCTACATAGAAATCATGACCTAAAATCACAGCGCCCCCTGGTGGCAACACGAAATTTCTTGTTTTTTGCACGTCTTACACTTAATAATGTGTAATGTAATCCTCCTCGTCCATTGACCACAACCATGTCAAACTTGTTCAGAAGGGCATCAAGACATTGACGATATAGTCTTATGTCAACTGTGAGTTTTTGTCGAAAGCTGTTTTAGTTGCTTGGAGTAAAATTTCAACAAATCGCTATGAGACACGAAATTGCTGTAACTTCAGTGTATTTTGTTCGATCTCCCTCAAACTACACGTGTGTAAAAACAGCCCAAGACATTCATATTGTTTTAAGGAATGGACGTGGCCAAATAACTGAATAGCGCCCCCTTAAAGGGGACATATTATGAAAATTCCACTTTTGTAGTGCTTCTACACGTTAATTTGGGTATCTGGCATGTCTACCGTCCCAAAAACTCTGGAAAAAAACAACTCCCGCGATTTGTTGTGGTTCCTCTATTTCAGAAACGATATGCTAGAGTGCGTCGAATGGGATTACGACCGAAATAAACGTCATAGTCACACCATGTCCATGTAGGGAGTCTTGCTACATGGCCTTGGACGAGCGAGCTAACGCTATAGTTAACGGCCTGCTCCACCGGCCCGGTTAGCTCCCGAGCTATCGCTAGCCGGGCTCCACCGGCCCGGTTAGCTCGCGAGCTAACGCTAGATCCCTAAGGGCTCCCCCCGGCTCCCCGGCTAGCGTTAGCTCGCTGCTGCTACCTGTCAGACATTTAAGTGGCCACATAAACAAGGGACCCCCGGGACACCTCTAAACGTTGACTCAACAGTGTGGAAGGATGCTGCTGCTGCGCCAGCTCAAGCTCCCACTGCGGGGCTGCGCTGGGGAGCTGGGGCTCTTGCAGCCAGGCTTCAGCCCACCTGACCCTGGTTCAAAACAAAATGGTTGCAAGATTATATCTTCGTCTCCAGTAGCCATATTTCTAAAGAGGTAATGGATAGCTAAAAATCTGGGTGCTTGTATCTCGTGAGGGGGGGTGAGGGGGGGGGCGGGCACTCAAAACAGGTCAATCTGAGGAGGGCTGTTTTAGATAGGGTAAAAAGGGTGCTGTTTTAAATTATCCTTGTGGTATTTTGACCAAAATATGTTACAGACATTTCATTAAGACCCCCAAGAATCCATATCAACTGTGGTAAAAAGGGCATAATATGTCCCCTTTAAGAGCAGCTCGGCACCACAATTGACCGAAATGTACAAAAATCGGTAGGGACAATATGTTGTTTCATAATGAACAAAAAACTCTCTTGGAGACCAGGGATTGACAAACTTTTCAATGCCAAGGACCCCCATATAGCATAAGCCTCTGGCGGGGACCCCCCAGTTGCAAACTTTTTTTAAATTACATGTGCAATATGATGGCAAATATCCAAAATCAAACATAGAGCTTCTTAATACAATTCCCTTCGTTTTATTAATAACTAATTATCTGTCTTATATCTGTTACAAACATTCCTTGTCATTTCTATACAGTATATAAATATACATATATATTCTAGTTTTTCTATTCTATAGTTATTTATTCATTACCTCCAGTGTCTGTCTTCCCTTATAAATAGTGTTTGTCATTTAAGAATGTTTTTCTCTGTGTATATACCTGGTCCATCACTAGTGGGAGGGGTGGGCTGGGTGGCTCCTACACAGTTTATCTATCCTAGGTTAAATGGCTGTCAGTGCCAGACGAATGTCATTCTCAACTTTCATACATGCTCTCTGCTTAGTTTTCAATACTGTCAATGTAGAAAAGCCAGACTCGCCTAGGTATGTGGTGGCAAATAGAAGAAGATATCTCATACCTCACAGTTTTAGATGCCAAGAGTGATCTTCAGTCTGGTTGTCTGATGGTCTTTATATATTTTTTTATGTGTCCATTTTTGCCTTTAGTAGGAGGTAGCCAGCTATTTCTAAGGCACACAGCAACTTTCTGATGCAAACGCTGCTCGTTTCTGATTGGCCTGAGTGGTGTGTGGGTTTGATTAATTAAAAGATTGGCATTAGAAGAAAAAAAGATTGGCATCCAAGGACATAGATTTCAATATGCAGTGATTGACATCTAAAAACATCTTTAAGTTAATAATTAATCATTTTATGTTCATCGTCACATTTCCCCCCCTTTTTCCCTTACAGTTTCCATGACCCCCCCTGCCGACCCCACCTCCACTTTATAAAGCAGTGTGCTAGACCAAACAGGAAGTCGTCCATTTTGAATTAGGTGGCCATCTTTCACCTTTTACACATGTTGCATTTGAAGTCCTCCTCCTAAAGCTTTAACCAGATCAACTTTAAATTCAGTGATTGTTATCTCAACTCCATGGAGAAAAATTTGAGTATATGTCACACAGTGTTACGTTGCATGGCGTCTAAGGTTGATGATTCCTCTGTGCAGTGTCCAATCAACCTCAAACCTCTTTCACACGATCACAGTCACACCTGATCAGGTCCATATGTCCGTATTGACTCATTATCACAGTTCCACCTTCTGGCGACAGTAAGTGACATTTTTTATACTTTGATGCACTGCTCCTGGTTGCTTTACAATTGAAAACTCAAATGAGCTCCGACAAACCATAAGACCATGTACACAAAAATATTGATATAATATGAGTTTATTTAACTAATATTTTCATCGCAATTCTTTTACTTTGATTGAGTATTTTTGAGTGACAATCGTATTTGTTATTTAAGTGAATTAGCTGAATACTTCCATCACTGTGGTCACTATCTGCTGTCATCTGTTACCAGAGCAACAGATTAGATAGTGCTCATTTGAAAAAGTCCAGAATGATATAAACTAAGCTAGTAAACACTCTTGACTGTCTACATAAACCTGGAATGACGTTTAACAAATATTTCACTTACCCTCTTCAGCCCGATGGTAAAACAGCTCCTCGCTCCTCAGGGCTCCGGTCCGGGTTTTCTCTCTCCCACCAGATCTATGCTAATCACTCCCGATAGCAAAGATGGCGGCCGAGCGGCGTTGAGACTTCTCCGTTATGGTTCGCCACCTTCGTTGTAAGCGTTGACTTTTCTGCTGCGCCGTGCAAACAAGTCTCTGCCGAGGAACTCAGAAAATGTTGTGAGACCTTGAGGAAAACCTTTTTTTCGCCCAGAGTCAAGCCGCCGCAACCCGATAGTTTACCCCCGTTGCAGCGCTTGGCGTGCGTCGCCGTAGCTAACTCGCCTGTAGCGTCATTGTAAAATGGCTCCGGTGCAGATCGGGTCAGACGGGCAGCTCGTCCCGCTCGGAGGACCGGTGGTGTCGGGTCCGCAGCCGCCGCCGCCCGGGGCCCCGGCCACGCACGGCATCCGACTGAGCCTGCTGATCGAGTTCCTCATCCAGAGGACCTACCATGAAATCACCCTGCTGGCGGAGCTGTAAGTAGTATGTTAGCATTCTAGGCCTCTGAGCTAACCCGGGTAGCTGGCGGGCTAATCAGCTAACGTCAGTGAGCCCCGAGGATGCTCTTCACCCCGACACCAAAACAAACCTTAACGGGAGAAAATTGCATAATTGTGGGGGGTGGGCGTGAAGCTGGAAGAGTGTGTTCACATGGGTGGTGTTTCCAAAGAAGATAGTACGGGTATCTAATGTGATGTGAGTGGGCGCACAGGTAAACAACACATCCCAGCTCCTAAAGTCAGAGCCAGCTCATGTTTATTAGTCACAGTTTAAGAGTTTGCGTTGGGCTGTTTATATGTGAGACGCCAGATTCACTTCATCTGTCTGTTTTCCAAAATTCAAAGCTTGTTTTTGTCCCTGCTGCAAACTGACTAATAATCTATTCAAACTCATTGCATGTTTATTTAGATAAGTCATATGATGGGTTGATCATCTTGTTTAAGGATAATGACAGCAATTCAATGTTTTCTCTTTATGCTTTTCGCAGACTCCCCAGAAAGACTGACATGGAGAGGTATGTGTCTTCAAATTGTATTCTGAAAGTTCTTTACCATTCACTGCTGTTGCCTCTCATTCTGACAAGCTTCTATTTTGGTTCATTTTGTCATGGTTGTGTTTAGGAAAATTGAGATTGTACAGTTCGCCAGTCGAACCAGGCAGTTATTTGTGCGTCTGCTTTCCCTGGTGAAGTGGGCGAGCAATGCAGGGAAAGTTGAGAAGTGTGCGGTATGTTTTTTTTTATTTATTATTCATCTATTACATCTTTAACAAATTTCCCTATATGTTGCTTTTACAAGATATGGCCCAATTGGCATACAAGATAACTATAACATGGTAATGTAGTCATACACATTAACAGCAATCACATTACGTTATTACACAAGTCTTGAGAGACAGGGAATAGATTAAACTCCAAATAAAACCTCATAAAACAATTTCTGAATG
This sequence comes from Pleuronectes platessa, assembly GCF_947347685.1. NCBI lineage: Eukaryota > Metazoa > Chordata > Actinopteri > Pleuronectiformes > Pleuronectidae > Pleuronectes > Pleuronectes platessa. The sequence goes on from NC_070639.1 coordinate 6,745,177, forward strand.
TGATGCTTGACATCTTATGTGATGACAGTGTTTTTAGACTATTTTCTCAAATAATTCTCAAAGTGTTCACAGTAAGAAAACACTGTAGCTTTCTCTCGGGAAACTTAAGACTATCCATCTAAATGGTCTCGTCTGGGATTTGTTAGAAACCCAGATGAATTATTTAATGGCTATAAAATCAAAAAGCCATATATAATCATGTATATATTCTACATTAGTAAACTGTTCTGTTTAATTGTACCCCTCTTATATTAGCAGATTTTGACAGTACACTGCAAATATACTGACTTATCTCTCATGTTATCAATGGTAACAGATGATCTCCAGCTTCCTGGATCAGCAGACCATCTTGTTTGTGGACACAGCTGATAGGCTGGCATCACTGGCCAGAGATGCACTGGTTCATGCACGGTTGCCCAGCTTTGCTATCCCCTTTGCCATCGATGTGCTCACCACAGGATCATACCCACGCTTGCCCACATGCATAAGGGTAAGTTTGTTTAAATTGTGTGCTTGTTAATCAAGAGTCATTTGTGAAAAGATGTTTAGAGATCAAACTTAACACCTGTGTTTCTATGTCTGTGTCCTTTTGTGTAGGATAAGATCATTCCTCCAGACCCCATTACTAAGGTTGAGAAGCAGACGACTCTGAACCAGCTTAATCAGATTCTCCGACACCGCCTTGTCACCACAGACTTACCACCCCAGCTAGCAAACCTCACAGTTGGTAAGCAGCTTGTGTGAACTGTCAATGGTATATTTTGACCGGTAGCCATTTTTGTAACTGAATTAGCAGTTCATTGGAAAAGAGAAGACCTCATGAATATGATTGTCTTTATGTGTGTAGCTAATGGCCGTGTTAAGTTTCGTGTGGAAGGAGAATTTGAGGCTACTTTGACCGTGATGGGAGACGACCCAGATATTCCCTGGAGGCTGCTGAAGCTGGAGATTCTAGTGGAGGACAAAGAAACTGGAGGTAAGGCACTCACTCACGGTGGGTACCATAAGCAAGCAATTAGCCGGTAAATTTCAATGCTGACCTTTTTCCTTTCACTCAACTTGTTTGTCTCTCACCTCAATCCCACCCTCCATCTATTCCCCCTCCCTGTCCATATTGACAGATGGCCGAGCCTTGGTCCACAGTTTGCAGGTGAACTTCATCCATGAGTTGGTTCAGGCACGTCTTTGTGCTGATGAAAAACCCCTGCAGGACATGTACAACTGCTTGCGTATCCTTTCTTTGTTTGGATACATACACAGGTTTTTTGTGTGTATGTCTTGCCTGCCACCACTTGGCTTTTGTCCCAGTCTGTGAACTACTGCAGTAGCGTAGGGGTGCGTGTGTATCAGAGCATATACCAGAGTATTGACTGGTCAAGCCGACGAGTGCAGCATTCCAATAAGAAACACAGCTGCAGAATGGCATCCTTTCGTAAACCCTCTCTTTAATAATTAATTCTCAAATACTATAATGTCCAGTTTTACAGGCAGGAATGTGCAGTGCTTTTTTTTACTGAGCGTTTCACCCAGCTATGTTATGTGAGGTGTAATTAATTCCTGGTTCAGATTTGAATTTCGGGACCCGTTAACATTTTACTTAGACATTTATGTTTTTCATGTGTCCTCGCTGCAGCAAAATCACATTTTCTATGAAGTGCAATTGTCCCGTCATATCAACAACAAAACCTGTTACCTCACTTTTGGTAGAAGATGTTCAGGCAGTGATAAGAAGAAAGGAGCAGATTTGTTCTGATCAGACAGACGGAGGCCTAACACTCGTCAGTCTGTGGTAAAATGTATAGACAAACAACAGCTTGTTAGCATTCATGCTAACATCAGAGACCCTAATCAAGCATGCAAGCTGTGCACAGCCCCGCTAATCACAATGCAAATCAGCGCTCGCCTCTGCCTTTCCCCAACCAATGCTAGCAGCGCAGTGTAATGTGTCAAAGAGCGGTCTGTGTGGGGCACAATTAGCCCTTTTACCAAGAAAGTGTATGCGTCTCAAGGATGTGAGTGTGTACTGAATGTTAATGGGAAGATGTTCTACTTGTATCTCTGTTCACCTGGGCGCTGTTTTCTTTAACCACACTGTTTCCAGACTCTTTTTGTCTGTCACTGCAGCTAGAGGTGCTTCACTCTCAGACTATGATGCTGATCAGAGAGCGATGGGGAGACCTGGTGCAGGAGGAGAGATATATGCCCGCGAAATACCTCACCCTCACTGTCTGGAAGTAAGACTCTGCTTCCAGCACATTAATGGACATGTACACATGTATTCCCTCTCATACCTGCCTTTTTTAAATACTAATTCTTGAACTGATACAATGTTTTCAAAAACATACCAGAATCTATGGAGTGACTGCTGCTAACCCTTCGTTTGGTTTCTTCAGCCAACAGGTTTTGGGTAGAAAAACAGGCACAGCATCAGTACATAAAGTCACCATTAGGATTGATGAGTCAGATGGATCCAAGCCACTGCAAATTTCTCATGAACCCCCTCTCCCTGCCTGTGACCCCAGGTTAATGGAGAGAGCAATGAAGGTGAAGCGGCTTAATGTAAAAGTCAGTTTGGCTTATTATTCAAACATCTCATCATTGAATGACGTTGGTTTTCTTTCACTCATTCTCTAGATTGACCATCTGTCCGTGGAGAAACTTTTGATTGACAGTGTGCATGCACGCTCTAATCAGAAGCTACAGGAACTGAAGGCCATTCTAAAGGCCAGCAATCCCAGTGACAACTGTATGTATTCTTCTCATTTCACTCTTAAACATATTTTTTAGGTATTTGAGCAAAACTATAGAAATCATCAGTGTTATTTGCAACTGCAGCTTTACCCATGTGTTAGCGAAACAATGTAAAATTAAGGCCATTGTTCACCATTTTAACTTTTAAAGTTGGTTAATGGACTTAAAATATGGATTTGAACCATCTGCTGTATTGTAGATACTTACAAATGTGTGTTTCTTTCAGCATTCATCGAGACTGCTTTACCCACACTCGTTATTCCAATCCTGGAGCCCTGTGGTCGTTCAGAGTGCTTACACATCTTTGTAGACTTGCACTCTGGCATGTTCCAGCCCATGTTGTATGGACTAGGTAAGTAGGAGCAAATATTAAGTCATAGGGGTTTTAATCAATAATCAATTAATTTAGCTGGTTATTAAATCGAATGATTTCCAGTCTTATGATTCCACTGCGACTGTTTTGCTTGCTCAGCTCATAAAACTGCTCCTTCTAAAGATCAGTCCATGCTGGATGACATTGAGAAGACCATCAACGACGATATGAAGCGCATCCTTTCTTGGCTGAAGCAGTTGAAGTAAGTCCACCTCCACACATAGAATATTATATATCACTGTTAACTTTTTTAGCTTGTGAGAATGGTAGCAGTTTGGTAAACAGCAGTGATTGAGAGCAAACTGTCAAAAGTAGGAGCCACAGTCTGACACCAGATTATAGCATGTCAAATTTACTAACTGCAGTCAGTAGCAGGAGCTGTTAGAAGCAACACTTGGCTAAGAAGGTGGCAAAATGGGTGTTGAGATGAATTGCCAGGGCTGCTAGAGCCCTGCAGTACTCAACTGTGTGAATCCTTTGTGCATTAGTATAATCTAAGAACTCTGGACTTTTTGCAGTTTGACTTTAATCGAGAGACTAACTCTTCCTTGCTCTGGCCAGGTTCTGGTTGGGAGAGCAGCGCTGTCGACAGTCTGTGAAGCACCTTCCCACTGTGTGTACTGATGTCCTCCACCTCTCCAACTCAGCTTCTCACCCTGTTGGGAACTTGTCCAAACACAAACTCTTCATAAAGCTCACACGTCTTCCGCAGTACTACATTGTGAGTTCATAACCAAATATATCGCAAATTGGATAGCAAAGTTTATTATGTCACTCTCATTCACCATCTTGTATTTTTTTTTATCTCTTCTTTGTAGGTGGTGGAAATGATTGAAGTGCCTAGTAGTCCGACAGCCTTGCAGTACAAGTACTCCTTCCTTTCTGTGTCTCAGTTGGAAGGAGAGGATGGACCCATGTGTGCTCAACTATTGCAGCATTTCAAGCCCAACCTAGAACACCTTGTCCAGGACACTTCAGCAGTGAAAGGGGCCCGACCTGGGACTAAGAGAAAGGTAGTCATACATAATTGCATCATACTGAAATTAATGTTTTTTTCTGTTTGTGTTTTTTAATCTACATTGTGTTTATGTAGCTGTCAATTCTAGACAGGTTTGACCAGCTAAGAAAATGTGGTTGTGAAAATGTAATATTAATGCTATGTCCTCCCTCAAATGCTGTCCACAAGGCACACAAACATTACAAAATGCTCCAGCGCTGGTGTATCTAAGGCAGCTATATGTGCAGGCCGCATTCCTACAGCAATGCAGCAACCCTCTTTAAATATATGTGCCCTGCTCGATATGAAAAAGAGTGTGTTCTGTTAATGTGTTTTTCTTTCATTCCTTGTCGCTGTGTAGACATCATGTGATCAGGGGGACCCAGAGCCCAAAAAGCCAAAGCGGTCCGGGGAAATGTGTGCGTTCAACAAGGAGCTGGCTCACCTGGTAGCGATGTGCGACACCAACATGCCTTTTATTGGCCTCAGAACTGAGGTAACCCACAGTGTTCAGACAGTGCAAATCATTCTCTGTTCCATGTCTGCTTTAAACCCATCAAGTATGGCAATCACAGTCATGGGTTTTCTGGTTAATTCAGCATGTCTCTGTCTGTCTTTGTTTGAGTAGCTGTCCAACATGGAAATTCCCAACCAGGGCGTCCAAGTGGAGGGAGACAGCAGCAGTCATGCAATACGTCTGCTAAAGTAATACTCACAGCCAAGTGTACATTTCTCAGTTTGATCAACTTTGTCGCAATCATTGTGACTATACAAAATATTGGTTTTATGTGGCAGGATTCCTCAATGTAAAGGAGTAGGAGAGGAGACCAGGAAGGCTTTAGAGCGTTCCCTACTGGACTGCACCTTCCGACTGCAGGGCAGGAACAACCGCACCTGGGTGGCTGAACTGATGCTGGCAAACTGTCCTCTCAACAGCACACACAGCAAGGAGCAAGGTACATAACACGTACACACGATTTTATTTATTTTACCTTTTGTTTACCTAGGAAAATAGGATCAAGATTGAAAGTGTCCAAGGAACTTGTCAGATTACAAGCTTAATAATAAAAAGTATATGATTGTTTAAGCTCCAAGAGTAACCACACCCTGTATTGATATTAAAAGACGAGCCATGAGAGTTTTGCTAAACATATGGCTTAATGCGAATAAGGGAAGTCTGCATCCTCCTGTAATTGAACCCATCTGTTTCCCTTTAGCGTCTACACGGCACGTATATCTGACCTATGAGAACCCTCTGTCAGAGCCGGTGGGTGGACGGAAGGTTGTAGAGATGTTCCTGAATGACTGGAACGCCATCAGTGAGCTCTACCAGTGTGTTCTCAACTTTGCTCGTGCCCTGCCAGGTATAAACTTGCTCAACTGAAAGCAGATTGCACTTCCATTTAAAATCAATGACTGTGAGAATATGTTACTTTTGTTTTAAACAAGCATTGGCATATAGACCATGTTTAATTTTTCAGTTTACAACACTACATATAGTAAAGGTGTAATCCCAGGCTTGGTTTCACCAGTGCTGAGTTAATTCCTTGCAAAAGAACCACACCCATCTAATGCAGCTGCATGTTGTGACTTCTTCTTCCTTCCAGAGATGCCATCTTCCCTGAGCCTGTTTTCAGAGGTGCGGCTGTATAACTACCGTAAGCTGGTTCTGTGCTACGGCATCACCAAAGGCAGCTCTGTCACTGTCCAGTGGAACTCGAGCAGCCAACGTTTCCACCTTGCCCTGGGCACCGTGGGACCCAACTCTGGCTGCTCAAACTGCCACAATATCATCCTCCACCAGCTACAGGAGATGTTCAACAAGAGCCCCAATGTGATGCAGCTGCTGCAGGTGCTGAAGCCAAAGTGTGATCACAACATGCACGTGAACTTGTTAGATCTGGATCAACTAATCATTTCAGAAGTTTCACATTATTTTATTCTCTCTTCATGCTACTTTCAAACATTGCTTTGATTCAGGTTCGTTATTTTTACATCCGTACTTTTTCCTGTGTAGTTTTCTGACCATCTTTCTATTTGATTGTCCTCCTCAGCTACTTTCTGACACACTGGCCCCTCTAAATGCAATCAACAAGCTACCAACAGTGCCCATGCTGGGCCTGACCCAGCGCACCAACACTGCCTACCAGTGCTTCTCCATTCTACCCCAGTCACCCACACACATCCGCCTGGCGTTCCGAAACATGTACTGCATCGACATCTACTGTCGCAGCCGTGGAGTGGTGGCAATCAGAGATGGAGCCTACAGTCTCTTTGACAACACTAAGATTGTAGAGGGCTTCCACCCGGCTCCAGGACTCAAGGTATAACAAGCGCAGAGATATAGTCTCTCTAAATTTACTCTTTCTAATTAAATAATACAATTTGATTCCAACAGTAAATCTGTTTGATGTTCAACAATTTCAGTGCATTAGGTGCAGTATTTTACATCAACCACCGTCCCTCCACTCTTTCCCTCTTTCTAGACATTCCTGAACATGTTTGTAGACAGCAATCAGGATGGCCGCAGACGCTCCGTCAACGAAGACGATAACCCGCCCTCGCCGGTCGGTGTGGACGTGATGGACAGTCTAATGAACCAGCTGCAGGCTCAGCAGCAGCAGCAGCAGCAGCAGCAGCAGCCTCAGCCGATGAGAGGGGCTGCGGGAGGTGTCTATCCTCCTCTCACTTCACCGCCACCAAATTACCACGCTAATGTAACTTCTTCAGCATCCATGATGCCCACCCAGTCACCAGGTAATGGTACTTGCTTTGCGTGTGTGAGTGAGGGTGTGAGAGAAAGCGTGTGACTGAGGATGTGTTTGTGTCATCTTTGCTTCTCATGCTGCCATAGAGCGTTATGACCAACAAACCATTGTTTTGGTATATTTTACATTGCTGCTTTTCTGCTGACGTGAGCTTTTGTTGTGTGTACGTCAGAGAGAATGAGGAAGCGCAACCATGTGTGCCCATTTTTCATTTTGTGAAACCATGAGATCTGTTGTGTTCTTCATGCAACATGCACACACTGCGCAGCCGAGAGGGAACAAAGCATGCATTCAGTCCTGCTCCTTCCATTCCTCGCCATCTCAGCCTACCAGCCAGAGACTACGGCCCTTCCGCCCAGCTCTAGTGTGTGTGTGTCTGCGCTTGTGTGTATGTGTGTGTCAGTGTATGTATGTGTGTGTGTGTATGTGTATGTGTATGTGTATGTGTGTGTGTGAGGAGAACTTGTCAACCTTTGAGTCTGACGAGCCCTTTGGTGTGTGCATGTGTGTGTGTGTGTGCAGGGAACATCCATGCCTCTGGCTCCCCTAGTGGGGCTCTGAGGGCCCCCTCTCCTTTTGGGCCAACCCCGTCTCCATCTTCCCTGGGTATAGCCATGAGCCAGACCAGCTTTGCGAGTCCCCACGGTAAGCAGGAGGGTGTCCTATTACCCTGGCCCGGTGGAAACTTGGGTCTGCTGGGCAAGGGCTGGAACGGGCTGAACTTGACATCTTTTTAAGACACTAGGCTGCAAACGTATCACAAATAGCCTGTAGGGTACGGGCATACAGTGGGCACACAGTGGTGTATTTGTCTGACTGTGTCGCTGATGGCTGTCTCTGGTTCAATCTAGGCGCTCTGGACCCCAGCTCTCCATATGCCATGGTGTCTCCCAGCCATAGGGGTCAATGGCCAGGTTCCCCCCAGGTTTCAGGCCCCTCTCCTGGGGCAAGGATCCCTGGAATGTCTCCTGGTAACCCATCTCTGCACTCACCAATCCCTGATCCTCATTCTCCACGTGCTGCGACCAGTAAGATCTACTTTCTCACCGTTGCCTCTTATGAAATAATTGAACCAGTTCAGTTGCTATCCACAACATGCTGTTTATTCATTATGTCTATCTCTCTTTTTTTTTTTTAGGTTCCCAAATCATGCCCACCAGTATGCCTCCACCCCGCAAGCTACCTCAGCGCCCCTGGGCTGCCTCCATTCCTACCATTCTCACACACAATGCCTTGCATGTGCTTCTGCTACCCTCACCCACGCCCTGCCTGGTGCCAGGCCTGGCAGGAAGCTACCTCTGCTCACCGCTCGAGCGCTTCCTGGGTTCAGTGATCATGAGACGACACCTGCAGAGGATCATCCAGCAGGAAGCCAACGTGAGTGTCGCCATTTGATGATTACTTGTGTGTTTCCCCATGTATTTCCATATCTGTTCCACTCTCTTCTCACTTCTACTCTGTTAATTCTCCTCCAGTTGTCCATTGTGAACTCCAATGAGCCTGGAGTAATCATGTTCAAGACGGACGTGCTCAAGTGCCGGGTTGCTCTCAACCCAAAGAACTACCAAACGCTGCAGCTCAAAGTCACTCCAGAAAACGCAGGTCCCTGGTCGCAGGAGGAGCTTCAGGTGCTGGAGAAGTTCTTTGAGACACGGGTATGTAAAGTTAGCATGAACTTAGAGGTCCAAAAGTATATTCTTGAATAGTATAAAAAATTGTTTCTCTGCTACTCATAATTATTAAAGTTTTCTATTAATCTCTCAGGGATACATGGTCCCCTTTGCATTTGATTTTAAAATTATGATAAAATCTACTTTATATTCGTGTGATGAGCTGTGCCTTTAAGTCCACTGACGTAATAACAAATGCTCAGTCATTGTCTCACATATTACATTTTTCCATACTTTTCTTCTGTTGTCGTCTTTTTAGGTTGCTGGTCCTCCCTTTAAATACAACACTTTGAATGCCTTCACAAAGCTGCTGGGGGCCCCCACTAACATCCTGCGGGACTGTGTGCGCATCATGAAGCTTGAATTGGTGGGTAGCAGTTTTTATATCAAAGGTTTTTTCGTGTGTTCACATATTATGATTGGGTGCGAGACGTGCTTGTTTATTTATTAATTTGTTTTATTAGACGTTAAAATAGATTCTAGATTTTCCCACAAAATGTAGAACATAAACAAAAAACAATTGCATCCTCTTTTCAATGTCTGACTTATTTTGTTGTTGTACTGTACTGTTAACTAAAGAAAAAATAAGCAAACATCAGTTACCTTTGGATGTATTTCTTCTTTGCTTTATGTAAACCACTTTAAATTGCATCTGTGCTTAAAAAATGCCGCATTTATAAACGTTCCTGGTGTCTCTCTCCTCAGTACCCCGACCAGGCCGCTCAGCTGAAGTGGAATGTCCAGTTCTGTCTCACCATCCCTCCCAGTGCCCCTCCCATCGCTCCGCCAGGGACCATTGCTGTGGTGCTCAAGTCCAAGATGCTCTTCTTTGTAAGTCTCAGCAGCTAGCTCTCCAAAAGCAGGACAGAGTTTATACACTTCTACCTGTGAAGCATCCTCTGAAATGCATTAACCGACTTTACCCCATGTCTGTTTTGGCTCACAGTTGCAGCTGACCCAGCGTATCCCAGTGTCTCAGGAGCCAGTGACCATTATTGTTCCCATTGTGTACGACATGGCCACAGGCCTCACTCAGCAGGCTGACATCCCCAGACAGCACAGCTCCTCTGGGGCTGCAGCACTCATGGTCTCTAGCATCCTGAAGAGGTTCAATGAGATGCACCCGGCAAGACAGGGTGAGAGGCGACACTCGCAGCTAATGGACACTGAATGTGTAGTGCAGAATTTATATCACGTTCTGTTTTCTTTCCTCACAATTTCGCTTTTCTCTTATTTCAGGTGAGTGTACAATATTCGCTTCCGTTCACGAGCTGATGGCCAACCTGACGCTGCCGCCTGGCACTCGTCAGTAGTAACAACCAACTCAGAAACTGCACTGCAACTCAACTGGAATCCCTTTGAGACCGCATGAGGGTCCATCTCTGAGCTGAAGAGAAAACAGCTCAGAGTAACAATTATGGTCCCGAGACGTCAAAAACCCCAGCATGCGTCCTCTCTGCTTCAGCCACTGGACTTCTGACCTGATGTGTTACCGCTGTCATGAAAGGGAGTAAAATATGTACAGTCATGGAACACAGTCTTTATTCTTGAGAGAAGCCCAGAAAGAAGATTTGCTTTTCAGGTGGATCCCAGAAGAGGATCGTGCAAAGGGATATAAATGTTATTTTTTCCTCCAGGTGCACTTGTAAACAAGATTATCTATTGAAATTATGGTTGTTTACGAAAATATGTATATTATTGTATATTTCGGTGTTGAAATGAATCAGGTGAGTTAGAATTTTGCTAGATTCTGTCTTCAGTTTTTCTTTTTTTACTACGCTATTCTGATATTATTGTAGTATCAGATATATTCCTCAGCACACTATTTAAATGCTTTCTTGCCTTTACACTGTCGAGACCTCTGGATTTTTATTTCAAACTCTCCCTTTGGATACTGTAAAACTGTGACAAACTTTATAAGCCAGTTGTATTTTATTAAGATGCATTTTGAGTCAATTGAAAGATTTGAGACTTCTTGTCTGACTTTGCTATTTAATAAACCAAGCCCACAGCTGGTTTGTGCTTTGAGGATCTTCCACTGGCAGCAGTACTAAAATAATTTGGTCATTTATTCAAGTAAAATATACCATACGACACAATACAAACATAGCAATACATTCAAGTTCTGCTTAAGAATGAGTATAGTAGTATTTCCCCAAAAAATGTAGATGATATAAAATCAAAAATGAAACTACTCATGCATAATAAGTCCATTCTGAGTGTTATATATTAATATATCATGATTATTATACAACTGCCTTCCGACTGCTTTCAACACCTTGACTCTTCGGCTCTTCTCAGCACCTTCATTTCAGCTGCTCCACCAACGTAGACTCATCATCATTCAGTGTTAATGTTTAAAATGAACTGTTTAAGACAATTCCACCTACACATTTGTTAGTGACCTGAACACTTAAATGTCAAGAGTAATTTTTTTTAACCTAAATTTATTATTGATGCATTAACATGTTAACATTTTTCTGTCAAGATGGAGACTTTTGGCTCTGTTATTACAGGTTTCGGCAGTTAAATTTGTAACAAATTATAATAACTGCATCATATTTTATATACCGAACTTAATTAAAAGAAATGTTAAATGATGCCACTATAATTACGTAATGAATGGATTGAAAGAACAGTTATTTGTATGGGTAGGACTGTCAGGCACAGACACAATCTTTTAAGGAAATATTCAAACATTTTCTACTTTGACTCTTAATCCTGTTTTATAACCTCCACAAGGAGGTTATATATTTGTTGAAATTGGCTGTTATCAGGATTATGCAAAAGTTTCCAAAACCGATTTAGTGAAACTGAGTATGATTGGGACATGGAACAAAGACGAACCTATTCAATTTAGATCCGGATCCAGACATTTGTCTTGCATGACTTTCTCTAACATTGCAAAATAGTTTTTTTTGATTACATTTTCACTGATTTTCCAGGGAATAATTCATGGATCTTGACAAAAAAAAATAGAAGGCATTTTCAGGGGCTGATATGTGTGACATTTGGTGCAGCTTGATTGAATTTAAGGCGACTCTTCTGATTGCTATTCTAGTTCTTTTATGTGATTGTACTGGATATCTTTGGGGTTTGGGGTTGTCCAGTCCTTTCTCTGCAAAGGACTGGAAACAAGAGGAAACCGGTTGCTCTGCTCTGTCCGAAGGTAAGAAACACATCTTTAAAGCTCATTATTTATTATGTCATGTGGATTTAACAAATAATAATGTGCTGAATAGAGAATGTGTTAAATGAGTTTTTATATATAAAGTAATAGGTAGAATAATTGACAGTGTTATCAACCCTAGAAATAAACATGGGAGAATAGAGCGCAAGATTTTTCAGAATATTAAGCAGTTCATAATGAAATGAATGAGCACATAAAAATGACCTAATTTAGAGTAAAATAGTAAATGTGCTTTGTTCATTTCCATGGGTTGGACTGGAAAACACCTTGCTTTGAGGTGCATCCGAAAGAAGTGATGCTGCAGCTCATCTCAGAGACATGACATCATCGTTTATATGTGTGTGTGTGTGTGTGTATACGTGCACGAATGTTGTTGCTAAGGGCGTAGGCATTGTGTCTGAGTGTGTGTGTATGTGTGTTGTATTATCTTCCTCTGTCTTCATCAGCTCCATGGATCCTCCTGCTTCAGAACCGGATCCACTCATCACCACCTCCCGCATGGAGACGACATATCACGGATAAGGAAGCAGCCCTGTCTCCGTGCATCACTCCCTCTTGCAGCCCGGCACTTGAACGCACCACTCGGAGACAGACAGATCCGATCAGATGCATTTAAATTAATAAGTCAGACTTTATTTAACTCAGCCTCCACCGCGCGTTAACCCTGCGCTCCCCCGGCTTCATATGGCTTTTTACCCGCGGATCAGCTTCAGGTGAAAAGCTGTGATCATCATCTGCTCCAGTCAGACATGGAAGCGCGCACATCAGAGCCGCTGTGTCAGCCCTGTGTTTACCACGAAGCTTTCAAAGGTAAGACACTCTCTATGTTTCATTTTATTTTGAAATGTCTGCTGTTCGATTCCCTCATGGAGGGTGTACGCCCTGCAGACCCGCTGACCACTCCCCTTCAGCCCCCATCCTCCAGCCCAGCCTGGACCTGCAAGAGATATGACACATGCATTTTGTCTCATACAGGATGTGCTTTGTGTGTATTAATAGGAAGTGAGTTTGTGTCAGTCAGGTCCTGCAGAAGGTGCTGATGTGGTTTTGCTTTGTGCTCAGTGGAGCTACAGGTGAGGAGACCTCTGATGCCTGTGCAGCTGGGTCCAGAGCAGGTGGGCCTGGAGATGCTGTGTCTCTGTGGGCAGCTGGACCTCCTCATCAGGGCACAGATGCAGCAGGTATAGAATAACCGGACCATGATTGCATCAGCGCCAACACTGCAGACATAGCCTACACCCACCTGATCCACTGTCTTCTCAGTCTGCACCAATTTCCATGTAACTGGGAAAGTAAGAATTTAAGTAAAAGCCCCATTTTTCATTAAAAAATATATAATTTATCCAGTGCATCTCCATGAACTGAACCAAAGCAAACTTGATATCTAGGGAGTAACTAATACCAGAGACTGACTGATGTATTGATAAGAAATGAACGATTTGAACCTTTCCAGTTCCACAAACTTTTTTTATAATTGATTTCCCCCCCAGGTGTGTGACATTTTGGGCACTTTTTCAGACAAAGAAATGTTTTTGGGTGGTCACATGACATGCTTTGTGACGTCTTGTCTCAAGAAAGGGCTGTTCCCAAACCAATATTATCATAGTAACTAGATTATCAATGTAATTCTAAGATTTTTATTGTTAATCATTATTAGATTATTCATTTTTCCCCCAGTATATTCTTAAACCTTCATGCTCTCAGCCCAACACTAAGTTTCTTGGAGTAGCAAGTGGTGCGAGGACTTTCTCGTCTTCAGATGTTCTGACTTCTGTCCAGCACCTTGTGTTCATCTAGTTTGGACGTGCGTGCTTTTGTATTCTGTCCGATAGGAGCCTCTCACAGACAGATCGGTATCAGCCTTCATGCTCATTTCACAGAGTAAAAAAGATCTGTATTTACAGTATGTTTATAGTTTACAAAAATTGTTTTATTTTCTCAATTAAATTCTTATTTATAGATACTTAGGATACAGTTTAAGGGTGTGATATATCAAGGCTCACTTGCATTTCTCATAAGAGTTTGATAATGACAAGTTAGGAATCATTGCTAATCCTTCCTTCAGTATATACTGTGTATCGGCCAAGTTACATTCATACAAACATATATATAATTTCAGGTCCAGCCTGTGTCATCGTCATTTTGCATCATTCAGTACAGACGTCATTCTGTATCCTGTGGTTCACAGTTTGTGTGTCACAGTTCCAGGAGCAGTTGGGACAAGGCTGCAGTCCAGAGGAATCAGACACTTTCCAGTCTCAAGGTACGAAGACTCACAGAGTTTAATTATACTTGGATGTAGCACCTGTATTTTAATGTATGAGTTTTTATGCTTCATTCTTAAAGGATCAGATATTCTCGACCAGATGCTGCAGTGCCTTGAACATCTACCAAAGCCTATGCCACAGCTGGAGGTATCACATCTATGATATTAAGTCTTTACAGTCTTTAGAAACAGGTAAAATAAATCATTACCAACAAGGATTTGGGTAATACATTATTGTTCCCCTCTGTTACCTCAGGACTACCTGGACATGATGGGCCTCTCAGCCATGTTTCCTCGTGTAGAGGTGTTCCTTATTCAAGGCAGCCCCGTGGAGATGCTGGAGAGGCCGCCGATGGACGGTGAGAGAGGAGATACATCCCTGTTCTGCAGCAACAGCAGGGACACACGTTTCTCAGTCATTAATTGTAACAGACAAATGTGCAAAAATGCATTTGTAATGTAAATACAGGCATCCAACAACAGCTCTAGATATAGCAGAGTAATATTTTACAATCTTTTCATTGTCCATATCAATATGCATGGATGGAATGTCATGACGATTAACTCTGAACACAAACCTGCCACCCACACACAAGTTAGATTATTGTCATTTTTAACTTTCAATCAAAATAGGCTTCAGTAAATAATAAGTTACATGCAATACTTATACCCCATTGGCTCCAGGCCCCTTGGCCCAGGCTATTACCCGTCATTGCCTCAATCCAGGTAAGTGACATGATCAAAATAGTAAACTTCATCGGTCGGTTGATGCTTCTGTTGCAGATTACTTCTACCACATCGCCAAACTGAACCAACTCTTGGTGCTGAGTCAGCAGCTGGAAGAAGATATCCGACACCTTGGAAGTCATAAATACATCGCCCACCAGCTCTCGGTCATATATGTGAGGAGAAAGATTTACTGTTTTACCTCTTTTGTTCTTCTCTGATCCTTTATGTTTCCAGTCCACCGAAAGTCGCTGTGTGATTCCCCAACTGTCTATTTTTTGTTTTCGCAGCAAGTCATCAGCTCTTTCAGGGGAATTCAGGTCTTCTCTGAAATAAAGAAAGATATTGAGGCCAACTTCAAACAGATGAAGCAGTCTCTGGTGAACGATGAAGGCTCCAGGCACGAGCCTCAGCTGGCTGCTCACTACATCAACTGGTGGGTCACAAAGCAAACGTTCAGCTGCTGGAGAGGATGATGATGATGATAGATAGATAGATAGATAGATAGATAGATAGATAGATAGATTACTTTATTCATCCCCGAAGGGAAATTAAGTCGTCATAGCAGCCGGTACATTTGAATACAATAAAATACAATACCATAGAATAAAATAAAAAATATTGAGGTAGAAAGAATAAAAAACAGAAACACAAGATAAATAGGTAGATAAGGTGCAGTGGCAGATGATGGTAATAGTACTGATGATATGATGGTGATGTTATTGATAGACAGTATATAAAAAATAGTACAGTATATATAGTATATAAAATAACATACTATATATTTATATATGATAGTAATTATACCAATATAATAGCAGTATATAGTAATAATGGCAGCAAAAGTATATATAATAATAATAGTAAATATAATAATAATAATAATAATAATAATAACATGTACACATGTATAAATATGTGTATATAGACTTGTATATACAAAGAATATACAAAGAGTATGATATAATATATGATATATAGTACGGGTATAAATATAAGTATTTGACGATACAATAGATAATATAATATACTATGAGTGTAAGAATATGTAGACTGAGTGTGCAAAAGACAGTATTATTGTATAAAATGATATATAGTATCAATATGGTTTATATTAACGCATATCACATATGATGTGGAGTAAGTGTTCCAGTATATGGAGCGGAGTGTTGTACAGGGTACACAGTGCAAGGAGACAGGAGACTGATTACAACCACGTATTATTCTCTTCGTAGGATATTAGAAATAACTCAGAGCTTAACGTCGGCGGTGCTGTCGCTGCCGGAGGAGCTGACGGACGACCTCCACCAGGCCGTGACCTTCGTGTCCCAGCTCCTGTCCTGACTCTGTATCTACGAGCCCTGACGTTCTGATGCAGCGTCTCCAGGAGTCTCCTGCTTCTAAATGAACTGATGATGGCACGACTCTGAAGAGGTGCTACACAAGTGGATTGGAAAGCCTACTTCATTTACAAATCATCTAGGTTTTTATATTTCCCTCCTGAATGTGACTCGTGTATTTACATGTGGAAAGTCAGCTGTTTGGAAATGAATGTAAGCTTGAGAGATCCCTCCTTGCACTACTGTTAATAAAAACTACTGTTGTTATTTTTTAACCTAAAGTAAATAAAAAAATGAAATGCAATAAAAAGGTGTGTTTGTCAGTTATGGGACATGTTTGCTTCATCGGGTCGATGTGATCACAATGACACACATTTTTACATGTTCTTTTCATTATGGCATGGTGGTGCTGTGGGTTCTGGGTTTGAACCTGACCAGGGTGGACCCCACCTCTCACCTAATGTCAGCTGGGATTGGCTCCGATAATGGATATTGGATGGATCAATAAATAAATAATTTTGTATATAGGATGAATTCTGATTTCCTGTTAATTCAACTATAATATTCAACACAAAGATTCCATTTGATCAGATACGAAAAAGATCAGCAGCATATAATCACATTTGAGAAGCTTTAACCAACTCCATGTTTTCAATTTTCTCAGCTGAAAGATGGAATCCGAATCAAATGATTAATAATTATTTGGTCTCTGTCACCTCGAGTGATGTCTGGGAAAAGAAATTGTTTGGTTTGTTAAATAATGAAAATAGTGTGAATCACAACTATTGAGAACCCAAAGTGAGCAAATCTTCATAACGTTTTTTCTTCTACTTTCTTTTCTTTTATTCTTGTGCTCTATAACTAAATATGTTATAAATTGACTTGTCATAAGTAAAGGTATATGCCCTTTATTTTATTTTATCTTACACTTGAACTAGTAAAAGTATATGTGTATCTTTTCATTTTATTGTATTGTATTTTATAGCAGTACTTGTCTTTATGATTTTATTGTACATCACTTTGTTCACCTTTGGTTTATTTACTCCACAAATAAAGTTGAGTAAGATATCAGAGTAGTTTCACCTGAGTGAAAGCAGCAAGTTAATTAATATATTATATATTATATATATATATATATATATATATATAATATACAGTCTATGATTAAAACACACATTCATGGTCTGAAATGTTGTTTATATTCTACTGAGGAAACAACACGTTGTTTGTGTTATTGTTTCTCTTCTTCTTCTTCACGTAAAGTTGTTTCCTAGGGATGCTTCCTACAGATGTTTTCTACATATGTCTCCTACAGATGTTTCCTAGAGATGTCTCCTACAGATGTTTCCCCTGGTGAGTGGTGCGCACAATGAGAAAAGCCCTAAGGCGGGACTTACCTGTGAGGGACATGTCAGAACACCAAATCACATACGTTCCCGCTGACGTACCGGCCAATCAGGAGCGGGTAGGCTGTCCGGCAGCTTGACTGTGAGAGCTGCGGGGCTGAGGAGGAGGATTTTCATGGAGGGAGTTGAATTCTTTCATTCTGACATCGTTCAGGTTTGAAAACAAAGCTCCGGTGAAAGTGGCAGAAGAATGAAAACATGTGAAAAAGGTAAGTTTGAGACCCAGCGAGCTGTGAGTTCATCCGCCAATCACATTCAAGCTGAGGACGAGTTCAGGAAATGATCGCTGACATCTCTCTGTGCGTCAAATCACGTGTTAGCTAAACAAGTAGGAGCTCGATCCATACACAGTGTTGTTTTATCTTCAATCGAGATGAGAACCTGCTTCTACTCTGCCGAAGTGTCCTCGAGCAACAAGCAGCTCCGCCCAGCGGCGGGGGCGTGTAACACAACATGTTAGGCGCCTGTCACTCAGCAGAGGAGGGTTGTTAGTCCGCAACATTTAGTTTGGTTCCAATTCAACAAATAACAGTCTTATTATTATCTTAGAATATTATCTTTTTATCATACAGCTCTTATTATGAGAAGCAGCCAGAATTACGTCATGATTGATTGATGCAATGATTAATCGATTAGGTTATTATGTTTGAGTAAAAATATCAAATATTTGTCATTTCGAGCTTCTCAAATGTCAAGATCTTTGTTAGTAATATGAATAAGAGCCGTGCTGATATGGATTTGTAATGATATTAAGTGAAACATTTCCAACACCAATATATTGGCTTTATATTAAAAACAAAAGGTATGCGGTAATGATTCTTAATATGTTATAATAAAAACATTATGACAAATACGTAATTGAATCTTGATATTTTTTTACAGTTTAACCATAAACTTTATTATGAATACAATATGTTAATACAGCCAAACATGTAGAACTTGAATTAAGATAATATACTATGTATTTGATTTTTATAAAGTGTATAAATGTAGATCTTTTCTGTATTTTTTATGTGTAAAATAAAAGTTTTTATATTGGTGCATCTACAGTCTTAACTAAATATTGTTTGATTTTGAACTGTTCTCTGTCTTATTCTAGGGACAATTGTAAACTGATTATTAGTTTAAATGCACCGAATAGCACTAAGAAGAGTTCATGTGCCAGGGATGTGATGATATTGTTGTGTTCCTTTCCTCTTTTGGTACAAATCCCATTGACACTGGTATTGATTCTCTGATTAAGGTGCAATATTAATAGTATCAATACTTTGGGGATCAAGCAACATAACAATACTGGAGATCAGGTTATCAGCCAGATATTCATAATTATGTCAACCTTAGCTTGATACTGATCAAGTATCTATTATTGTGATCGTACAATCTGTTTCTTTTAACCATAAGCCTCAGACACTGATCATTATGTGTTTCCAGATGCAGGGAACCACACACACACACACACCTGAGTCCTGTGTAAAGATCTGAGGAGTGAGATGATCCCCGAGTCCACAGCTGCAGCCGAGTCCAGGTCCTCAGAGCAGACGTGAGCATCTACTTTACCTTGTTTACTGACAGTTGTGTTCCCTTGAATAATTTTAGTTTATAATTAACGTCATCTAATTTCATGTTTTTTTTGCGATTCCCAGTAAGAAATCGCATGATGAGGCTAACTCCTCTGGTGCTGTCAATCATTCTGAGGACGAGTCGGGAAACGAGAATCAACAAAAGAACGGGGTACATGTTTTTGTACTGATGACAGATTCTTCAGCTCGCTAACTGCTGTAAAAAGAGCAGCGGATGAAGAGCAGTAATATTGACAGAGGAGGGATGTGCACATTGAGTAAAACACGCACACAATGCACAATCCCATGATTGCAATTATAACGATCTACATCGTTGTGGATCAAATTTAGAAATGAAACCTTCAACGCTTTTGATTTACATCTTAAAAAAAGTCGTAATTTCTTTAAAGCCCAAAAGGAAAATATTAATTTAGCTTCTGCCATGTGAGATTTTTCTGCATTTCTTTCTCACATGTTGCATTTTCAGAGAAGACGGAAAAGAGCTCACAAGGGCTCAGAGAATGTCAAACGCAAAAGTGCCAGAGCCGGCTGCAGCCGCGTCGGCAGAGCGAGAGGCCGCCGCGGTACACGGAGACATGTGGAGAACGTCACCCTGTTCGAGGTTATCACTATGGGCAGGAGTGCCATGCGGGTAGGATAACTCTCCTCTGTAACCAATAAGGAAGTATACACTAGATACTTCTGAATATAGACAGCATAAACAGAATTCAGTGGTAACAGCATTACACACTGAAACTTCTCATTCAGTTGCGTACAAACAACGTTTACAGTTATAAAAACAGAAAGTGTCTATACTTGAAAACCCCTGATGAAACCAGCGAGGATAAACTGATTATTATCTATAATGTTTTCAGGACATTAACATAAACTCACTGTGACTCTTGTGGGAAACAGGCGGTGATAGACGACTGGATTCAGGCTTATGTGACGGACAGGGACTCGTCTCTCCTCGATCTCATCAGCTTCTTCATCCACTGCTGTGGATGCAAAGGTGAGCACACAGACAAACACACACACACACACAAACACACACAGGCAGAACACACCGATTCATGTCTTTGTTTCCCTTCTGTCTTCATCAGGTGTGGTCACAGCAGAGATGTGTCAGAGCAAAGAGGACAGTGATGTGATGAGTAAGATGGTGGAGGAGCTGGACGAGGTGCGACGTCTTGAATCTGCCTTAACGACGTCTTGAGCCCCTCAGTGACGACACTCTGAACTGAAACTGTGTGACTGTGTGCGTCTCAGGTGGCGAGCATGCAGTACAAAAAGTTTCTGGCCTTCCCGTGGATCCTCACAGTGACGTGGCCCATGGACACAGTCAGTGCAACACAACTCCTTTTTCTGCACTTTTTCTCTTCCCCATCCTTCACGCTAGGAAGTTAGAGAAAAACAATTGAGACTATTGAGTGATTCACTTCTCGAACTTACAAAGTGGTTTCCCTCCCTATTTCCCCCCCTCCTCTCTGCTGCAGGACAGCGTGGAGTATCCCCTCACACAGCCAGGTCCCTACGGTCGCTGGTTCCACTCCGAGTTCTGTGACTTCGTGTCGGTGCTGGTGGCTCAGTGTCAGCACAGCGTCGTGTTCGACAGTTACCTGATGAACACGCTGATCTCGCTGCTCACGGAGCTGTCGAACTCGTACATACGGGCCTTCAGACACACCTGTACGCTCGCAGGTGAGGATCAGTGAGCACATCAGACACACACACACACACACACACGCACACGAACACACACACACACAGGTATGTGAGTAAACCAATCTGCTCTCTTGTTTTCTCTAATAAGCGGTGAAGCTGTTGAGTGCTCTGGTGGGCGTGGCTCTGAGCCTGAGTGTCGGGATTGAAAACAGTCAGAAGCTGTGCAAGGTGCAGAAGACAAAGACCACGCGCCAGAAAGTGACGCCGCAGCTGGAGAGAATACAGAAGAAGATCGCAGAGGTGAGACATGTCACCCTGTGCCCGGCTGGAGTGAGGAGAGAGTAGAAGATTTGAAACTTTGCTCTGTGTCACGTCTTTCCTTCCTCTTGCTCCTCCAGCTGCAGGGGAAGAGGGTGGAGATAGAGAGCATGATGGACATCGTCTTTAAAGGGGTTTTTCTCAAGAGATATCGGTAAATTAGCTTCACTGAGTACGCTGGTCGTAGCTGAATGTTTAATATGCATCATCGTCACAATTGAGTCAGCGTGTGTGTCTGTGTGTGTGTGTGTGTGTGTGTGTGTGTGTTTCCGGGCAGCGATGTGCTTCCAGAAATTCGCTCTATCTGCGTGGAGGAGTTGGGTTTGTGGATGAAGCTCTACAGTTCTGAGTTCCTGAACGACACCTACCTCAAATACATTGGCTGGATGATGTACGACAAAGTAAATAACAGCAAAGTCACATTTTTTTTTTATCTTGTCCAATATAATGATTAGAAATGTAAAAAAACAAGCTATTCACTGTGTTTATAAATCTAAGGTGCTGCTGTGCATATCATCTTTCTTTCTCTTAGATACCAGATGTGCGTCTCAAGTGTGTGTTAGGTTTGCAGCGTTTGTTTGAGGATCCTCTGCTTCTCCCCAAACTTGACCTGTTCACCAGCCGCTTCAAGGTAACCCAACTGGCTTAAAGCTGCATCGATGGACCATAGCCACTAGGGGGGAGTAAAACATTAAAACATCTGCCTCTATTCAGTCAATTTATGGAATTCTACCAGTTTCTTAACTATCTGAGTTTTCTGCTGGAAATGAGTTCTATGAAATCTGTGAATACTGAATCATAAACCGACTGTAAAAACTAAATTAAGAACAAAGTAGGCCACTAAGTCTAAAGAGCTCCAGAGATGGAGTTTTTCACACTACAAGCAACATAAATATGTGTGGCGTTTACTGTTTGTGTTTTAGGAGCGGTTGATCTCCATGACGCTGGACAAGGACAATGAAGTGTCCGTACAGACCATGAAGCTGCTGCTTCTCATCTCCAGGTCAGTCACCAACATGTTTGTTGTTCTTATCCTTTATTTTCTATCCATCCTACACGTTTTCCCGCTATTTGCTTAACTTACAATACTTTCGCAGAACATGTGATGATGTGCTGAGTCCAGACGACTACAAGCAGCTGCTCCAGTTGGTTTACTCCTCACAGCGACCTCTAGCCGCCGCCGCAGGGGAGCTGCTCTACTTGAGGTGAGTTGAACCTGAGAAGAAAATTAAACAAAACAAAACATTCAAAAAACAGTTAATTCATGTTTAACCGGATATTGTTGGTTCCTCTCAGGCTTCTCAGCTCTGGAGCTCATACGTCTGATTCCCAGGACGAAATAAATGAGGAGGAGGCGCATAGAGTCCAAACATCTGCCAGACTGAAGTCTCTGCTGCAGTTTCACCAGGAGTCTGAGGTGAAATCTGTCGGCTCTTTCAGGGTTTCAGTTTATTTTCACATCATGATGTTGTGTGTTTTTTTATGGACCATGTTCCCAGACATGAACTGACATATCTGTGTGTGTGTGCAGCTGCACAAACACGTAGTGTACCTGGTGGACAGCCTGTGGGACTGTGGCGGAGCTCTGCTGAAGGACTGGGCTGCACTCACGTCCATACTGCTGCAGGAACCGTCCTCACACGGTCCAGGTGAGACAATGTGTGTGTGTGTCAATGTGTGTGGTTCTGTGTGAGTGATGGAACAGGCAATGATACCTTTATTATTTATTATGGATAACGATTGGTCATCTGACAAGAGTTCTTTAAACCCATTGATGACTAGTGTCCTCACCTAACCCACTGCAGTATGTAGTGATTAGTGAGAGCAGCCGTACATCTAAATACTGTCTCATCATCTAAATACCTTATTCTCGTCTACAGGATGTTTTGTAGAATAACAATGTTCTAAAGAATGAAATGTATTTTGTCCTTGTTTTCTCTCCATGTGATTTTAAGAGCACTTTTATTATTGTTTTAAATTCAACATCTTTTATTTGTATTTTTAAATGGTTATTATTGCTTATTAATAATATGTTGTGTGTAGTTAGCAGCCTACTTTACCATATATTGACTGTGTGTGTATCTAGGTCTTACACTGTCACAACAGGCACTGCTCGTCGAGATCCTGGTGGCGTCGGTGCGTCAGGCCTCAGAGGGACCAGCCCTGGCCGGTAGAAGTGGAGCGAAGAAGGTCAGTGAGGGAAAATATTCCAAATTTCAATCAAATCCGGAATTCAATTTTACTTGTGAAATTTACTTTGGACTGTGGCATCTATGAAAATCAACAAGTGTACTGTGGTATATTAAAATTCCAGGCAATGAACGCCAGAGAAAAGAAGCTTCAGATCGATGACTGCACCAAACTCACCCAACATCTCCTCACTGTTCTTCCAAAGCTACTGAATAAGGTTTTTATTCCTCAGATAGTTGTGACATTTAATTCGGTGGAGAACCTTCTTCTCTCTGTACGTTACACTGTCATGTCTGCTTCGTGATGTCGGTTTGACAGTTTTCAAGTGGCGCAGATGTCGTTGCCTCCCTGTTGAGGATTCCTCAGTTCTTCATCCCTGAGTGTCCTGAGGCTGAAAACACACAGGTCCGGACATTCAACTTACACAATCATGACAAATGTCTCAGAACGTCCCAGTCTGCAGATTCTAGAACCAACTGGTTCTGTTCTCGTCTCCCACCTCAGGCGCTTTCCAGCTTGGTGGCAGAGCTGGGAGCTGTGCTGGACTTCCACTCGGGCCCCGCTGTTGTGGAGGCAGCGGCTCGCACGTACCTGAGTCTGTGTGGAGGGGAGACGTCCTGTGGCTCCGTGGCGCGGGACGCCAGAGACTCTCTGGTTCAGACCTGGGTGGACAAACTGACAGCTCTGCTGGAGGACTCTTTGCAGGTGGTAGGCCTCAAAATCCTTCAAACAGGATTTAAGTGGGAAAATCCATCTTTTGTGTTATTTCGTACATCTAAGATCACAGATGATGAACATTGAGCCTGTGTCAAGAAACCAACTCACTACTTCCTGTTTATCTGTGACAGGGCGACTGCTTCTCTGCGGATGAGGAGAAAACCGGGGACATTTTATCCACGCTGAGGAAACTCAGAGCTTTCCAGAAGTAAGATCTGAATGAAGTGTGAGCCTCTGATGTCCTGATCCTGGTCTGAGAGTAATGAGCATGTGTATCTGCTTCTCTCTGTGTTGCTGTAGCTGTCACGACCTCTCTCGGTGGAGTCTGTTCCAGCTGCTCTCTCCTCTCCTGTCAGCGGGAGGAGCTCCACCCGAGGTACCGTCACTGCCCCCTGGACGATGATTTGAACCTCCCCGGGTTTATCTATTCATCCTCTTCTTTTATATTTTCTTTATTGTCTTTCTCTTCCCTGGTGTCTGAAGGTTCTGCTGGAGGTTCTGCAGTGTCTGTGTTTCTTCATGATCTGGTCCCTCAATGGGAGCAGTGGAACTCTGACATCCAGAGTGAGTTACCACTGATCTGATAAGCTCATAACCGTAGTTAGTGTAAATGTGAAATGTAAAGATATAAGATGCTGATGTTTTTTTTCCATAAATGAAAATCCATTATATACAATATATCTATCTAAAATATATGGGTTTAGGGTTATTTCTAAGAATACGGATAAGTCATAAGTCAACTCGTGTGATCCATCAAATCCAGCAACAGCAGCGACTGACAGCTGCGTGTCCTATCCTGGGAATGTTGGTATAACCATTCATACTGGTGCATTTGTCAGTTACCAGTACTTTCAGTTAACACGAATGCGTCCCCCTCCTCCACGTTTGTTTTTCGACATTTTGACGAAATTTTTTATATGAGTGTGATTGCATTTCTAGAGAGGCCCATGCTCTTCAATTCCCTTTTTGAAAACTTGAACACCAACACAATATGTGTCCCAATACTATGTGTGTGTGTGTGTGTGTGTGTGTGTGTGTGTATTTAAGGAGAAGGCCGTGGCTCAGAGGCTCCAGCTGCGTCTCTTCTGTGAGCGGAGTCATCACTGTCTCTCTCACTCCGACCACAGCGTCAGACATCAGGTGGGCAGCAGCCGTCAGGTGTCGGTTTCGGCACCGTTTACTCTTTTATTTGAGCATTTTCCAATCGTTCTGTCATTTCTCTGTCTTTAGGCTTTCCTGGGTGTGTGTGACGTCCTGGTGGCTCATTCCTACCAGACCCATGTGTGGGATCCCACCTCCTTCGGTCCGCTGCTCCACACGCCCAGTCCCAAACTGCAGAGGGCGCTGTCGACCTTTGTATGCTTGCACGTCTTTGTTGGCTCAGACTGCGACAGTCAGAGCAGAGGTGAGAATGTTTCCTTCACCTTCAGTCTGCGGGAGTTTGACAGTAGACAGATGTTTTCACATCCATCTCTGTGCTCATAATAAATCAGCACATGAAAATCATTTAGTCACAAATAGTTTGGTTCATTCAGTAGCTTGTACAAATGTGAAAGATCCTGGATTTGTTTTTGTTTCAATGCCTGAGAAGGAGTCGATGCAGCAGTAACACGTTATTTTACAGGTTCTGTATTTTCCACCTGAAAATGTTTTGTTTCAAACTTTAAATTAAGATATTACCAAGATAGAAATGTGGTTATACTAATAAAGAAAATTGCAAAAATTTAAGTTTCTACAGTTTTGAAGGACTTTAAAATACATTTGTTTATTTTAGTTCTAGACAAATTAAAAATAGTGCATAGACTCATACAAATATCCATTATTCTAAATTCTTAATTTTTCTATTTTATGACTTTGAACTATTATTCATTATATATAGGCTTGATAATCAGTAAACAATAATTACATTAACATTAATGCTGCATGTGGGTTGAAATTCTAAATGTTGGTCTTTCAAACTGATGAGATCAGACCTGTAAAACAAGATGTAGCACACTTGTGGAAGCTCTGGTGGACACTGACGTGTGTTTATGAACTATTCTTCAAAACAAATTATGAACTTTAGAAAATTATAAGTTAAGTGTCAAGAAAACTAGGTGGAAAATATAGAATATAGAACCAATATATAAATGCAACTTTTTCACAATGTAACTTAAACAAATTAATTGCCAGATAGGGCACTTATCATCACTTTCACAAATTTTCCAGAGAACAATTCATGGATCCTGATGAAAAGAATCAGGTGGACTTTGATCTATGTGGAATTGAGTGCAGATCCAAATACAAAGACAGTTCGAGTGAATTGAATTGTGGTTGGATTTGGGGCCTTGGCTCGACTGTGTGCCTTCTAGCTTAATATGTTATGCATTTTAAAGATGAAAGTTTCAGGACTTCTACAAAACTGAGAATAGGTTTTATTTTCTCTGTAAACTTTTCAGATAAAGGTTTCTGCTTCATATTTGTGTGTTTGACAAACTTGTGTTCAGGCAGAGTCTGAGGACACCCAGGAGAAAACGAGGTGCTGTACATGCCCAGTAGATGGCACTCTCACTCTGCCCGAGTGTCCGCCTGCTGAGCCTCGGTTCAGAGCGCGGTAACAACATGCAGATATTAAATGCACGGCCACGCGTTTGGCGGAGTGACTCACTGCAGAGCCGCCTGCCGACTGCAAATGGGCCCTGATTTGCAACCTGACCTGACAATTGACCCTCAATTACAAAGGAAAACCTGTTAATACCTTCAGACTGAAACAGGGCCGACTAATTTGTATGAAAGGATGTTCGACTTTGTTATGCAAAGTGATGCAGCTTGTAAATTGATGAGGACAGTATGCCTCTGTGTGATCTCAAATGAGGAAAACAAGATTGACATGTTGGAAATACATACGGGGTGTTCTCTTTGGGAAGTCCTGCAGGTAAACCCAGGAATTCATTCACGGCTCCACTGTAACGAAAAAAACACATTTCTTTATTAGCTTTCATGAAGGCTTCTACTTCCAGAAACATATTGCATCCAAATACGGGAGAGTCCGCAGAAGTCAATAAATGTCCTGGCGGGAATTTCTTAAATGTTCAACCGAATACAATTCAGGATTATTGGTTTTTGAACATGTAATAAAAAGTCGTTGTTTTATTGGATTTGCCTGGTAACAGTTTTGTTGTATAGACAGTGTTTTCGATTAGTTGCTGGATCAGAGATCACTCGAAGGGCAAGGGCACTGAGTTAAATCATAAAATCAGGGCAATCTTTTTTCCGTGAGAAAATTCCATTAACTCTGGCTCACCTCCGCGTCTGTTTTATGAGCCCTGCGAAAGATTGAAGCCACATGGTGTCACAACCATAACTCTGCTCTTATGTTATCTTTGATTTCCACCTGCTAAAGCCATTGTCCCGAAACAAACTGAAACACTCTTTCCCTCTCGCGCTTTGTTCTTTTCCTTTCTGTTATATGATTTCTCATGATTAATCACTCCTCTTACTCCCTCCCCCCCCGCTCTCCACCACTTCACATCCGACCGCACGCTTCCCCTCCCGTCTGGCTCCGTCAGTCAGCGAAGGCTCTGAGGTGGAGAGGCTGGAGGACCTTCACAGACGGAGAAATCTGCTGGCGGCCTTCTGCAAACTGATAGTGCACGGGGTGCTGGAGATGAGCACGGCCGCTGAGGTCTTCATGTATTACACAAAGGTAAAGGGATAGTTCAACAGTTTGGGGAAAGGTACTAAACAAGGGGAAACAAACGCTGTGACTCGGTCCAAAGGTGAAAAAATCTGACCCTCAGCCCCTCTTAAGTTTGTCTCATGGACACAAACAGCCAATGAACTTACTGAACACAGGCCCAAGTGTCCTTATATTGTTCCATTGTGCACCGTGCATCTATGTTGTGGTTAAACACACCAGAAAGAAGTTTTCTAGGATGTGTTTGAACAGGGTTATGTGCCAGAGTGTTTCTTGTTTTGGGGACATGTAGTCCAACTGCCTGTGAAACTATAAATATTTGCTCTAACAATTTGTTGCTTTTATGGATTACACAAATGTGTTTTTTTTCTTTGATGCTTACATGCCCAATAACTTAACTCTTATTTCCCTCAGTATTATAACGACTTTGGAGACATCATCAAGGAGACCATGTACAGGGCCAGACAGACGGATAAGATAGAGAGTTCTCGCACACTAGTCCTCTGTTTGCAACAGGTAAGGTTACTTCATATGCATCCAAAAATAACGATTGTGAACCACTCACAAGCAGAAAGATGCTGATGTGGGTTTTCTTCTGCGCTCCTCAGCTGTTTGCGCGACTTAAAAAGGAGCAGGCGAGCGGTGGCAGGGCTCAGGCCGGAGTCCAGACCTTCACCAGCATCAAGGAGCTGGCCAGGCGCTTCGCCCTCACCTTCGGGGACCCCGTCAAGTTTCGAGAGTGCGTCGTCATGATGCACAGGTGAGCGCAGGTTCTCAGGATCTGGAGTCAGTACTTGCAGGTTTTTGTGCCTCACCGTCTTTGTCTTTGTGTTAATTAATTCAGGACGGGGATCGAGTTTGTGTTCCAAGAGTTTAACCAGACCCCGGAGACACCGACGCCACCGCTCCTCTCGTACCTGACCATCCTCAGCGAGTTCTCCAGCAAGCTGCTCAAACCAGACAAGAAGACGGTGTAAGTGCCGCACCTCCAAACAGTGCTTTTTAAATCTCATAAACCTGGCGTTTTCTGATGACTGTTTGTGTCTGTGCAGGTTCATGTACCTGCAGAAACACACAGCGGAGCTTTTCATAAACCTCAGAGACGAGTGCTGGCAGCCGCTCGTCTACTATCGGGCTTCCCTGCTGACTGCGGCTGAAGGGGAGGATGCTGTGTCCGGTGTCAGCTCCGACAGGAAGCCCTGCCCGCCCAATCGCTCTCCCTTCTCCAAACAGAAACTAGAAGGTACCGCACCACACAGAACAGAGAGATCATGTTATTTACGAGCTACTTCACATGTGCATCTTTTTGTTTCTCAGGAAGTAAGTCTCCCTGCCTGTTCATCCCTGTCGACTCCAAAGTGTGCAAAGGTCACAGATCTACATTCAGTCCAAGGTGAGGCCGACGATGATTTCACACTTTCTGATTTATATTTGAACAAAAATAAAATCCCCACTCATCATCTCACCCATATTAACGATGGTCAACTCCTCAGTCATCAGGAGAAAACAATTGACGTGGATCAATTTTCTATTCCACTGGAACCTGCTGCACGAGGTCTGAACCCAGAGGGGTCCGTCCTCAGCTCGAGCAACGAGGGGGAGGACGACACTGTGGAGATCGAGCTCTGAATTCGAGGAGGTGGAGGATATCGGTGTTGAGGAACATCGGCGAGTGACTTTAGTTTATTTTTTGTGTTCTGTGTTCAGACGTCCAGACCTACCAGCATCCAAAGTTCCTTAGCGTTTCGTACATTATGATTTTTAAGAGGAGACCAGCTTTAAGGATTAATGTTCTGTCTTCAAAGCCCCAAAACAGACCAATGAATAGGTAAATGGACTCTATTTATAAGGAGCTTTTCTAGTCTTATGGACCACACAAAAAGCTTCCCAGTAAAAGTCTCATTTGCACATTCACGCAGCGCTTCAGGGGGAATTAGGGGCTCATTATTTGTCCAACTTCAGAATGCAGACTGGAGAAGCTGGGGATTGAACCACTGCTCTCTGGTTTGTGGACAACCCTCTATCTCCTGATAGCCAATTCAAATGACTGTTGTCTGTGTAGCCCAAAAATGATCTTTAGAGCTTTTATATCTTTGCCATTGTGTTGTATTGTCGTCTAGAAGGTATTGAAAACACATCGATAGTCAATGTTCCCGAACTGCAACAAACATGGGAGATCCCACTGTCGTCCTGTGATAAACACTCTTTAGAACTCCGAATGTGCAATAACCCGACCCTGAAAGTAGGCCCTGGATAATTGAATCATGTTCAAGTAACATTTGTTAAGCATTTAAGTGCTCAGCTGTTAAAGAGAACAAGTTGCCCTATTCAAAATCATGTATTATAAGATAAGATGAACCTTTATTGATCCTCCGTAGAGGAAATTCCCAAGTGACACAGCATCATTAAGAAGGAGCAGCACAAGGGGAGATTATAGTGAGAATAAAAATATGAATCAAAAATAGAAATATTAAATATACATATATTTTCCAAAATGTGCAATATAAGGATGAAGGTTGAGGTCCATGTTAACCGAATCCCGCGGGTGTAAATGTGTTTGGGTCTGTTAGGAGGGAAGTGGGAAAGTTTTGAGTCTTTTTATATTTATGGTATTTATTGAAAATTATAAACAGGAAAACACCAGGTTTACTCTCAACAATAAATAATGCCAAGTACAAGCAGAATTTAAAATTTTGCAGTTGGACTTGAGCTGCAACTTTTATCTGTGTGTACAGATTTTCATTTATCGCTTCACATGTCGATTGTATTTGAAAGTTACTGGTGACACCAAGTGATTTATTTGTTGATTTGGATCAAACTCAGGTCCATGATTGGTCTTTGTTTATTATCTGGGGTTGGTTAAGAATTATGCCTCTACTACATGTCACTTTATTATTGCTCCTTATAGGAAATGCTGGGTTTAAGTTCCCTTAAAACTACCTATGTATTGTAAAGTAAAATAAATAAAAAACATTTTACAAAGTGAGACATTTTGTAAAGGTTTTCTTTTCCCCTTCCATCATTGAACTTGTCTCCAGCAGCAGCAGATACTGTCTGGGGACAGAATCTTCTGGAAATGTAACATTGAACATACAACAACCAGTTTTTACTACACTAATCAAATAAAACTTCAGACTCTGTTTTCTCAACTCTTCCATTAACCAAGGCTTTATTATTAATTTAAAGAAAAACAAAACATTTTAAAATTGGTTTCTTTTGTTCTGTCAAAGTACAAACTCAGTACTTTAAAACATAGAAAAAACAATCTGTCTATAACATTCGTCCAAATCATTTACAACACAGCAAGCACCAGATATATATTTACAGTTATTTATAAATTCATCTATAATAATTTAAAACCCCATCTCACACATACAGTAAGTCATAGTAAATACAGAGCTGTACAACATACAGTGTGTTTGGCCGTCTGAACGATGTGTGTGTGTGTGTGTGTGTGTGTGTGTGTGTGTGTGTGTGTGTGTGTGTGTGTGTGTGTGTGTGTGTGTGTGTGTGCGCACGCAGCGGGCTCGGTGGAGGCTCGTTCACCTCAAACGAACCATGAATGAATTAACAGCCTCATAGAAAACATTCAGTTATGATCACTGGAATGTAAAATTAGCCGATGACTGCAGATGATGATTATTTAAAAGCCTGAATCAGATTCCGGACTGTCCAGTGTGTAAAGAGGGGAAGTAGCTCATGTGAAAACATTATGCAGGTGGTCAGATCAAACGTCACTCGCTCCAAACAATACTGGTACAAAACTTTACATGCAACTTTTCCTGTTTTTTTTTTGGAGACATATTCTGCTCTTATTCATGATTTTAATTTGGGTTAATACTTGTTCACATGCTCTTATGTTCAGAAAACACATTCTCATACTGTCCACTGCTGCAGCTCCTCTTTTAAGCCTCTGTCTGTTTTAGCTTTCATCTCTTTAAGGCCCCCCTCCCAATAAAGCCCAGTCTGCTCTGATTGACCGGCTGGTTCTGCTGGGATCGGTCAAACACTTCCAGGTCATTATAGAAATGTCGGCCTCTGTTCTCGCTTTGTTAGGGCTGACATCACAATTTCCTGGAAGTATCAGGTGAGGGGGTAGAGCGTTCATCCTCTAACCAGAAGGTCGGTGTTCGATCCCAGCTTTCCCAACCCGCATGCCGAAATGTCCTTGGGAAAAACACTGAACCCCAAATTGCCCCTCATAGAAAGAAAAGTGCTGACCATTGATGCACTGTATGAATGTGAATGGGTGAATGGCAATGAACTGCACTGTAAAGCACTTTGAGTGGTTATCAGGACTAGAAAAACTCCATATAAATACTGACCGGTTAACATTCACTACTGACGAGGTGTTTCAGGAGCTGTGGGGTAGAGGAGCTCCCTTTAAAGCGCCCTTTATTTTTTACATTCATTAAAAACCCCTTTCAGGGTCTGCCAAACGGCTGCTGGACTTATTAATTATTATTTATTCCTTTGTGGAGATCATGTGTTTTTTCGTTCACAGCACATCGACACCATCGTCGGCACGTGTCACCAAAAGCTCTCAAATCTTTCCACCTTTGCAAGTTGACAAGTTTGGCAATTTTTTTTTTCAGTTTGGCAAACCTTTTTTTTTTTTTTAAATAACAGCTGAGAATAATAAAACGTCTGATACAGTATTATGAAGAACGGCCACTTCACTTCTCCTCTTCATCCCACGTGTGTGTTCCTGCAGCAGATCTGACCTCCACCAGTGCTCCGACTGTGTCCTCTGTTTTTGCTGTGTTTTGTAAGCGTGTCCTTGTGAGCAGAGTGAGCGTAACCTGCACATCTCTGGGCCTGATGTTAATCCGCCGCTGTTTGAGACCCACTTCTGGAAGCTTGGGTCACCGGCAGCAGGGCGTGAGAAAGCGCTCCCGGGATCGAGGGTCATTCGAGGTCATCGTCAT
Source organism: Pleuronectes platessa (assembly GCF_947347685.1). Lineage (NCBI taxonomy): Eukaryota > Metazoa > Chordata > Actinopteri > Pleuronectiformes > Pleuronectidae > Pleuronectes > Pleuronectes platessa. Next base: position 6,777,717 of record NC_070639.1, read on the forward strand.
ACTCGTACTCGTCCAGGTCCAGGTTGCAGTGTGGACTGGGAATCTCGAAGAAGTGTCTCTTTGTCAGACCCAGCTCAGTGGAGATGTGCTGCCCTAAGGGGCTCAGCGGGTTATCATACCTGAACACACACGGAGAGAAAGATCAGTCACAGACGACGATAAACTGAATAAAAAAACAGTCTCACTTGAACACTGCAGCAGGCTTTACCCGCTGTAATCACTCTCTCTGTTCATAATGACCACTGGATAAAAATCCCTTCCTCTTTTTTTTTTTCTGTGTAAGTACCAGGGATTAAATCCAGATCTCAGTCTGTAGCGAAATCTTTGCCAAAGACGATGTGAAGTTCACTGTACGAGCAGCACAAATCAAGAGAGTTTGAGTCATTTTAATACAAATTAATCCCTCTTTGAGTTACCATCTCTCTGCAGCTCAGTAAGAAAAATCCGTCAGTGGAGACATAACGAACGGAAACAAAATACCCACTTGATTTGTCAAACTCTGATTTACTTCACAGGAACGACAGAACACAGCCTGTGTCTTTCATTTCAACTCACGTTGTACCGGTCGGTATGAACTGAGGGAATAATTAGAGCAAACAAAAACCTTTCCCATGTTTATATAGAGATGTCAGTGTTGTTTTAAGACTCAATATGAATTTTCAAACAAAGACGCTTATAGGATCATTAAAACACATTCAAGAGTTCTCTTTACTCTGGTGAATTTATTAAAGGAAACACATGTTAAAGGAATAGTTGGACATTTGGAAAATGTGCTTGTTTATTTTATTGCAGAGAGTGAGATGAGAAGAATGTGACGCTACAACCAGTAGCTAGTTAGCTTAGCAAAACGACAAGAAATGTTTTTGTCCAAACTAAAACCCATGAATTAATTTTACTTGTAAGTTAAAAGCCCTCTGGAGTTTGTTCATGGACGAATCTACTCAACTTTGATTTACAGTAAGATAACTTTATATTTGACTTTACTTTTAAGAGCTGGTGTTAGACTTTCAGGTATTTCATTTATGCCTATATACAATGATGTATTTAAAAATGTTTACATTTAAAATCTGGATTAATATTTATTTCTTTGCTTTATGTTCATTCAAGGACTTTAAATGAAAAAGGCCCAAAATAAGTTGCAATAAAGGCTAAACAGAGAGACATTGTTTATATTATGTACATATCTCTTACTGACTCACAAATATATTTACCGTATATTAAATTGAATTGCCTATTTTTATTTTAATAAATTACGTTTCACCTGCTCTCTTCTTTGTGAATCTCCCTAATTGTGGGATGAACAGTTTCTTATCTAATCAATGTGTATGATTATATTCTATATCTTACATTAGTCAGTTTGATTTTTTGTTTTATTTGTGAAATAAAACATTTACAACCGTAAGTGTTCTACTATTAGAACACTTATTTAAAAGGAGATAATTTCATTATAAAGCTGTGTAAGCTGACAAAAGGATTCCATGCTTATGAGGAATGGACAGTTTTAAAATTGCTGACCAAAGACACTGAATACAAACACAGTTGGTAAAAAAGTCAAATGAACCTGGACTAGGTGAATTTATTTACCTTCTGATAAGCTACTGGTGGAAGCTTCATTTTTACTCTAATGATCTCTCGGTGTGAAAGTTGGAGAAGAATTTTATGAAGTTCCTTAAACGTCACAGACTATTCCTTTAAAAAGATGGGAGCTCTTAAACAAACCAGTTGCTCTAGAGAAAGGACGGAGGGGCACCACATGACAGGCATGGACAGAGATGGAGCAGTAGTGGAGAAGAGGGAGGATAAAAACACAAGTTGGTCAGACACAGACGCCCGCACACATACACATGATACTGAGCTGACTGATAAAACGACTCCCTGCTGTCAGCAGTACGGCTCAGACTGGGGGTAGTGGGTTTGGAGTGGGTTAAGGATCAAACTCGTCCCAGAGAAAAAGGAGAGAGGTGGAGAACACTTAGTCTCTGCTGGTTACTCTGAGAGTCTTACCTGCTCTGGTTAGCAGCCTGTCTTTAGAAGTCAGTGGTGCTCCTAAAACCGCCACACAACATGCCTGTCATCAGCCTCATCTATCACCGACCCTCACTACCCACAGGGATCCACTACTGGATCCTCCGGCTTAAAAATGAGACCATCAAAACTCTGATGGTCTGATAAACAATGGAATCTACTTTAGTTACTTAACAAAATGTGTGAGGATTATTATCCGTGTGTAAACTAACTTTGTACTTTAACATCACAGACCTATGAAAAACCAGACCTAGCTTTATCAAAATGTCTAACACCTGATAATAATTTGAGATTGGTCCTGCAGCACTGAGAACCAGAATACATATTTGTTTTTAAGATAGCTAACACTATAACCACAAATTGTACAACTTAAAAAATTATCTTTGCTAAATGTGAAGGACACACAGTTCTTCTGTGATCATAAGATGAGGTGAAATAAATTGTTATTATTGTCTGTATTGTTTTTATAAGGTTCATTTTATTTATCTTAATTTTTTTTCTTCATTTTGAGTGGTCACGATTAAGATAAATTAATAATTTAATTAAACAGTATAAACAACAGGAATTTAAAGATTGGACAATTCCTGAAATTAATATAGAGAAAAAATAAAGCGGGGTATCGAATAACTACTGCTGCAATTATTTGCAGAAAAATATTTTCTTTAGGAAAATTCAATGTTGAGTGCAGAGGGTGAAGGTGCATGAAAAGTGACAGTGAAGAAAATGGTCACCAGCTTTCTTCCTCTTGTTTGCTGTCCTGAGGTCTGTGAGAGCTGCAGTTTATTCCTCAAAGTCTGTAGCCCAGCTGACAGCAGAAAGTCTCTGTGTCTCTGGCTCTAAACTCATCAACCATTTTATTAACACAATTCCCCTCTGTCCTCTGGAGCTACAGTAAGTTTCCACTGCGGCACCATATAGAAATAAATTAATAATTTGTTAAATAATGACATAGGTAAGTAATTATTAGTCATTCATTCTGTAGGAAATACAAATGTGATTTTTAAGGGCTCAAACAACTGCAAGCACTCATTTCAAAACGTCCATTTAAGTTATGAACTACTTTCAAAATTAAGTACACAGCAAATCTTATTTGTACATTATTCACAGAGACAAAGTAAAGTCTCCTAATTCTAATTCCTCTCCTAATTTTACAAGTAAGAACTGTTGTAGGTTAAACAGTGAAAAAGCTGGCAGGAGCTAAGTGAATAAATTCTATTAACTTTTCTTCTCCTATCTGATAAAGGAAGACAAGAAGATGGGATAGTTAACCAACCAAACTAAACCGTTCACCCTATTTTTATCGTGCTATGAGATGTTGTGGCGTAACATCTCATCAAATGTTTGAATGAAAATAGGAAACTAAATCCTCCAAGCATTGCTTCAGGTCACATATTATTAATTGTGACCAATTGTATATATTTTTACAATCACTTCAAAACGTGCATCAGAGGTTGTGTGCACATCCATGTTTTCTTTTCTGCGTCATCGAGCTGTCTTAAATCAAACAGTTTTATGTCCTAAGAAAGCATATCGATTTTATTTGGGAGTTGAAGACTCAATTATTGTTCCGACAGTCAGATTAAATCGTGCCCCGGTTTGTAGCAGCAGCCGCGTTCGAGGAGATTCAGACTTACACATCGTTGCACTGATCGTTGGCTGCCTCCTCTGCCACCAGGATGTCGTACTCCTCTGCAGCGTATTTCTCCCAGTCTGTTATCTCCTGTCCGTCTGTTTCCACCTCCTTAACCACACGACAAATTGCATCATCAACTCCACTTCACAAATCGTTTTCACATCTGGTGACGTCCGATCAGGGTTGAACCCTCCTTACCCTTATAGCAGCGAACGGGTCCCTCTGCTCGTGGTCCAGGTATTTCTCGATGTTGAAGAAAGTGTCGAAGAAGATGTGGGACAACTTGCACCTCTTAAGGTCCCGCAGCGTGATCTTACCTGGGCAGGGGAAAGCAAGTCACTTTTGTCAGCTTCCCAAATACAATCATCATCATTTATTTAAGAAAATCATTAAACTATTTCAGACTTTTCCATCCTGGCTGTTCCATCCAATCTAAAGAGCAAAATCATAGTCCCTGCATGTCCGCAGAGGTCTGTGTGGGTACTTGACACAGTATTTGTCAGGTTGGCGCAGGAGAGGTTCTATCTCATCAAACTACAAAGCAATATGGTCACAGTATTTGAAGCTACTGCGGAGACTTATGATCGCTTTCATGATTCACGATTGTTTAATTATTCATTCATCTGTCAGTCTTATGTCCGATTAACTAAATTATCTGTGACAGGATATCAAGTTATAAGAAATTGTTTATTTTGCTAAAAGGTTAAAAACACTCAAATTTATTGAAATGAGAGATGTGAATCAGAAAACTTTTCAGATGTATGAAGCCGAGTGTTTTAAATTTATGACATGAAATTATTAACTGCTAATCAAAACCGTCAGATCACAAATAACTGACAAAATAGTTTAGACCTGTGTAAAACATTGGACTATATCAAGTCTGATTTTACACAATATACGGACTCCGACAGCAATAACCTTCTCATGAGAGAAAATAGCCTTTTCTTCAAATGCAACCCAAGAGATGCAGCTCAGCCTAATACGTTCATGTTGCCATTTAGTTAATACAAATTTCACTTGTCTAACAGTAACACAACAATGTGATTTCAAACTGATGTACCAAATCCTCTCGAATCCCAGCATAACTTGCCCTGCGACGTCTGAAATGAAGTGATGGAATTTTGTTATCTTTGTAGCAGCCAAACATCCTAGTTTTGACTTTTGAAAGAGCAGAAATGAGACTTGTGCTTGATGAGAGAATAAAGTTGTGCGTCCCTCGACGGTGGCATTTTAGACACTCTCTGGTTTGTTTATGAAAACGCCATCAGACTCTTCTGATCTGCATATTATGTCTTGCTCCTTGTCATCAAATGTAACATCTTGAAATTCCACATGCCCCAAATCTCGTAGAGGACGTCTAATTAAATGTGAAATTTTAACAGACTTTCAAATCGGTTGTAAATGTGAGGGTTGTTTTGTTTGGAAGTTACACAACCTTTGAGCAAAAACATCAGTAGAGAAGTTGTCACATCTCATATTACATCTTTTATTACCCAGCCGCACCGCCGCCGCTCACCCACAAGGTCGACCGAGGGTCACATTCCTGCTGCGCCTATCTATACTAAATATGCCCTTAACATGGACTAGTGTGTTCTTTGTGACCTATTGGTAAAGCTAAGTGCTGAGGGGAATTTGTTGACAGTGAAGAGGACACGAGCAGCTGGCAACAGGCAGTCAGGACCAGTCCCTCCGCTTCTCATCTATGTATAACTGTTCCCTCAGCTAACGGTCAATGACCTGGCCTGAGCATTTTGAACCTGTGTTTTGTTATGGCAGAAAAAGTGGAGGTTGCCTGCCTCGGTGCGTGAACATCTGAGAGTGTGTCTAAAAGTAAAAAAGGCTCCAACCTTCGACCTCAGGCTTGACGAGGTCGAGCATTTGGCAGAGGCAGTCCTCGAAGGGAAGGGGCTCGATCGCCATGGTCTCCAGCTTCTGACACTGCTCCTCGTAGAAGTACTCCAGCTCGTACATGCTGAGCACCCCGTCCCCGTCCAGGTCCATGCAGCGGAACCAGTACTCTATACTGGACGCAGATAAAAGGAGAAAAGAGCAGCAGGCAGTGGTGCCGTGTTAGACATAAAAGCTGTAGAGCAACAGAGGACGTAATTGGTGGAGAAGAAGGCGGTTTCACCAGCGACATGCTGACTTGTAATTGTCAGAAAAGCACAGGTGTTAGTAATAACATGAATGATTCAAACGTCCCTGTACGCCATGACAGTTTGACAGTGAGTGAGTTCACATTGCAACACATCAGAACCTGCTGCAGCAAAATACAATTCAGTCATCGTCGATTTGATCTTTTACATCTGTGCTTTTCCTACAGTACCCGGTTAAAATATCCACATTAAAAACAGTCTGTAGAGGCCTGATAGTTGACTCTGTAGCGAGCAGTAAATTACATTTTCTGGATATTCATGAATCGCAGTCCTTTTGTTTCACCACCTCTAGTTTTAGTGTCACCTGTCTCTAATTTCCACATCCTCAATAAGTGTATTGCAGCAGAAGGAAAGTTGAAATTCTATGGAAATGCTGGTTACATGAAGCATATCCTTCACGCTCAGAATTTTGACACTAAAATAAAACGTTGGGCCGCATACGTAGAGCGTTTTATAGTAAAAGGGAGTGATTTGGGATTCAGCGTGTCTTCTTACCTGGTGTCGGTCTTCTTGTCTTCCTCAGAGATGAGGAACCAGACGAAATCGGCATAACTCAGCTTGCCCTCCTTATGCACCCGTCTGTCCCTGAATGAATAAAACCCACGATTAAAAACCAGAAATGGAACGAAAACATGCTCAATACAATTTCTGCTGCTTTTAATGAGCGTCATTTAAACTCAAGATATGTTTGACTTGCCTTGTTACTGTTCCTGAGAATATTCTTTCAATCATCTTATGCGAGATGGCTGAAAAAATGAGGAAAAAGATGAGTTAAAAACATCAGCGTTTCTCTCTTTAGACAAAAGCGCTCTCAGTTAATGTACATTTTTTTCATAACACATGTAATCAATTCCCACAGACAGTAAATCCATACTCGATAGTACAGCTCTTTCTTTCTTATATCTTGACAATACTATAAATCCTCCAGTCATAATTATGACCATATAGTGGAAGAAATTGTTCCAGACATGGCGTCATTGGAGCAGAGTATACTATATGCTGCTCCCTCATTGATCTTGTGTCTCATTTCCCCTGCCTCACTCACAGGCCATCAGCCCAGAGCATGTGTTGTGAAGTGTGAGGGGAAGAAGCGTTGAGTATTTTGTGCGTTTTCATGTGAGCAGTAAACCTGGACCAAAATACCATTTACTAATATTTATTATTGTTTAATATACTTTTGAACTATTGACTGTTTCCAAAAGTGGCAGAAAGGTTATAGGAAAATCACTTTATTGTGCTCGGACAAGGTTCCGTACACATTCTGCTTTTTTTCAGTTTCAGTCCTCATATAAAGAGATTCTTACAAGGTCATCCTGACAATTGAAATTGAATCAATTAATTTTTGACTCCAGATGCCAAGTAGGTAATTCTGAAGAAAGTCCCTAAAGGCCGACCTGTTCAAGAGGCCAAAAACACGTTTTGTGAGGCCAGCCAAATCGAATCAGTTAAACCAATTAAATATTTGTTCCAAATTCTCTCGATGTGTTGTTAATATAAAGCATTTTGAAAGAGGAAAAGGCTTTTGTGAAGTCAAAGTGATCTTGATCTCATACTCACAACAACAAAATATAATAATTTCATCTTTGAATCCCGCTGAACACTTTTTGAGATATCATGTTCCCAAGAATGGGACGGACACACAACATCAAAGCATTAATTACTCCGTCCACTGGCTGTCGCCGGCGCAGAGGCGTCCAACAATTCTACAATCATATTTGTAAATATTTGATTCCGGTCAGGTGTAAATACTTAGGTGAAAGTCAGGTGTGTTCATTCACCTTGGTCGTTGTGTCGTGCCAGGTCCTTCTGGTCTATGTTGAGGTCATGGTCTGTGTCCAGCTCCCAGAATTTGCAGTAGATAACGTAGAAATGTTCATAGGAGAAAAACTCTGTCAGCTGGTTCACGTCTTCTTCCTGCTCCAGCAGCATCACATTCTGGCACAGTACAAAAAGTAAATGTTTTTACTTACTTTTTAATTAAGGGGACAATTATTAAACACACTGGCCTTTTAAATACCCCTCAAAGGTTAAAGAGGACTTCTACACTACTCTTGCTGATTGTATCATACTAACACTGTGATACATTTAGTTTTTCAGTTTAACCTCCAAATAAAGTGGTTTGGATAATCTGGCTAAACCTATTTAACACCAGTTTTACTTTAGACAAAAAACAAGGTATAGCATAGAAGTAAGTGTCTGGACTCAAATTATTATGAGTGCAACTAAAGAACAGTGTTTATATAGAATGTCTGAATTAAGTTTTAAAACCTACAGACATCTTTAGTAAAATACTTTTAAATGCTTTTTTTTGTATAAATACAAACAAAATGGGACAAAGCATGAAAAGGTCATTTACCTGAAGAAAGTTACTTTTCCTGAGCTCATGACCGGATATTTTTCCATTCCATGACCGGTTCACATTGTAAAATATCCTCTGAACCACCTGAAAAAAAGTAGACATCATGTGCAATAACACATAAACAAATCGTATTCATTGCAATCTGAATTGAATGTTTCACTAGCTGCAGTTTTTTTAGTATGACGGCATACCGTGGTAATGTATCGTGAGTGAAAGTCCGGTGCGTCCTTCAGAAAAGCCAGGCCTGCATGAGTGTTCACCACATCCTGGAAATATAAAGAAAAGTTAGCTCCCTTTTATTTCTACTGCACATCTGCTTCAATTCCAAAACATACCTCACACAACTAATGAACACAAATGCAAAAATAACAACTCTGTCACATGCTGATCGACAATTACAAATACACATGTTCAGCTGAATTCTGCAGTTGCACTTACAGATGAGTTACATGGAAAACCACATCTGTCTTTCTTTTTTCGCGAGGCAGAACACATGACATTCAGAGGGGCGATTTAAAAGCAAACATCAGAAGTCGTTAATGTCAATCGACATTACTCTGTCATACCATATGCTTTATAAATTGTGCTACGTAAAGAAAAGGCTCCAGGCCTTGTTCGAAGAGAGACCACGAATTCAAATGCTTCTTTGAAGTCAGAAAATCACTGGATGAACCACTTTTAGGATGAGCTTACATTTTAGGAAAGTGGTGGGGAGGCTCTTAACCTTCTCCCCTTCCTGGTGCCATAAAGTCACAGGGGGGGGGGGGGGGTCGTGCTGCATTTCAAACGCACTGTAGCCATATTCCTGCCATCAAACCCTGTCGTTTCTTCAATCTACCCCCTTCTCTTTTGCTGGGGGAAAGAATTGTTGACATAAATGCGAAGGCGGGAATGAAATTAAAAGGCCTTATTTCAGGGCAGCCGTCGTGCCTCTTTGACTCTTACTGTGAGAAATTAAATCATAGAGAAACACATAAATCACGGGGCACAGGAAACAGGCGGGGACAGTCAAATCTACTCCAGTGCAATCCGCGTTTCATTCATCAAAACAGTCAAAGGCGATTCGCTGTGCCGAACCATACAAATTAAACTGCAAGTGCCACAAGGCATCTCTGCTGGTGTGCTAACGGCTGTTCGGCACAGCCCAGCTGCTCCTGCCAGCATGAAAATGAATCAGGTGTAGGGTAGGGGACAGCACGGAGCAGCAACAGCTTGTCAGGTGGAGTGAGAACACAAACAGCCAGCACAGCAGGTCCATATGGTGAGACTGGCCAAAGATTTGATAAATATGAAAGCATGTTTTCTGGGATTGTCTCGATGCTTTACCAGGATTTCTGCAGGTTTCAACAACTCTTTAAAACCATAATGAATTAAAATTAAGACCCATGTCAAGTGCGACAGATTTGAAGGAATATCAGAGTCTCAGAATTACCAAGACTTACCTATAATTGAAGATCAGGTGAAGTAACTTACACACTACATGATCTTACATTAACTACAGGCAGAGAGAGCCGGTACTGTATCTTTTTGACCAAGGTGTCTGTTATCAGCTCCACAATGATCTTGTTTGCTGTTTTATAGCATTGTGCTAATATAACATTGTTGAGAAAGAACTACAACACACTGAGAAATTACAAACTATGCACAGCATCAAAACATTTGACTAAAAAAAAAATCCATCTAATTAGAGAGCTCAACTGAAGTAGTAAAGCTTTTTAAAGCTTTAAATTTCATATTCTTACATTTTTTAAGACACCTGATTACATCAAATCCATTCTTACTTCCATCTCCACTTGGTTAATTTGGACTGAGCTTGAATCCTGCATCAGTGGAATCTCCTCTTGTGGAGACACTCCACCACCATATTACTGGCATACAGTCACATCCCTAAATTAGTCCTATACCACATGAAATGTCCTGTTCACACCACTCAACCCAATGCAAGTTTTTGCCATCCTACATTGCCAAGTTCAGCCCTCTCCCTGGGTGTGCTGCGGCCCGTACCTGCAGGAATGGAATAAAGTCGTCCTGTTCCAGGTAATTGCAGCCAGGCTTGGCCAAGAGGTGCACGAATTTAGAAGCGTCATTGTGACAGGTCTGCAGAATTCTGGAGAAGAAAAGAGAGAACAGATGGTTGCAAGGTTTCTCCCTCCTTCACTCTCATGTTCTATCCATGCATTTTATCATTCTTTTGGCAACACAGGTTTTGAAGAGTTCCACATAATAGTGCAAACGCAGGTATAATGCATTCTGAAATTAGAATTCTGAATCGCTGCCTGGTGATTATAAGCGTGGAGAGTTCTGGTAGCGGCGGAAAAATAATGCAAGCGTGTGGTGTGGCCTCTCATCTGAGAAGGGCTCAGTCATGAGCTCAAGTCAAAGGCCAGGTCTGTGCAGTTCTCTGGAGGCTCATACATTAATACAAGACCATGCCTACAGCATGCAATCGTGTTCAGCAGACAGCGAGCAGCCACCATTACAAAAGACCAATGGTATTCCTTTCAATTTCACGAAAGACACTGAATGGATGTTTTCATTTATATACTGTATATGCAAAGAGACTGTCCCCTTTGAGTGTTTTACAAGGGCTTTGTGATCAATGATTTCTGTGAAGAAATGAAAAGGAAAATGTGATAATAGCAGATACTGCATGCAGCATCTGTGATCCCTCGCGAGTCGTCATCATTGTCCAGAGGAGACAGTGTGAGCCATTTGGCTGAGAGTGAGTGAACCAGTAGTCGGGTGAGAATAAGAGGAGCTATTGTCTTACTTTCTCCACATAGCCACGAATTTGTGAACGGACACGAAGCCCGTCCTGTCGCCTCCGGCGGAGTTGAACAATGGCACTTTCCAGTAGACGGGGCACTCACAGGCCTGAGGAGACAAGGAGGGAAGGATGGGGTTGTGTGTGGATATAAAGGAGAAATATGAATGTTAAAAAAAAGTGCGCTTTAATTTTACACATGACATTTCATGCAGGAAAGAACAGCACATGACATATGACTCTGTTTGGTTTCAAAAGCAGTGCTGCATCACTTGCAGACTTCCCTGAGGAAATCTACTTGTCATTTCTCTCTTTACTCAGGTTCCCTTCAGGCCAATGCCCACACTCCGCTGGGAGAGGAAGATAATATTTTCAGTGGGGTTTAAAAAATAAATAAAAAAATCAGTAAACATTTGGAAAGTAAGGAGCTAAATGGCACAAATAAAAATAATTTACTGGGTGGCAGCTGAACCGCCGTGCTACATATCACATTCTCACCGTGGCAACCTGCCCCATGTCCTCAATGGTGGCCCTTTCATTTGGGAATTGGGAAAATATTTTCTCAATTTTGGAAATGAGGCTGTCGATGTTGAGGTTGGCCTGGGGTCGGCCTAGTGGGAAGTAAAACTTTGGAATGCTTTCACTGAGCGCTGTGGTGACGGGCTCCTCTGTCCTCACCTGGGCCTGAGGAAGACACACAGAAATAAACTGTTAGCCAATAATGCTTGCAAACACTTCTCAGTTCAAGCAGGTCCATGTGCTGAGGCTTGTCTTAACACAAACTCTGCAGTGCTGGCATTCGTGTGACCACACCTCTCAGCATCCCCCAGGGAAGAGTTGTGACTACTCTGCAATCTCATCCATTTATCTGTAATAGATCCGCCTGTGATACACATTACCCGTTGCAGGATCGTAAGGCTGTAATAGGTTTCAATTAAGATGTGTAAACTGACATTAACAGGTGCTGAATGTTTGGCCTGATAAATAGCCGCTAAAGGCCTGGATTGACCTAGTGTTGTTAGTAACTTGTTAGTGGCATCTGTTTATCAAATCATGTCTAATCTGAGGGATGTATATAACAACATAAAGAAGACATGGCAGAGAAAATCAATCATGAATAACATCTGCATGTGTTAATCCACTGACGGAAGATAACTCTTCTACTTGACAAATACAAGAACATCCATTAATTGAATACATATTTACAACTTGTAATTTTGGTCTTAACAACACAATCGGTGATCTTACTGTAGCAAGACAAAATTGAAGCTATTAACAAAAAAAGATGTGGTAGTACAAGACGACTACTTCTACTCATGTTAACACATGAAAATAACACTGTTTGTGTCAGTAATGTTTCAAACCACCCAATATATCCAGTAATCAGTTGCAAAGTTCTTTATATTTTTAAAGTGATAATGCAAAACGTTTTGTGGTTGGGGCTTCTTCTCAGATGTGAGGATTTACTGCTCTTCTTTGCGACATGTGAAAGTGAACAAGAATTTGAGATTCTTGAAAAATACATTAATTGAAGAGGTAAACTTGGACTGTTGAAAATTACAACGAATGTCAGTTGTTTTTGATATTTGCCAACAATGTATAGACGAACTGATTAATTAAGAAGATAATTGGTAATGATTATGATCGTTGATTCAACCCAATTAGATTCGATTGAATGTAAAAACAGCTTTTTAACACTTCTCCATTTATCTGGAAACAAACCAAACAATCTTTTAACACTTCAGATATTTTGACTTGCCAAAGCAGGAAAGACATGTCAATAGTAATATTATCAAACCATATACATGCTCCAGTAACCACAGCAGTGATCCAGCATGTACAGCATCAGGACCCAACAATTAATAAACTTTAATGGAATAATTCTTAATTATACCAATGGTGCTCCTGGAAACTTGTGCCAAATGTTTGCTGGAAAAAAGGTCAATAGGTAGAACTGGTTTTATCAGTAAAAGTCATATAAGATTATATTCCTGGGGGAGAGCTACAATAAATGCGTACAATTAAAACAGCAGCTGAGCAGATACAATAAGCTGGGGGGCCTTTCTAAAGTTTAGAGACTGGAGGCAGAGGTGGGGCTGGCATGTGATCTGTGTGTGTTAGATCTTAACTGTACAGTAGGGGTTGTGGGTCTATTAGTTTAGAGCTGATATAAGCCACAATTTTATGCTCAATTTCCTCATATCTCCAAACCGATTCATTTCTAACAAGCTCCAATGGATGTTATTAAATAGTGCCACACCTCTTCAAAAGATTCAAAACAGAAACCATCCAGAGAGCCTGGACACACCTGTGTATTTGTGTCCTTCAACCACTTCTCCCTACCACCTTAAAATAAAAGTTTTGTGTGTCATAGCTTTTCAGTTACGGCTATAAAGCTATAGTCATGATAGTGGACACCAGCTTCTCTTTCAACATCTGTCATCAACAACATTGTGTAACATTGTTCACAGGCCTTCGTGTCAAGTTAAATCTGATTTCTAACCAGTAGGATTTACCACACCAACCAAGCACAGCTGGCGTACAAAGACAAGTTCATGGGAATTGACATATTCTCTTGTGTGCGGCTTGCTGAGGACAGTGCAATGGAGGACATGAATCGGTCATGATATTTCCATAGCCACATATAAAAAGCCAGATTGCCTCAGGATCTAATTGTGTTATGTTGCACATATTAACCAGTTATTAAAAACAGCTTGAGGAGAACACACTTCACTCAAAAGTCATGTTGTATTTAAAGACTATTCACACAACATGATCATTCTCTGTGGCTTTTAATACTAAAATAAAAACACCCACACGTTGCCGTGATAACAGATAAAAATACCTTCTAGCTGTTTATTTTAGCCTGACACATTCTAATCATTGTTCACACCTCTGGTCATAGTTGACAGATTCTACATATAAACATTAGGTCTGCAACAACAGAACTTGAAAAAAACGTATATATATATAAATATCTCTCTCTCTCTCTTTATATATATACACATAGAGAGGGGATATTATTGGGATTTATCAATCTGTGTCCTTGCTACATGTATTTGTGTCATTATGGAGGGAAAATGTCTTACAGTATTCTCTCAAAGGTAATCTGCTCATTTTTAATAAATGCTGCTGATCCTCTGTTCTTCTCTGTCCTGTGTGTTGGTGTCAGTCATGGCTATAAAAGGACATAAACATCTCCTGTTGCCCGCACTGTCCCCTCTCTCTCTCTCTCTCTCTCCCTCCCTCTCTCTCGTCATGCTACCCACTAGCAGAGCTCTTGAGCACAACTGGTAAGCCACATGACATTTTGCACATTGACAATGATGTCCTGAAAGAGGACAGTGAAGGATATGAGCACATCCTAGCACACAAGATGAAACATCCTTCCATCATTATAAGCAAGGCTCACGTCTCGTGTCTCTTTGTATGTAATTCACTGATGAGCGCCGGACATGATTGCTCAAATGTTGCAATTCACAGTTGTGTAAATATGTCTAATGCAACTGCTCATTTGTCCTCACTTCTCCAAAATACATACAGCTCCACCTTGTAATGAATGATTGTAAACAGTGAGGAATATGTTGCTTGTATTATAGCAGAGTTGTATTACAATGCAATCTGATTACAAAGACATCAAGCCCACACATACTAGTCTACATTAATAGACCTGCCCACTGGCTGACAGGCCGGCAAAGCCTGTCAGTGAAGGGTACACTCAAACAAACACCTGCCTGTCCTTGTTGGAAAGCTCTGAGCCTCTTCTTGAAGCGAGATGGCAGAACAAAGTCACAGCCACGTGCCAGCAGAGCCAACTCCTTCCTCAGGTCAGGGTCCTGACGCAAAGACAGCTCCTTCATCCTCATCCTCGCGCCATACAGGATGGGGAATTCATATAAACGAGCACAATAATACTCAATCCAGTTATCCCCTTCACCGTGGAAATCTCTCAGTTGAAGTCACGGCTGAGGGCAAAAGGCAATGGCAGCCGTGGAAGTCCTCTGTCCCTGTGATTGTCCTCTGTCAGAGTGAGAGCCTCTTAATGCAAGGGAGCAGCTGCAACTGTGACTCTCTCTCCCATTCCAGATCGGGTCGCACAATCTCAGCTCTGACTGCTGCTCTGTCCCGGTCTCTACACACCCCACACACACACACACTGCACTGGGTCAGGGAGCCCTTGCCCCAAAGTTGCTGAAGAGATAAGGAGTGACGGACTGTATGTGTGTGGGAGTCACTTAGTGTAAGTGTTGGATGGGAGGGGTGTGTGCAAAGGATCTGCCCTTTCCAGTCTGCATTCCTCTGTGCTCATGGAAGGTTATGCAAAGAGACAGACCTGTTGTTGCAACTTGCAGCAACCACAGAGGCCAAGTGAAGGATGCACCTCAATACCACAATGACATGGTGCTTGTGATCACTGGCATCCTTTCTAAAAAGCAGAGAATGTTTGCTTGTGCTGTGAACCATGAATTAGGACGTCCCCTCTCTTGGACCATACATCCCAGACACTCAAAGTGATGGAATATAATGAAAGTCACATGTTACTTTGCCAAATCTGTCTACTAAATCTAACTGGAAGTTTCAAAACAACAGGAAAAAGACTAAATAACTTAATGAGGCATGTACAAATAAATGACGGCAATCAACCAAGGTATGATACTTAATAATAGATAACCCGAGTGTCAAATCACCAGATTGATATATGGACAACTAGAATGGCACTCAGTAGAGCACATACCTCTACCAAGGCTAAAGGCTGCACCATATTGCACACACACTAAGAATCACACTCATCAATTCCCTTAATGTGCATGATTTGTATCCATTAAGATCCATGAATTATTTCCCTGGGAAAATGTTGAGGAAAAAAACCTCTATCTTGAGCTGCTATAGAAAAACCTGGATCCAAACCAAAATTGAATGGGTTCTACTGTGACCCGTACTGCATCCTTCCACCAAGATTTGAGGAAATCTGCTCAGTTTCTTTCTGTTATCTTGCTTAAAAACCAACAAACCAACAAATAAATGGACAGGGGTGAAAACATCCTTGGCAGAGGTAACTACATACATATATTCAAAAATTCTGCATCCTATCTTATGGTGGTCTTTGTTTTGCCTTCCCTTTGCAAGCTTGGGCTGCCAGCCATTCCTCATCTTATTATAGTTGATGGGCAGTGGGAGGAGAGGTGGAGGAGTTGGGGGCACATGTCAAATTCAAAGAAAGATGACTGAACCAGTCTGTCCCTATTAAAAGCACTAGCGAGCACCGATTGGGGCAAGCCAAGAAACTAGCACTGGAGAAACAAGAGTGTATCTTTAGTCCTCAAACAAACATCTGCTTCCGGTTGCTGCTGCTGTCCTGCAGGGATGGCAATTACATCAATTCTCCAGAAATGTGCTGATCTAACAGCTCTAGGATTGCCTTCACAACAGTGACCGTAAACAGGGAAAGCCCAACACATGTACATGTATATTACTGATGGAAATGCTAATCAAATAAAAATGGTACACATATATCTGCATTAGTGGACTACGTATACAAACATTTCTTTGTGTTTTATTGTAGTCTTGAAAGCACACCCACAGTATTTTTAGTTGACAGGATCACAAAGTTCAGTTTTCCACTGGTTTTTGCTCAAACCCAGTTCCTGTTATCATCCACACAGGACACTGCACAGGCTTGATAAGCTGTTTGTGCCAAGACCAAAATAAAACCCGGTAGATCACATGAAACTGTCATCTCACATGGAACACTGTTCTGTCCATTTTTTTGTCATTTGTGTTTGTGCAAAAAAAAAAAAAAAAATCTGGATTCTGTTCCACAAACAGAGGCATCACAACGCAGCAGGAATAATGATGTGTTGTTTTACATATGTGGAAACAGCTCTATTGTTTTTCTCACTACAGTACATGTAGTGGGAACATCAGCCGGGAATGAAGACACAACACAGCCACAAGTGTATGAAGTGTGCGGCTTTCACGGACAACATAAAATATAAGTGAACGCTAACTAAAAGGTATCAGGTGTATTTTGTCGTAAGTAGAATATGAATTCTCCTGAGTTATGATGCGTTATATGTGCTCAAAGTGACATAAAATGTGTTATCCTTACAGGTATTTGTACATCAGTGCAAGATGTAATGACTTTCTCTCAAGGTGTACCAGAGATAAACATCATTAGAATGTGATGGATGTAAGGTCACTGTGAACTTGACTTCTAAAATGTTATGAGTCCTTCATTGAGAGATATGGACAGACATACAAGCAGAAAGCATAATGCCTCAGAAATTGGCTGTTTTCAATGCGAATTAATTAAAAAACTACATGGACAAAGTCCAGCAAGCATTAATACTAACCCCATCGTCTTATGACCACTGCAGGCAGATTGTCCTACAAACACCACCACCCTCAGAAGCAACTGTCGGTCACACAGGCTGCTGCAGTGCTACATCAACACTGTAACGGGTCATTGTGACAAAAAGAAGAAAAAAAACACAAGAACTCAGACTGACCCCACAGTATGTCTAATCTCTGAAGTGCTCAATCTGATTTGTACAGAAACATGTGTCCGGTCATGTTCCATTTATTACATAAGGGATGAGATTACCGAACACACTGTCTGATGTTAGTGACCACTGGCGTGTCTGGATGTTAGGGTTTCCTGCAGTCAGATGATTATTTGTTGAGGTTGTATTTTCAGTTGAGCTTCCACAAATGTGGCATTCAGCACTTTCGTTTTGAAACTCTGATATTCAAGTGTCAACAAGCATAGCAGATCTGCAACCGGAGAGAGTTATGCATAAGAGAAGGGTGGGAAACCTGATCAAAATTCCCCTGAGGGCCCCTCTGCCAACCAGTCAATACAGGCATACATGGTGTCCCACATTTACTAAGTACGGCTTCAATGTGTGTATTACTAACTTGATCGAACCAATGGCGTGTGCCACAGTATGGCCACACAGAGGTGACTCAACCTATCACAACCACGGGGTATAGCTACAACCAATCACGACGAGAGTACAGAACCAATGCTGCTGTGAAATCCCAAAAAGCACCAACTCAAACCACCACAATCGGATGTCTGACAGGGGGATTTTGGGTTACATGTGAACGTGGGCCAAAAATAGGCCTGACTGACAACACAGTGGGTTCAGGGAAGTCCTACAAGTAGGACATGATGTGCGCGGATAAGCTAGCTTGCATAATGGTTATAGTGCTCAAGCAGAGCCTATCAGTTACCAAAAACCTGTGTGGTCTACACGAGCAAAGGGTCTGATCGCTAAAGAAATAAGCTGCAAAGATAAGAGTTACAGCACACCACAAAAATGAATTAACATTGTTAGAGCGACTGCTATGCAAATAATGTTTTATTGTGTGTATTGTATTAATATGATTATAGTTTACAGCAATTATTTGTTATACAACAACTTTTAACCTATTCTTGTATTAAGTACTGTTCGAAAAAATGAATAGAACTTTACTTCAAAATGCATCATTTGACAGACACTCTGTATTTATTTGTGCTATCTTAAATAGGCCTAAAATAGCCTAGTCTTAACCGGAACTGAAAATTTGCAAACATACATTAGACAAGTTGCCATGGCTCCAAAATAAAAGCACTTGTGGGAAACAGTTTAACACTATTTGACAGGTCAGGCAACTGAAAATGTGACCCTGGACCCCTGCTTCAAATAGCTTCTATGTTACTGAGCCCAACTAAGCATGTTATAAAAAGACGTCTTGTGAAATAACCGGTGATCCTAAATGTAGACATCGAGAACAGAAGAAAAAGTAAACACTCAAAGGAAACTTATTTCTGCTGCCCTATATAAATACGGCCAGGTCTGTGCATGTCACCTACTGCACTCACAACATGAAGGCAGAGCGGAACAGAAAGCCAAACATTTATAGTGGGCAATAACAGATCTGAGACCACATATTCTGGTAATGGGAAACATCCAATAGCAGCAGTTTCAGAGTAAATTACACAGAGGATGAATGTGCTGCCACATCTCATCTCCCTGGCAGAGTTCATGATATCTAATGCCAAACGCAAGGGAACCAAGGCTATCTATATCAGTGTCTGATGTCAAAGTCAGACCAGCTGTTCCAGGCAGCATCAGTGTGACATAAATTGAATTTTTGAGTAATCCTTCGAAGAATGCATCTGTATGCAGGAATTCATTCTGTTGTCTAAAAATAGAACTATTGCTTTATACAACCTCACAATCCTTTTAATATTGAGTGACACAGCGAGGCCACATGCCATGAAACATCACAGCAGAGTACACAAACTGTGCAGCAGTTGCTTTATTAATCTGGGGTGAGGGGGTGGCTTTAGGGGGAAAAGGTCAGGAGAGGGAAACAGACATGAATGTGAGAATGAAAAGGCTCACAACAATCTGTCCAGCCTCTTTATAGACCCATTAAAAAAATTGGGTTAGATAGACAATAAGTGGGTGGTAGATTCAAAGCATTCTTTGTTATTCTTGTGACAAACTTCTTCATCCTGTGGTCAGGTTATTTTAGCACAAAATTACTGTGTAAGACTATGTTTTTAACTTGACCTTGACCTGTTATATCCCGATGTAAAGAAAATCTAACTATAATGAGTGTTTAATTTTGATAAGGCCTCTATAACTGTGTTTGTCTGAAAAGAAAGGGAACGAAATCTTGATAAACTTTTTCTGTATCAAGATTCTGTCCATTTTCCTTGTTGGCTAAAATATATATGAGTAATTAATGAAGTTTAATGTGGACAAGAGGATATAAATATCTGATCATCTCCGTTGGTAGACTGACTTTAATTTGTATCTATATGGGCAGTTCAGTGTTATGTACACAACAAAATATGTAAAACACTTTGTCGTCTTAAAGAAACAAATGCTTTGTTCAGAGTCTACTTCTCGAGAGAGAACAGACGTTGCACCACTGACCACTTGGACGCCTCCTCATGAATGTCTTGAGCATGTCAACAACATGTGGAAGGCGGAGACTCTTAAACCACGTGCCCCCAGCTGTCTGGCTGCCTCACTGTCATCACAATCACTGATATACACAATCTACCACAATTGCTGGCTGTCATGTTGTTTTTCCTAGACTGCCGGTGTGGGAGTTCCTTCAACAGATTTTAAAACCCTGTTGAGCCTTTTACCAGTTTTGAGCAGCTTGATTTCTTCTATAATCAAACAGCCCAAAGCAAAATTCCTACAACTCTACAGACTCCAGTCACATCACAATGTGTTTCTAAAACACAGGCTGACAGGAGGAACCATAGTGCCAGTGAAAGCCTAGGTTCAGACACTCCCACTTCTCATACCACATTAATTCATGGGTGAGGCCTGAACATTTGGAAAGTATTCGACTAATAATTGCTACATATGCTTATAGACATGGAGGCTCCACTATGACAGTGCAGAGTAGACAGACCCCCCAATGCTTTTGATGCTGCAGGCTGCTCAGCAGCCTCTTGTGGCCAGCCTAGAAAAAAAGATCCCAGAGGACCCGACAGGGTCAGGTTGAAGAAAGTAATCATTGAAATCTATGAACATTCAGTACTGAGTTAATAAACCCATTATGCCCATGTGAGACAGTAGTTGCTATTGACATGTAAACTGCTCCATCATAAATAAATACACAAATTGAGAGGTTACTTATTAACTTGGTAATTTCAAACTAGATTGTTGGATGTTGTATATGATGATTTGTAACTTTTGACAATACAAAACCCATAAAAGCATAACTAGCCTCAATATAATCTCAATCAGTGATCACATTTTCTGCCCTTTTCATTGCAGATATTTTGATTTGTGGAAGTAACATAAGAACATGTTATAGTAGTGACACGAATACTCGTCAAGAGCTATCCCAATGAGCTGTGACAGTAAGCCAGCATAGGCACCATACCAGGACCCTGAAATTAAAGTAGCTAAATTGAAATGAGCCGTTTATTTTTGCTATTGACGCTTGATCTTTTCCAAGTGTGATATGTAGATATATCTTCCATGCAAAAAGCAGATTGGCATTGCCATGTGTTTTTGTAACATTGTGTTGCAAAATAATATATGAAGTTTTACCTCATGGTTTCTAATGTTTACCATAAACTCTTAAAAAAAACAACAACAAAACGATCAGAGGTCAGACACCTTTTTAAAAGTCTGACAAATTCTCACCTACTTGATAAAAATAATTATGTAATTCATTCCAGGCTTAATGAATGTGTTTTGCAACACATCCTTAAGTAAGAGCTATTTAAGGCAGATGAAAATGAAGGCAAAAACAGCAGGCCACACTTAGTTTGGTATGTTATTACCAGCCACCTAAGATGAAAGCCATGTAGCAGGCCATCTAAAGACCCAGTAAATCTTGTTAAAACCTGTGAAACTATTTCAGAACTGTGGATATTGAGAGTGATGGCCATTCACCAGCATGCTTTGAGAAAATCTAATAAAATCCAGCTAAATGTTGCTCAATCTTCTTATTCATTTCGATAAATAATTTACCTTTTTTGTGCTGACAGACCTCCTTAGTACTCTGCCATTGGGTCCTGTCACCCTGGTGTTACTGCTACTGCCAGAGGGCAGGGTACTGGCAGGCGGAGGGCTGGAGGGAGTGCTAAGGGCAGCGGCCCTCTTCTCTGCCAGGTTCCTTTGGGATGCCACGTTGTTGTTCTCCTTGAAGCTCAGTGACCCTTTGTCCTGGTCATCTCCATTGTTCATATCAATGTTTTGTCCGCTTTTGATTAGGCCAAGGTAATCTTTAAGTAATGACTGTGAAGCAGGATCACTCAACCAGTTGAGGAAGAGCTCGTCAACCTTCATCTTGAGGACCGGCTGGAGGACTTGTGGTGACGGCATTTTGCCGAGTTTAACTTATTGAGTTCGCTGATAATAGCACCTGTGTAAAAAAACAAGACGACAGAGCACTTCAATCTTGGGGTAGTGCAGTAAAACAATATATATCAATAAGTATAGCAGTTTCCATCACTAACGATATAACAAACGTTGAATAAATACCAATAACTTGATTATGCATCGTGTAAGCAGAAGTAGATCTCAGGTATATCACATCATTGATCTACCTGAGATTTGTAAAAAGTTGGCAATTCTCTGCAGTGTAACAGGCTTTACCCGGGAGCATTTTCTAAAAACATTAAACATATAAGAAACAGTAATGAGACATTTATCCTGATGATTATCAATATCGGCTGATATGAACGTTGTTATTGTGATACAATCTTTGCCGCTATCCTCCAGCCCTGTTCAGTCTCATCCTGTATATCTGCCCAGGCGTGGAGCTGACCACGCTTCTACCAATGCACAGACAGTTTGGATACGAACTAACACTCACAGTATGAGTCTGACACCAACACACCCACTGACACTATTGGATTTTAGCGCGAACCATCAATACCTTTAGCCCACAGGCACGAGTGAACTAACTCAACAGCCATTCAACGTTAGCTCTCTTATTACAACACTGTCGCAAACACAGCTGATTAAAGTCGGTAAACAAGGAGCAAAAATCCACGTGAAGCTGCTTTAGAGTAGCCCGGGTTGATTTGGAGTTAGAGCAGGCGGAAACAGTAGTGTTAGCTAGGATAGCATTATCAAGCTAATGTTAGCCCACTGACTGAATCAAGCTACACACCTCGGAGTGAATGGTGGAAGCCGCCGGGTGTGTTTATGTGACTCTACGTCGCTTCCTCCATGAGCGAGGTGGTGTCACACGGACTGTTCCCCGGTGAAAGAAGCAGGGAAGCGGGGTCTCCTCTCCGGTGTTTCCTCCCCGGAGCTCATATCGCCGCTGGCCAACTTTTCCCGATCACGTTCCCCTGGTAACCGCTGCGGTACTAACGCGAGATTTCCTGCGGGGGTGAGAGTTCATCACACCGGGAGCAGCAGGGCTTCTCCTCCCGGAGAAGAGCTGCCTTCAGCGGACACCTGTCACTGTGAAGCTCCGCTGCTTTGTGTATACACGGCTATACACGGTATACACTGTGGTGTATACATGTATTTACCCACTCAATTATTACTTCTACTTCTAAAATACTACATTTTCCGTGAGTACACATCCCAGTAGAAGTAGTGAAAGAAGTATTCCGAGCGTGTAGATGCCACTGCTAGCAAGTAAGTATTATCAACAAAGTATTCTGTTGAACAAAGTACTATCTTACACAAATACAACAATCATGTTTAATTACTATTACCTTCTTCTATTGTATTGTTGATTTAACATGTAAGAAACCCATGTTGGTTAGTGGATTTAAATGTACAAACTTCAATTAACTAACTTAATATGCTGTTAATAACTCATATGTATCATTATGAATACATGTACATAGTATATTTGTAAATTATTACCATCAAAAAAGTAAAGTAAAGTTAAAGGTGAATAATTTCATCTGGAGTTATATGAAGTTGAATGTAAACTAAAGTACCCAATTACTCTATATTTCACCTATTCTTATCCCAATAACTCTCATTTCCTCATGAGACACTGTTGTAAAATGTAGAGCTGAAAAAATTACTTCTATATTTATACTTACAGAAATGACCCAATGTTATATCAAAAAAAGAAATAAAAAAGAAAAAGTTTGACACAAAATAACAGCAAAAAAATATAGGAAAGCTTTACAGCAACCTGTGATGTGCTTGTGCAGCATATTCGTGTATTTTTTCCCCAGTGTATACAAGATACACATTGATAATGCAAACATTCTCCAGATTTGCTGGTTCTAGCCTCTCAAATGTGAGGATGAGGTGCATTTATTTCTCTGAAATTATAATAAATGGAATAACTTTGAGGTTTGGACGGATAGAATGAAGGCTATTACATTGGCCTGTTGGAAATTATAATTCTGATTATATGAGGAATTAATCTGAAGTTCATTAATGAAAACATATAATGTGGTTGTTGAGGCTGATGCATACTTACCTTGTTTTACACAATTATATTTATACACAGTTTTCCCCATATATGATTACATGTTACATTACATCTGATTACCATCTTCATTGTTTTTAGTTAATTCATGATTGATTTTCCTCATGCAATGCACAATCCAGAGTGAAACTGGTCATCTCTGCAGTACTCATTTCCAGGAAACCAGTCCCGCGTGTTCAATTTAGCCTCTTATGAACTTGATCCTGTCTTTGCATGAATAACAATGATACATCTGTGCCTGATTCCACTCTCCTTTCTCTCCACATAGCAGCACTCTTAAAAGCAGCTGGGCTGAGCACCTGGTGTGTATGGAGTTGGACATATTTATTGATTACTGTAAGGAGGAGTGGTCGGAGACGTCGAGGCTCCCTCGCTGCATCCCCAGCATAGAAAGCAAGCAACTCAAGGAAAGGTCAGTCTAAATAATTGGCACCATATTTGACACTCGGAGCAAAAACGAGTTGGATTGTTTTCATCAGGAAGGGACTTTCTAGCTCTGCATTTTATACCAGACCCAAACAGACTTCAACCACCAAAATATAAATTGTATGCATATTAAGGAGAGACGAGGAAACACATTTCAGCTGCACCTGAGTGGTAAACATGTAGCATGAAAACTGCTGAAACAGATCTCATGATCACAGCGTCCAATGGTATACTAACAAATCTACTTGGAATTATTTTCACTTGAACAAACCTTACTATGCAAAAGAAATATATATTTCTGTGAATACAATGCAGCAGGGTAATTATTAATTTCTACCAACTTTTTTGTGTTCGGCAATAATGATTATTATAGTTCTAAAAGTATTAGCTAAATTTAAGTTTTTTGTTTCATTTGTTATCTAATTATTTCTTTTATTATTTCTTTATGTCTTCTTTTTTTCATCAGCATAACTAAGGAGATGTTACATGGTGGATGCTGTTTTTGAAGATAGTTCTGTAGCGAACAAAGAAAAGTCTTCATGAAGATATCGCTGTAGACTGATTCCAATTTATTTACCTGACCACTTCATTGAAATGTTTCTTTGTGTTTTCAGCATGAAGGACATTAGGGACACCTTTCGCTCCAAATTGCTGTCTCGTTATTAACCGCACCTCAAAGTGCCTGTAGTCCTGCTGTAAAGAGTAAATTAATGGCGGTTGCACAGTGTTGAACATTATTGACTGAGTTCTCCTGAGCTCTCCTGATTGCTTCCCTTGATAACGCCAGCAAATCAGATCTGAAACATTCAAAGTTGTCTGAGGCGCAGATTGTAATGAGAAACCATTTTTTATCTTTACAACAGCCAACGTAAAAAAAAAGTGAAGGTCCTGAAACTTGAAACTTTGCAACTTTTCAAAGTGTAATTACAGTGTACAAATAGGATTTTTACCCAAAGCAATGTGCATGTTGTTTTCTCACGCCTTGAAGGACATTTCAAAGGTTTGGCCGAGGCTGAAACCACAGGGGGACAGCTGGTTAGCGTAGGAAAGTGTTAGTGAGGAGTTCATGTGTGCAGCTCTCCCTTACTGCTGTCAGCTATGTTATATGGGTGCTCTGTGAAGTGGGCGATAAGCAATCTGCTCTAATAAGGAGAGTGAATAAAGTTAAAAGTGTTGTGTTGTAGCTGTGCGATATAGACTTATTTGGATAGTGCCATGTTCTATGCGCATAGTAGATTAGGCAATAGGCCATGGTTATTTTCAGGCTGAAGTTGGTTTCATATTGTGGAAGTGTAGGTAACTTTGTAAACTTTGTTTCTTATTAAATTTGACTTCCACATTAACATGTCAAATTTTTAATCAGACGAAATGCAACCTGAAATACTTATCTACCTAATTTACCTTTACCTTTTCGTTTATTTACAAAAGTGATTTAAACATAGATGGTTTGTTAACTTCGTACACTAGCAGGTACCTTTCCATATGACATTTTTTTTTTTTTTACATTTGTATATTCAAACTAACTTTGATATGTATTTGATTGTCATCTCTGATTCTTCTGCAAGGAATAATAGTTTCATGGGAACCTGGGGATTCTGCTGTTGCTAAACTTAAACTTAGACTGAGCTATAATTTAGCTTTTCATATAATAGATACTTTTATAATCCAAACTTCTGTTTAGATTTGACACAAAGGTTACACAATGATGATAACAGTGTTTGAGCTCACTGTGTCACAGACAAGACAGTCCACCATCCTGTCTTTTCAGAGTATTCTAAAATGACCATCATAGTCTTTGCAGGTTTCCACAAACTCTGTAAAATACTGGGAGTTTTAGTCGAAATAAAATACTTAGAATGAGGATTGAAAATAATAATGGGGTTTGAAAGTAACATGAATTTAATGTTAGTCTTTGCATAATAGCTATTCTATAAGACCTTA
Source organism: Pleuronectes platessa (assembly GCF_947347685.1). Classification (NCBI taxonomy): domain Eukaryota; kingdom Metazoa; phylum Chordata; class Actinopteri; order Pleuronectiformes; family Pleuronectidae; genus Pleuronectes; species Pleuronectes platessa. Next base: position 6,803,963 of record NC_070639.1, read on the forward strand.
GTGGGTGAGTTTTTTTTCCCCCTTATGGTGTTGATTCATTCTTTACATTGAAGACAGAGAGAAACTAATAATTTAAAGTTGAGTCTAATACCAGAAAGATGTTAGCAAACTCGCTCATTTACTATTTTAATACAACATTACAATTTATAGGTAAAACTGATTGTATTAATGTTATATATCTAGCCCTATTAGTATATAAATATCGTACATAATAATATTTGTTGTAATTGTCCACATACAACACACCATTTATTTTGTTTATTTCTACAAGACAAAGACAGAAACTTAGTGGACAAAGAAACTAAGAATGTATTTGACATTTTATGGACATTTTTCTAATTGTAAACTGCAAAGTTACTATTCGTTATTATCTACCAGGGCAATCACATTCCCCAATATGAAACTAACAAAAAGAAAATCTATTATCTATATCAATATTACACCTTTCCATGTCTGTGAAAGATTATTTTTAAGGCTGTCTTTGCTTTGTTGTTCAGCTCAGAGCGATAAACAACATAACACTGGAAAAGAAAAATTATAACATCCTGTTAGCTGTTACAGGCTGCATTAAAGTCTTGGATATCAGTTGCATGCTATACACCTGAGGTACCAGAGCCGGAGTTGTGGCCCTGAGATGTGACTTCAAATTGTTTTCCCATTGCCTAACTCAGCGTCAGCGCACACCGCTTCTACCAAAGTCAACAGAAAGAAGAGATTTGTCGATATTTCTCCTCTTTGTCTGATTTCCAATAATAGCCAGACATTGTTGAAGTAGCTGCGAACATAGAGCAGTGATTTTACAAGAATGTTGCTGGGCTTGCGATATTTTTGACCAGAAATTGCTTTGATCTTGGTCTTAAACATCCTCCGTTTGATATGGCTTTCAAATGAACTGTGGTATGAACCTCACTCTCCGCCTCCCGAAATGGCATCGGGTAGTGACGAGCCTTCTCATAGCTCTTTCATGGCTACGTTGTAAACACGCTACACTGTTTTCATTCCTTGAGAAAAATCACAGACAGAGAATCAAACTGTCTTCAGTCAACATTTAGATTCTTAATACGCTGTGCGAAATGGTGGCGCAGAGGAGGAGACTTTTTTCATTAGACACTTCACTGAGGCTCTGAAGTTTGCTCCTTCCATCTGAGATGACTTTAAAGGAGAAACAATGCCTCTGCCTATTGGGGTCTTTGGAGATTTTCTCTCTCATCACATATTAATGAAAGAGGTGGCATATATGGAGTTGGAGAGCTCACGCAGGAAAACCTGGTGGTGTGAGAGAACGCCTTCATGTTCACAGATATATGACAGACTCATATATTGTGTATAAGTGACACGGTATATAATGTTTCTGAAGAAATCGTAACTTTATCAATGATGCGCTTTACAAAACCAGCACATTTTCCTCACTTTAGTCGGTACACAGGCAGGAAGAATGTGTAAGAGCTGCCTGCAGAGGGCACACTTCACCTGGGATGCTTCAGGGCTACACCTTTCCCACTTCCTCTCCCTGCACACACAGGCACATAAGCAATATTCACCTGAGGATAATCATCTTATATCACACACGTACAGTTATTCACATGCATGCTCTGTGCATCAATTCCCCACGTTTGCCTCCATTTCTACTTTAATGAGACAGGCCCATCAAGAGTGAGCGCAAGCTTTTTGATATCCTGATAGGATCACGGTGCAAAGAAACATTAATGCTCATAATTCATGGGTGAATCAAGAGAGATTTTTGTCGGAACAGAGGATGACACCATTTACCAGTTGTTTATTGTTTGCTATTGTTGTTTTTACTGCAGTCTAATCATATTCGGAGGTCGGCCACGGCGGTACATCAGCTCCAAGTGGAAAAGCTCTTTTGAAGCCTTTCATTTCGTTGTGCCATATTAGCTGCACTGAGCAGCCCTCAGACATCTCGATAACTGCGCTTTCAAGATAAAAAGAAACAAGCATTACATCACTTTGTAAATAACTTTGTGAGTTAAGGAAATTGCACGTAAATTGCCCCCCTATAAAAACCTACTATCCCATCAAGACAAGTGCGTTTCATGTATTAATTTGCCTCAAGATAATCATCGTTTACATAATGACTTGAACATGGGAACAAGGTTTTGTGTTGGATTCTCGGCAAATGTTTTCGTCTGTTAATGTTTGGCCAGACAACGCGCCCCCTTTTTCTCTCCTGCCCCTCCTATGGAATTGCAGATTCGTGGCATGAAAGCAAGAAAATCATGGAAATCAGTGAGGCCTTCATTATACCAAGGTCATTACAGCTGACTTTTATCCTCCTCTGTACGTATAGGAGGTAAGAGAATCCTATTCTCCATCACCCAAGGCCTCACCTTTGAACACACACACACACACACACACACACACACACACACACACACACACACACACACAAACACACACAAGCTTACATCAGGACCAACATAGCTCATACACACACACACAGGCTCACATACACACACACACACACACACACACATAAACACACATCGGCCTCTCTTTCATTTGGCTTCCTTGAATTTCATCATTCATTTTTACATCACATTAGTGTGGTGTGTTAGTGGTTGCCGTGTCTGCATGTAGAGGATGGCTTTTACTTCAGGAAAAGACTGAATAATGTACGGGTAAAAGCAGGGAAAGGCTCGAAGGGAGTCGGCATCAGCACGGATGATTGCCTCCTTAAACCACATATATGAAACAGAGAACATGAAGTGAGATAAATAGATCAGGAGCTTCTTGGATTGTTTTTTTTTTTTTTTTTTTGCATCACCAGACTTCAAGATAAACCAGAGTATAGGGGAGTTGTTTTAGGGCAACCGACGATGACAATTTCAGGATAAAAGCTCCTTGATTGAGATTCTGTTTTTATATACGGTAAAAAGCAAGGAAATTGTTGAATACAAAAGCTTTAATTTCCGTAGTTTTGTTATTACAGCCACAACAAAACAATCTGTAGATCAAGAAGATAATGTGAACAAAATGTGAGCTGACTGAACTGCCTCGCTGTTTGGTACCGGATTCCCACAGCTACTCTTGGAACAATGAGAAGTATTAAAAGCACATTTTTTATATCTTATTTTTCTTGTAAGAGCCTCAGCCGTGCATTGCGCTGGGAAACAAATCAGTCAAGGTTACCATTTAAGATCTTTGCAGAGATGGGTTAGTATAATAATACTTTAAGTTGCTGTAATTAGGCCATTACTTTCAAAGTAACCCAATCCCACCATTCAGATAAAAAAAAAACCTCTTGACATTTACAGTTAATAATTTTAATAAGCATCACATGACAGATGAGTCTTACTCAATAGTTCCTTGAAAAAAAAAGAAAAGAATAACTGTGATCTTGAGGGGAAAGAAAGTGTTCTCTTAATGTGAGCCAAAGACGGTTTCTTCTGTCTGCTTCAGCGGCTGTGTCTGATTTGAAACTCTCCATTGATCTGATACCACCAAGAACTGGCCTGCATATTAAACTGACGCTGGGATACAGCTCCTCGGAGACGGGTGAATTTTGTGTGTGTGTTTCAGTGTGCACGCTCATGGCTGCAGTTCAGGTTCGGGGTATTACAGAAATAGCAAGACATTGTATTCAGAGTTATATGCAAACCAGTCCTAAAATATCTTTCAGAAGTCCAGTTCAGCGTCTGCCAACCTTCACTCCTGATCGTGGCATAATTTAATCTTTAGGTTGAGCTGGGAATTTCTGTCCCAAATCCTTTGTCTGGTTCACCTGACACGATTTGACTATTCTCCAAAATAAACAGACTCATTATTGTGCTCTCTCTTGTCCAAGGCTCACAATCCGTCTCCCCTCTTTAGGTAATGATGCTTCTTTGCGTTTCAGCCTGTCCACGATGCATTAAACATATTTTTTTGCCAGAAAATGTAATTTGCTCTGCATGGGCGCAGACAACAGGCCAGGAGATAACCTGTTCCATGCACGCGTGAGCACATAAAGACACAAAAAGTTCCCCTCGTCATTCGATCAAACCTTTTCACACAGTGTGAAAACAATTCTCTGCTGTCTCAGTTTTTTTTATGCCAGGGCATTTTGTATTCACTGAAAAGGATGCACACTTCTCAGATTAGGAGTGGCAGAAGTGCTCGAGAGGGAGTGTCAGAAAAGGATGAACGTAAGGCACCTGATCGGACAGGATCAATGAAAAGCAATTAGATGGTAAGTCTGTGGAGGCAGGCCTGCACGTGTGTGTGACTGCAGGGGCAGAGACCTTTACAGCAGCAAGGGGAATGAGAGGGTAAACTCCAGAAATGTCATATTCCCTTTTTGTTTTAGATCTTTAACAGGATAGAATTAGTTATTCACACACGAGAGGAAGCAGTCTGTGATTGCATGAATGCGTGTACAGTATTTATGTGTGTTTGTCTTCTCGTGCCTCTGTCTCCTTGTGTGATTTGCACGTGGCTTATGTGTTTTGCCTAACATCTATTGTCATAATGATGTGTGATTATTAAGGGAGCAGGGTTTTCACAGCAGGGAGAAAAGGGGCTGAGCCGACAACAGGTCGGGCCTCCCTTTGTGTCTTCGTTTGAACACTCAGCAAATACATATTCATGTTTCCAATGTGCACACATTTGTTTATAATCTCTGTTTATTTGGGTTGCATACATTAACCGAAACATTATATTTTTTACGTTTGTGATGCAATCGGTGTTACGAGGTAATAGTGGAGAAAGGTTTCCTGTAAAAAAGAGGTGGACACAGTCTCCAGGAGCCAGTGCCTTGTTATTTCACATCCCAGGGAGAGGTTAAGCTCTTGCAGCAGGCTAGCTATTAAGCTAAACCAGGGTGCGTTGTGTTGTGTGTGGGTTGAAAAGACACAGCTCTGACCATTAGCCTTCCTCCTGTGCCTCATTCCACACATTTAAAGTGCATGAGAATTTTTTTTCCTTCCAATTTATGTGTATAATTATGACTCACAACAAAAAATTCAGTGCTTAATCTAGGCTTTGTTAGTTTATTGTAATATTTTCCTGTTCCAACTAAAGCATTCCTCGCGTGTGCTCCTTAAAAACCAGGTGATGTTCTAAAGACGCTGTACAGGTGACGATGAAGTGCCTTCCCCCCTTTTTCCTGGGTTCATGAGTCTGCTCACTTTCAACACTAGATGGCTGTCTGTGCTGTGTATGCTTTGTATCAGCTAAAGTGCAGCCTCTTCATGCTGCTCGTTCTTGGCCCTGGAAATGCAAGGCTGAGATTTTTTTTGTTAATAATGCTTTGAGAAACTCAGGTTATGAAAACACACAGGTACACAGACGTAGCACCCGACTTAATGTTTTGATGTTTGAATTTGCCAACTCTCGTCTTTTTTAGTGAAGTCATGAACAATGGGATTAAATATACTGTCAGGTGCAGCTGCACACTCGCTGGGGTGAAAGTGCATTTGAGTAGATTTAAAAATAAACTCTATGCAATGTCAATTTGAATATATAGTCCACAAATCCGTTTTTTTGTTCGTAGATCAGGAAAGACTTCAAATCAACTGACAGATTTCAAAACAAGTCAGGGACTATTTGTGTTGAAGAAAACACAGTTATTGTGTAATTATTCTGACTACAGCAACATGCCATTTCCATATTAGTATACCCACAGTATTTTATATAGTAGGCCATTTGTACTTTCATTATTTGTAGTTAATGCAACCACATAGAGCACTTGGTTCCAGTATTGACTTTGAAAATTGCCTTTCTTTTTCATCTTCAGAGGCCGTTCGTCTCTTTAGCCTTGAGCTCCCAAACCGCACAGCCGGCCAGTTCGCGGTGGCCTTTTATTATGATGTCAGCACTTTGCTTAAAGAGCATTCAATATCTCAAGAACTCTCGTCGGTGGAACATCAATAGAACGCAGCAGACACGCAGCGGATGGCTATTCTCCTAAAAGCCGGACAGTTCATTTGCTCATTGATTTATTGGTAGCCGACAGTGTAATGGGATTAAGCAGCAGTGATTATCGCGAACAAACAGGTTTTTTATCCGTTTTTTTTCTGCATCTGAGAGTTTCAGCACGGGTTGTTTAGAAGGTAGGCGATCTGTAATGTATTCACACATTCATTTTTGAGGAAGAAGAAGGAGAAAAGGAGAAAGATGCTTAAGTACAGGGTGTGTTGTCTAATTTCTAATTTGACCGTCCACTGAAGACAGAAGGTCCTACGGCAAAAAAAACATGTAATATGAAAGAATAAGGAAGGAAAGCTGAAAAAATCAAATAAAGAGAGCAGTGGACTCCAGGAGAAGGCTGTTATTCCCAGCCTGATGTGCAGGCCTATTAAAGGATGGGGATCTATAAAAAAGACAGTTTTAGTATAATCACCCACATAACTCAGGATGTGATTACTTCAGGAGCTGGAGTTACTGGGTGGTAACGTTGCTCTGCTCACTCAGTAACGTTATTAAGCATCTTAATAGTGAGTGACAGCTGGTAACAGAAACCTTCTGTAACCTCGATCCCCCCTTTAACAATCCAGAGAGCTGAAACAACAAGAGGAGCACTGAATAGAGCACATACCTCCGTCAGGGCCCAATAGGCTACTTACATTCAATCAAGCTGTACACAATTTCACACACTCTTAGATATCAGTTCGGTTTTTCATTAAGATCCATGAATTATTTCCGAGGGACATTTTGATCACAGTATTAAACAAAGTGATCCCTCGCTTGATCCAGATCAACATTTAATGGGTTCTTCCCTCAAGTTTCATGTAAATTTGTTCAGTTGTTTTTGTGTAATCTTGCCAACAAAAACAAACAAACAAATCAACCAACCAAACAACCGACAAACAAAGAAACAGACAGGGTGAAAACAGGACGTCAACAAAGTAAGATTCAGTCAACGGGTGTTTTCCTGTTTTATCTTGATATCGTCACCATGGTGCCAAACCCGAAATCCTCTAAGAGATTGATGATTCAGTGCTGAATGGCATGTTTGTGTACATGTGTGCAGTCACGCCTCCCCACCTCCATCTACTACAGCATCTCTGGCTCTGTAATTCATGCAAACCGAAATGAAAACCTTCTTAGCAATATGCAGATTTCTTTATGCAAAGCAGCATTACCTATGGTGCGCGTACGGCAGCTAATGCCTTTGATCAGCCTCTCTGACATTCTCTAACTACTGAGAAGAAAAGAACTTAAAAATTGTAACGGCCCTTAATTGAAGTGAACATAAAAGAAGATACATGGTGTTAATTGGTATACGCTAAGAATAATCTAGGCCTTGGAGACCACTGTCCCTTACCGGCCCCCCTGCCAAAGTGTCAGGATTTACATCTTTAATTCAAGATTTCCCCACATTAATTACCTCGCAGGCAGTGAAATGCGAATCACTTCATTTTAAAGTATAATAAACATCCAAATAGTACCACCCCCCCTCCTCCCCAGCCATGAATATCAATTTTTGTTAGTGTGCAAAAGCTCTCCTGTTCTGTTGTGCACAAAGTACCAGGTTTATGAATGTGGTTCAAACAGAGGTTTACAACAGTGGAGATGTCTTGTAACGGGAACAACATTTGACAAAAGCCCAACTTTAATCTTAGTTTTCAGAAAAATATGGAGGGTTAAGGCTGAAGATAAAACTCAAATTAACACCACATTTCCAGGGTGTTATGAGCAGAACATAATCTATTTACCAAATAAAACAACTAAATACCTTAACACAGCAGTGTGTGTGTGCGGGTGTGTATGTGAGTGCCTGCTTCTCAGAGGAGTAAAGCAATTTGAGCACTGGACACCAGTGTGACCTTTGATTATGAGTGGAAGACAGCGGTGCTCATATATCCCAGGCCTCTTCATTCCCTCTCAGCATAATGGATGACATTAATGAAAGAGCCATTTGAATATCCATGGCACGCACACACACATGCACACACGCATGCAATCATGTCTCAAAGACTTCAGAGAACTTAACATTGACTTACGTTTATTCATTAATTTCTTGCAGTCTTACTTTAACCTTAAATAATAAGTGCTACTTACCTAACCCTTACTTTGACTTAAACTTGAAGCCTATCTTCCAAATAGAATTTAATGAGTTACGTAGACTAGTCCTTATGTTATTAATACGTTACTGTCGGTAATATATAGACCACACACACACACACCAACGCACACACGCACACACACACACATAGTCGTATCTCCCTATTCACTAATTAATTTCCTGGTGACTTATTTCAACCGATGACCAATCACTTCCCTAGTTCTTAACCTAAACTTAAGTTCCCCATGACATGAGTAACACCAGGACCACACACACACACACATACACACACACATACATGCATGGACACACTCACATTGAAATGGCGACAGACAAATGACACTCTGATGGTAAGTGAAGCACTTTAAAGTCCCTAAATGCCTCCACCAGCAGCAGCACTTACACACACACTGTAACATAACAGTGGCTTCACTAATCTCCCTCTGTTGAAAACACATTTAATTTTGCACTGCCCCTGAAAACAACTGGCTAAATTGATGCTTTTATTCTGTGAGCAGGTTCATGTATGGATTTATTAACAGAAAATAGAAACATCTATTATGGCATATTGAGACTGTTTCAAGCACACCACAATGTGGCATATATTATGCAGTGTATTAAACTACAATAAGAAATTTATGTAAACACAGTTCAAACGAGCTCTGCTCCTGTACACCTTAAAAAAATCCTCCTTTTTTGAAGTGGTTTTATTTTGGGGTTTTCATTGTAATTTATTGGCTCAAAGTGCACGGCACAGTGTTAAAGCTGATTTGATATGGAAACCTGCAGGGACATATTAATTAAAATAGCAAGCTAATTAGCATTCCACTGTGACCTAAAAGTTGAATATTATTAGAGCTGCAACCGTCGGCCGTGATGAAAAGAGCTTACATGACAGTGAAATTGAAATTCAAAGAGCTAGAGATAATGTACACGCTGATCAAAAGAACAAACGGTGGGGAGAAAAATAACACACCAAGAAGTTTTACATTTCCTCACATGGGGGGAATCCAGGGTGTGTACACTCCTGCGCCCGCATATTGCACACACACAAACACGCACTAGGGTACGCACAACTTGAGATTTTATTAAAGTCGTTATGTGATGAAAGTCGAGTCAACATAGACTAAAACTTGATGACGTCATTGATAAAACCATAAGAGAACAGAATGCTTTGCAACAAGCGACAATCTGATGTTATAAGCTGACAACAGACGGCTCATTCCCATATATAATCTGCAAAAACAAGTACAAACAACAACAAGGTGCAACTCAGCCACAACAATATCAATGGCTCCCATTTGAGTGTGGAAGTAGGTAGACTGAAATGTTGGTATAACACTTGGCGAGGAAAATATCATATATAAGAGTCATATACCAGTACAGTCAATGTTTGCTTTGGAAACTATGAAGTGATGCAGTTTTCGGTGTAAAGAAACTGAGCACCTTTGACTATAGTATTTGTACCTGTAGAAAGGAATTTGTTCTTCTATCAAACAGTCACATGTGTATTAGGGTTTTTGAAGTCAAAGAGAAAATGAGAGTTGCACAGCTTCATAGGAACTATAGCTTCACATATTATAACATAAAGCAATCGAAGATCATTTTGAATCGATTAAGCTGGCAGACTAGTTTCATTCAGCTGACCAACCTGTTGCTTCAAGCAGCTCCCCATCATTTTGTAACATGCTGTTAAGGTGACTGGCAGCTCGACTAGACTATCCCATTAAAAAGGTTCCTCTAATGAGGTCGACAAAGTGTTAATGTTATTTTAAGTAGGGCAATGTGAGGACAGTTTGTTATAAATAATATTAAGCACTAGGAAATCAGTTATTGAAGTATTAATAATCTTCTTTATTATAGTATTATTAGTGTTCTATATTGCAGAGGGTAAAAAAATGTCACTGAATGAATAACTGAGAGCATTTCTTCAACACATGGTGCTGTGTGATGTTTTATGATCTTTTTGGACTGGTTGTCTTAGGCTGCCAACCTTTTTATTTTTCACTTTGTCCCTTGGTTGAAATCCAGTAACCAGTCCCCTCAGAGTCGTATTGAAGAATAGTTTTTCTACTGTACAGCTGGAGGGAGCAGAGGTTTACATTGTTCCTGTCGTTGACACTACACCTGAGCTGACATCTTTCATCATCTTACCAAACGAGCCCCATTTTACAGTCTATGAGTGCCTGCTTAACCTATAACAAGTGCCCCAACATGCCCGTGTACAGGTTGTGACAATCAAAACAGTCCTCGCCGGGGTCAGTGTTACTTTTGTCTAACCTTGAAGGCCCTGTCGCTTCCTCTACACCCCTTCAGGGAGTCTTTCATATCCAGTCCTGTGCATGGACTGAGTTGCCTGCTTTCTGGGCAGCGGCCTCCACGCTTCTCCTGCAGCTCCACAAGCTGGTGTGTTAACATGTATCCCTGCGGTGGGCCGGCGAGCCAGCCAGCCAGTGATAATTATTCATTAGTATTCATTAGTGTGAGGTGCTGGCCGGCGCGAGGCTCATGTTGAATCAGTGTTCTGACGAGGCCTTGGCCCGGCGTGGGTCAGTGAAGAGCCAGTAATTAGGCCCACCAGTCAGGAGGCATTTTCCTAAGTACAACGCATGAGGTTCGGAGAGCGAAGATGCAACCGCCAGGAGAGAGGGAGCGAGAGATGAGGGACGCTGTGAGAGGGTGTAGGTTTGTTCAAAAGAAAGCTAACCTTGGTCTACTTGTTTCCCCGTCTGGGTTCTGTTGAGCATCGTGACCTCTTGCCACCGCTCACCTCATCAGCGGTAGAAATCTGAGATAACCTTGGTCCTCTGCTTTGTTTCTTTGTCTGTTCCCTTTTCTCCTATTCTGTTTTTTACTTTTCTTTGAACCTTTTTGTTTAAATTGTCTTCCCCCACCAAACCTCACCTTAATATGCACATAGACTGTTTCCATCTTACGTGTTTTGCTTTTGTCGTATGTGCATATATGTGGGTCTTAGTACATTGCATGGTTGATTTATAACAACAGTGATTCTCACCCGCAAACATAATTGTGTAATGGTTAACATGACGGAGTGGTCACCTCCTAGGAATGCTGTTAGTGTTGCAGGACTAACTGAATTAATCTAATAGGAAGATAATTACGCTGGCTGAAACAAAGCTGGACCGGATTTATCAAACAGTTTTCTGCCCTGTGAGCCGTTAAAGGGAGATATCTATAAACTTGGCGAGGTTAAAGGCGTCCGGCACACCTCAAAGCTGGCTGACAGCCATTGAGAAAACAAGGGGTCAAGCATTGAGCTGCTGCGAGACAGGAGAAGAGAAGGTGCGAACCCCCCCCCCCCCATCCAAATCCCAGTGGAGGGCGGCAGAATCCAAGGAGATGATAATAATAATGTCAACACATAATGTCAGTTTACCTTGAATTAAAAACAAAGAGCATGAGACATCGACAACCTCTCGCTCTGCTTCTCTTTCTGTTTCCTTCTATCGTTTTATTTTTCCCTCTTCCTCTCATTCATTCCTGTACATGCATGGATACACATGGGAGGGAGAGACAGAGTGCCTTGCGTAGCCTTGCTGTACCCTGACATGATTCCAGATTAGACAAATTCCCCAAACTACAAGTGGATGGCATGGCACCTTCCTTTTCCCCAACACTCCCCCTCCTATCCCTGCTACCCTCCTCTACCTACTCTCTCCCCTTTGGTCTCCTGCATGCACATTTTTCTCCTTCAGATGTATGACATCGCCGTGTAGGTGCACTTGACAGCTCTCAGATTGGCGCTGCCGAAGAGGGAGATCCCAAAGTGAGACGGGTAAGCCGTGTAAATCTATCAGGGGTCCGTCAGGGAGGAGGAGAAAGAGGGAGGAGAAGGGGGGAGAGGGATGAAGAGGGTGTGTGTGGAGGAGGAAGTCAAGGGAGAGTTGGCGAAGGGGGAGAGGAGAGTGAGGGAGAGAGGCTTGGTGGGACCCCGCTGAGCACATAAGCTTCCATGCTGAGCACAACCGTGGCTGGCTGACAGTTGTGCTCAGCCTTCACTGTAATAATGAATAAAAGGAAACTCCCTGCAGATTACACATCTTCCGTGTTTTGACATTGACCTTAATACATAATTTAACCACAAAGCCTGAAGAGTGTGTAACGAGATAAGAGAGGACCAGAGGATAGAAAAAAGATGCCCCGATAAAACATACAGGCCCCCCAAAAAAAGCCTCAGCAGTAATGGCTCTAATATGATCAAGCCTGAGAGGAGTCTTACCACAGCTGGAAGGGGACATTATGGGGACGGGACAGGAACATGTAAGGTACCAGAGGAGGAGAATCATGGATTTGTGTGTGTGTGTGTGTGTGTGAAGAAAATGCAGTGATTTTTCCTGCTTGTCGAATTCCCAGTGGGACGAGAAGGTAGTATTGCTAAACCTCAATAGAATAGTAATGTACCAACCCCAGCGTGCGTGCTTGTGTGTGTGTGTGTGTGTGTGTGTGTTTGTGTGTGTGTGTTTCTGCCACCTTCCGCCTGTTAGTGTAATTCCCCCCAGTGTGGATTCGAGTAAGTGTAGACCAGTTGAGTGTGAAATCCAAAAGAGGTATTTGTCAGTGTCAGTGTCACCTCTTGGTGTGTGTGTGTGTGTGTGTGTGTGAGAGAGTGTTTTCCTCAGGGCGTGCGAGTGCTATGATGTTTTGAGTGACTGTGTATAGCGGTGTTTGCTGAGCCAGCACTCTTAGCCACAGGTTATGTCACTCTAGCTGAGGTCACCATGTCACACACACTGTCAGGAAATGCTTTCTGTAGCTGAATTCCTCCAGGAGAAAAACGGCCAAACTCACGCAGCTCATAGAATAAGTCCACTGCGACAATAAATAACAACACACAGTGTGGCTGGTATTTTTTATTTTACAGGAGGGTTTGTATTCTGGTCTACTTTAGATTTTTGGTAAATTCACTTGTGCTTTTTCACTAATGGGAAATGCTGCTGCACATGATTCATGCATTAACAATCATTACTACCCAATTAAGGAGGTGGTTACGTCACCAGTGGCCTGCTAGGTGCTGTGAAACACAGATGCAGATATTAAATATGAATTACGGAGGCCGTATCTGCCCCCCTCCTCTCCTCATTCTCTCATCCTTTTACTCCTTTCGTCTTTTGGCTCTACAAAGATGGGCTGTTCTGTAATTGAAGCAGCATGTCAAAGCCGTCTTCCTGGCTCTGTGTAACCCTCTGATTTGCGCTCTTCTCATTAGTGTTCTAATTACCAATGGTTGAAAAGCAAGAGCCTGAGCGAGCCCCCCGGCAAGCGTCAAGGTGAGAGTGCGGGCCCGTGGCACTCTCAGTTGGGGGGTTGAGGCTAACCTCCAACCCAGTAGGGGGCAGTGGAGATGTACTGAACCAAGCCTGCATGGTGTCCACAGCTCTGCACACCAGGTCTGTTTTAAAGGCTGCCTGCTGCTTTGCATGGTAACGAGCTGTTATGAAGAGAAAAATGAAACATGAGGAATTGTTGGATCTGTCCGTCCGTCCATCCACCCACCCCGTTTTCTCAGTTTTTGTGACTCCACTATAAGATTCACACACCTGTCAGTATGTCCCTGGGCCTTAACCTCGGCTTGTGTCCCTGGGCTCTTGGAGCTCTTCAGGGGATTTGCTTGGCTGCAGCCTCACTGTCCCTGAACAGCCTCCAACTTGTCCAGCTGGGTGGGACATTTAGTGTGTGTGTGTGTGTGTGTGTGTGTGTGTGTGTGTGTGTGTGTGTGTGTGTGTGTGTGTGTGTGTGTGCGCGCGCGTTTGTGCGCGCAGTCGCACCACCATGGCTCAGTAACCACACATCAACAGCTTTTGCTGTGGTGGCTATAGTGCTTTGGTGCTTTGCCATCAGGCGGCCGTCCAAGGGCTGTGTCAAGACCGAGAGAGTCTTAGTGTGTGTGGGTTGGACATTTAGTGTATGTGTGCGTGTGTGTGTATATGTGTGCGCTGGGTGATGCAGGGCGGTGCTCTACTTCTGCAGCAGTAATCTAATGAGCCTGTAAACACACTCATTTGACATCATTAATTGGAGGGAGATCAGAGATCTGAGAGGGGTGTGGGGTACAGAGTTTGTGTGTGTGTGTGTGTGTGTGTGTGTGTGTGTGTGTGTGTGTGTGTGTGTGTGTGTGGTAGCAGTTTGAGGGTTCTCCTATCAGAGAGGGTTCTCCCAGATCAAAGATTTAGAGTGTGAAATCCTTGATTATGTGACAGAGAGACACATTAGAGGAGGTTTACTGCCAAGCTGAGCAGCAGAATGTTAGTGCCAGCTGCAGGCCTTGATTTCACCAGTGAAAAGTACTAAAGCAGCGCAGACAAAGCTGCCCTCCGTTTGGTCAATTTTAACGACGAGTGGACAAATCAAAGCTGGAAGTCAGAGAACCTGTCTGGTCTCAGTTTATTGATTTTCAATTATTGTAGCAATTATAAACCCCCAGAGCTCCATTTTGGAAGCGAGGTGACTAAAGCGTCTGCTGGCACTTTTGAGAAAAGTTTGAGTCCGCTTTGTAACTGTCACACAGTGTGATCCATTAGCCGTAATTGTGCTGCCATACTGGTTCAGTCACATTTGTCAGCTGGATCTAAGATAGGGGGAAACAGAGATGCAGTGCTGGAGTTGCCAGCAAGTAGTCCTCTGCTCCGATTGTAACCCAGTCCAGTCCTTAATGATCTTTCTGTCTACCACCCGCACAATGGCCCACACCGCTGTTCACTTTCATTTACAGAGTGCCAGTCTCTGTACTCCCCTCATCAGCCCTTTGTTCCTGACTGTTTCATGTTTTTTTGGGGAGCTGAGTGGCAAAGCTGTGTATGGGATACTTTTGAGCGGCTGGTTGAGAGAGACAGCCCGAGCAGGAATTTTCCAGTGCAATACATTATGAAGATTTCACTTTCTGCCTTTGATTCTGCACTGACAGTTATCCTTCAGCCCTCCTTTAAAGTCCCACTTTCAATCCCTAATGGCTGTCATGTCGCTGTGCTCTCTGGACTCTTACTCAAAGTGTCATTGCCATAATGGTCGGCAGCCGTTGGCCTCTTTTGATCATCCATGCTGTGTGCGAGAGCAACTGGAGCCGAAACAGTAAGGTGTATGAGGTGTGTGTGTGTGTGTGTCTGCACTGCTTGCACCTCTGCTCGGCTGCCACTCCTAGGCAAAGCTCCACGACCGGAAATCAAAAATTCACTTTCAAATAGTTTTCCTCCTGTTCTTGGTGCCTAATAGCCAAGCAGTATAAAATGTATGTGCCTCCGAGTATGTGTGTGTGTGTATGTGTGTGTGTGTGTACTCATTAAAGGGATATAGCAGGTTTCTACTGTATCAGCATCTCAGGCTCAGCTCAGTTTGGCACTCCCTCATCGGCTATGCATACTCCAACAAAGGGATGAAGGGCCGCAAGGGAGGGAGACCAGGAGAGAAAGTAAAATCTAATTTGTGTGTGCATGTGTGTGTGTGTGCATGTGTATGACACTGAGTTGAGACCTTGGACAAAGCCAAACTGCACTCAAGTTCAAACACTGCAGCCTGCGTTCAAATGTATCAAGCTGGTCCAAGATAAATTCACACTCACCAGGCCAGAGAGAATACATCTAAGCAAGATGATCAGGGCCAGGAAACATCCGGAAGAGCTCTGATACATTCCACCAGGGACGTGCCTGTAATTGAAGCCAGTGTGCCTTCACTGAATGACATTATGTTCAAACATCCTGGGATGAAAACCAGTGTGTGGATCCAAGTATTGTCCGTCTTCCAGGGCCAGCGTCCTCTCATTTCCTGCCTGCTTCACCTGCCTGCCCCTCTGCAGCCCAGGCCCTGATCCAGGTGTTTGCCAGGCTGCATCCAGAGCCTAGGGCGCTGAAGCTGTCAATGCCCAGAGAACCACCTCCAGGGCGGCTGCACATCAGAATATGACGTATAGATAGAGTTTGTAGGGAGAACTCTCTGGCATAGCTAATTAGTCCTTGACCCTTTCTCTTTCTTCCTTTTGACCCTTCGCAACATTTCTCCCGAATCCATCATTACCTATATTCAGATCATGCTTTTCCTCACCTGCTTTCTTCCTGCATATCTTTCTTTAAATCCCAGGATAATATTGAATTAATACGAATCTCACTTCCTCCTATTGTGTGAACTTTGACCTTAATTTGCTGTATGTTACATACAGTAGCAGCTCATAGCCTTTCCTGTTTTCTTGCCTAGCTTCCTCAGTGAACTTTCTGTGTTAATCGATTTGTCTTTGGACTTATTTATTTAATACACTCACTTGCACACATACACGTGCCCCCCTCTCCTCCCCTTTATTTATTTACAGAGGGATCCAGATCAGAGCATTTGGCCGAGATCGTGTGTGATGTAAAGTTCTGGAGAATAAAAGATGTCTCTTCCAATAACATATTTCCTGCGTGTATCGAAAGACGTGTCAATTTCAGTTTCACCTGGCGCATCAGTTGGAAAACAGAGAGTTCTTCGCTTCCAAAAGACAATGCCATACCAGTCACTCCCCACCTGAATGACTGATACATTAAACATGCAGAAAGCAGCGGGAGGACACTAGGGAAGGAGCGTTCAAAGAACAAAAACAACGCATCCAAAAACAAAAAAAATATGCTGCTCAGTACAGTACAAGACAACACATCACAGGTGTCTGGTGCAGCAAACTAGCACCAACATTGAAACCTAGTCTTTCCAGGAATACAGTCAGAATTTTCATAGGACATACTGTAATGATTAAATGATTGCAATCAGACTGTTTCATAGCCTATTTGTTACTCAACAGAGTATCCTCTGTTATTTTTCCAGCTGCCTTGTGAATCTAGTTCTGTATCTCTGTAATGTCCTGGCAATGTTTGACATTGCAAAAGTGAGCATTTCTTGGCTTTTCTATACTCTGAAAGCTGTCCCAGAGAGGCAGCTGATCACACAGGCTTTTGTAAGTGGAGCAGAGGAGCATCTCTGCCTTCTAGTTCCCTGACAGGACTGTCCAAGTACATTCGGGCCTATAGACCAGACATGCTAAAATCCGCAGTCCTCACCATGCTCATGAAATGCTGACACAGCTGCCCTAGGCTTGGCCTGTTGTAGAAAATTAATTCAGGCAAGCCAGAGGACACCTCAGTCAGCGAGACAGACAGACAGATTGGGGTCCTGTAAGGCAGGCAGTGTGAAAAGGACTGGAGTCTCTGGTCTTTGTTCACTGCCTGACACGTTAAGACTCCATTAAGGAAGCCTGACACACAAGGCGTCGGCTGTCTCTGTTCTGCCCGAGCAAGCAACTTATTAAAAGTCTGGGACTTCTGCTCTTTTATACTCTGTCATAGAAACTCACACAGCAACATTTAATTTCATATAAAATTTGCATTTGTTCTTTCCGGGTAATAAGTTTATAAACATGGTTTTTGTGGTGACTCCTGTAATTATATTTGTTATTACGAATAAGGTCACATTTAACTTGCATTCCCTCTATTAGTGATTTCAATGGAGTTTACATTTTCACATTATTCTGTGTTAAGTTGGTGCAATATTGGAGTATTGCAAACCTACAAGTCGTCTTTGATAAACATCTGTCAGCTCGGGCAGTTATATGTTCCAGTGAGAAACAGCAGCCAGCTGCAGGGATGCTAAACAAGGCTATTTACAGAGTTGGCTCCACACGATGGAGAGATTGACCCATGTATCCAAAAACATCAACTGACAGCACGGGTTAAACTTAAAAGTACAACGTTAGCATAAAAATAACTAATGCCGCTGTTTCCCTGCTGCACCAGGGGCTGGATATATGCCAGCTGTGTTGCATGAATGCGAAAGCTCATATTGGAGATGACTGCAGTGTAAACGAGCGGAGCATTATAGATCAGCTAAAACAGCATCATGAAAATAGACTCTGTATGCCTACACATGCCAACGTGACACAATCTCCATCCAAAACCATCAGTCTTCTCTGATCAAAGGTTGACAAACTGACACCACAAACACAGGTCACACATATATTTACTCATAATTGTTAAACACTGTCTTACCATTAAAATGGTCGCCTACAGTTTGTATATCCATCCACAGAATCAGAAAATCCTGTGTTGCGGTCAGATCGTTTGAGCTCTTATATCCTTCTTGGGATAATGAACATTTTCTACTCATTATTTTTGTGATAAACAGTTTCGGCCACAAAAACAACATTTACATTTGATCTTCTCTTAATCCTTGAGTCTTTCTGGGATGTTTTCTGCCCCCTGCCTGTGCATGCTGATGACGTCGCTAGGAAAAGACCATCTATAGACCCTGGACTGGCTATGAGCTGATGTAGCTGATTTAAGAGGCCCCAACTCTTTCAGTTACTGTGTGTGATTGAAAGAGGTGGCAGGACTGCTACTGGTGTCCCTCAAACTGCTGGTGCTCATGGAAGGGAATACATTGGAGGACAATTTTTGTCTGGTCAAAACATCTGGACTCTTGTAGAAGACACAGCTAGAATATAGATCCCGTCATTGTTATTCTAGGACCATGGTACGGCTTGTGCATGAGCAGGTGATGAGATAATATGAATAACATCAATTTGAAATCAACACTAACATTATGGCTTTTTTGAATTCCAACATTACACAGCTGATACTACTATAGTAGTCTATACAAAGTTGTCCATATAGTAGCATATCAAGGAAAAGGCCTCTCCCAGTAATAATCAGGCCGTAAACATCAGTCAACAGCTTCCATGCAAAGAACACCATGAGGTTTCAATCTTAGTTTCTGTTTCCGCGAATATGTCCAAAAGATGTTTTATTCGTCTTTGAAAATTTTGACCGTATGACTTTAATACATGAATAACTTAACAGAAAATATTTTTAGGCTTAATAGTCACTAATTGCTTTCTTCAAATTGACTTTTGATCAAAATCACTAATTGTGTGTCTTGCTTGCAGTAATTTTATCAGAAGAAAAAAAATTGAATTTTTTTCAAACCAGCTAGCGGCCTCTTTTGCTAGACTTCCATTCGGATTGGAGTCTTAATCTTTAGTCTTTAGTTAGGCCTTGGGGAATCCTTGTTAATAGATCCTCTTGCTTAGGGCCTCTGGCTTAATCCTTGCCATTTACTACTTCCTATGCTGGTTTGCTAAATACTCTAAATTAGGTGGCTGGCGGGGCATTTTGTACCACTCCGTGTCCTGACCACTCCTCTCTTTTTTTTCTGGTAATTTTTTGGAAAGGAGGGGCGAGACCTGACCTTGGAATGGTCACGCTGGGACCTTGGCGCTTAATCTTGAACGTTTCTCTGCATATACTGCGAACTTCATAGCGAAATGATAATTAACTCCCAGTATCAATTAGCATTCAGCGTGTAGAAGGGTAATGAGGAGCCAATTAAAAGAAAATATACATAATCAATTATTTATTCGCTCTTAATTACAGTGAGTTTTTACCCTGTTACAACAGCGGCAGTTCAATTAATGACCTTCAGCTATCTTCATTTGAAATTGCCGTGGAACGGAGGAATTTACCCAAACCCCACAGTGAAATAAAGCTGGAGAAACACAAACATACACGCACACACACACACACACACACACACACACACACACACACGCACACACTTACACAAACTCAGAAAAAGAAACTGAACAAGGGGGAGAGAGAGAGAGAGACAGAGAGAGGGAAAGGAAAGCAGAAGAGAGATGTAGTGAGAAAGAGGGAGAGGAAAGAAGGGGACTGGCACTGTCTGTCAGTCAGATGCCCAGAGCTGCGGTGTACATGGTGTCACCCACACGACCGAGCCGTCTGTCGAGGCCACCTGCCTCATTATGGGAAATGTATGCATCTAGGGCAGGCTCTGGCTCATCCTCTGCATGGGCAGGGAAAATGGCACACTGGCAACTATTACTGCATTATGTTAGCAAGCTGTACACACCGCATGCACACACCGCTGCACTGGGAGACAGGAAACTATAGCGAGCCAAGAGTTTTACTGAATGGGCCGGGGAAAAAAACGTGTGACTCTGGTGTACGTGTGGATTTCTTACACAAGTTCTGACTGGGATGAGACTTGTGCCCCTCTTGGACAGGCGGTTTGTAGGATGTGGCAACCTTATACCAAAAAATATAGCATATGATGAGAAAGAACACACTATCTGACACATTAGTTTTGTATATTCACACTTTGTGAGAGGTGCAAGTGTGTGGAAAAGTTAACCAGTGCAAATGTCCCCCTCTCTGGCCACAGGGTCCTATAGCAGCCAACGCACACATGCAACAAACTGATCACGACACAAAACTTTTTTCTCCCTGTCCATCCTCGCTCCCCTCTGCTCGCGCCTTCCGCCCATACCTGGCCTGAATACCATTAGGCCTAATGGAGCGCGGTGTGAGGGACAGCCAATCATGATGGCGTCCCGTCAGTGACACCGACATGTATCTTGGTGCTCATTATCATCCTTGAACAGCGCCAATTTACATCTGATGCTCTGACTAATTCTGCTCCAGTGTTGTCAAGAGGCATAGGAAGTGGCCTGGTCGTGATGACAGCGCGGCTGTCAGGAGCCTGTGGATGGAGGATTCCTCGGGGCATGATTTAATGCCCATGTCAAGCCCCGCTGTCAGCCTTTCTCTCTCTTCCCGCTCCCTGCGCTCCTTCTCTCCATCCAGCCATTAGGATTCAGCCAGCGGAGAGATGGAGCGATAGAGCGGGCGATTGGCCTGCTTAGGATTCACACTCTGGGCAAGAAAATAACACGCCCTGTTTCACAAGTGATTAGCCCTTCCTTGTAAACCTTAAATTAAGGCTAAAAAGGAAAAAAGGAAAGGCGGCAGAGAGGTGAAGGAGAAACTAAATGTGTGTGACCGCCGAGTGCAGAGGAAAACCTTGAGCATTTTCCCTCGTTGGTTTATGGCTCCTTGTTTGTCTAATTTTCAGAGACAACTTTCCCGTGGTATTTTGCTGAGTTGTTTTGGCTTCTGTTTGGTTGTATAACACCACGGATTTCTTGGCCCCTCGCCCTCCCTCTTGTAGAGTGATTAACATATTGCATGATGTCTCCTGATAGTTCCACTTGCACTGTGAAATCCTTTCTTGCTCTCTGTGTGTTTACTTTGGTCAGGAACAGACTTTTTGTGGAGTACAGATCAAACCAATCCAGTAAAAGTTTATTCTGCAGAATGTGTTGTGGACGTGGGGATAAAGCTGTGCATATTTTTGCATGTGTTTCTGAGAATGAGACAGCCGCTGTCTGTTATCTGAAACAATTGTCAAACGTGAGACGCCTGACCTGTGCTGACCCCCTGCCAAAGGTTAGAGGTGAGAGGGGCCACAGATGGTTGGAGATGGCCAGCCGGGTCAGGGTGGACAGAGGGACAGGGTGCAGACATCTCACAATGCCACAAAAGGAGCAACTAAATGTTATTTGAGTCTGACGTACAAAGATATAAGTTGGGCCTATCTGCCTTTATGATGGTATTCCTACAATATGTCGCTGCAATACGTTTACCAATCCCCTGTTTCCCTCCTCTCCAACAAAGTAGTGCTAAATGACCAGAGATTTGTCGGCCTAATGTGTATGGCTCAGTTTGGTTTGTCTTCTCTTTTAACGTAAGAGCATCAACACATCCGGCTCAAAACAGAGGCGACCATGGTTGTGTGTGAGTCGTCTGGCCGTACGATCACAGTAGCAGAAACCGACCCGGCTGTTACCCCTGGCTTTAACGTTTAATGAACATTAATTAGATTCGGTCTACCTTCTGCATGTTTTGGCTCAGTTTCACATCCTCTTTGGCCACATTAGGCCGTTCTTGCAGTCACTGATTGCGGTACTCACAGCGCCTCAGCTGTATGAGAAAAAACGCTCTCAGTTCACCGCATTAGCACTGGAAACCAGTCAAAAAACAGGAAATGTTTGTTTGCTATTTAGGTGATAGATGATAGAGGTTTTTATGAAGCGTTTCTTTGATATCTTTAGCTATGGTGCAGCAGTTGGCAGGCTGAAGGGGCTCCGGCCAGTTAGCGTTGGCTCCGCTTGGTAAGTATCAGGTCTAACCCTGCACGCCTGTCAGCTCACATTCACAAAAATGGCCAAAAAGAGGTTGATAAAATAATGAATGATCTGATAACTGCAAATAAATAAATTACTCACTGTTTGTTCTGAGGAAGGTAAATAGGAGAAATGTAAAGATATTTAAATAGTAGAACCTAAATATGCAGTGGAAACAGTAGTTCAGTGTTACAAAGGTGTTTTAAAAGGGGGACTAATAGGTACATTTCTTTATTGTTTTTCGATTAAAACTTCCACTTTCTGGGGCCATATTCTCTTGGCACCAACTACTGCAGTGCCTCCAATTTATTAAATAAGGAAATAATTCAGTAAGATTAAATGAAGAACTGATGTATCAGTATTGGTGCTTCTTACAATCTTAACTTACAGTTAAACAGTTCGATTTTTAAACCCTAAAAAAAAGCCACATGTAACCAAGGCTCATTTCATGTCTGCAGCTGCCAAGCTATTTTAAGCTTTCCCATAACCCATGTGCACAAAATCCTGTGATATGAAGCTTTATGCCCAACAAATATGCTTCTTCACAATTTAAACTTCCTCATTTCGGGCCCATTCAAATTACTTTAAAGCTTGATACAAACATTCATGGTAAAAATTTGTATAAAACTGTGCATAGGCCTCCATTATTCTGTATTACGCTGACGACCGTGTGGTGTGTGTTAATGAATATGCATGTCTTTAATGCTTCATCTCCTCCGCCCATAACCCCCACCCATAATGGCCGTTTATTAGATGTGTAAGTGTAATCAATGCCTCTTTTCAGTAGAATAAATGAGGGGGGGCGATATAACATGTAAATTATCGCTGGGAAGAGTTGTTGTGGCAACAAGGCACCAACGAACACACGCAGTTATTATTTCCAGTTTGTGGTTAACTTCCTGTGGAGATTGATGGATACTCAGAGTGCTCCTGTGTGTCTTGAAGGGAACTATTGATCGCTGCTGCCATTGGTTTCAGCCTCCATTTGTTGATCTGCCCATGAAAGCCCAACTACATGGATCATACTGTAGAAATGACCCCAGCTCTTTTTAATGATGTTTGAGCCTCTGAGAAAAAACCTGCTGCTCCCACTAACAGTCAGGCTGCGAACCACGCTGCATTTTCTACCCACATGGACACGGCCCTGTTTGTTTTTCTGTGAGTTCCGCTGAACGGTGACGCTGGGAAATTGGAACAATCGCTCGCACATTCACAGACACACGAAGGATCGTGCACCAACTGTAGCAATTTTTATAATGAAGCTCTCTGAATTATGAGAGGTTGGCTCTCCGTTCATTTGCCAAATTGTGTTTGGTGTCGTTTTTATTGCAATTTTCATCAGTGCCTTATTTCCTCCACTCCAAGACGAGAGGGGATCATTAGCCCAGGACTGTTCAACCATGCACAGAGGAAAAATGCCATCAAAGTTGTCACACAAAATATCCTTGTTCTCTAATTTATAAACAAAAAACACAGATTTCCTCTTTCATGTGGCTTCTTGGAGATAATTATGACAAGATGAAAGCAGTTAAATTCCTCCCTCTGTTCTCTGCTCTTCAGATGGTTCCCCCCATTGTCAAAAATGGAGATGAGATTTCATGTGGCTGTCATTGCCTGTGTGCCTGTCTCTCTCTCTCTCTCTCTCTCTCCAGCTCTCGTTTCTCTTTCCCTCCTCTGTCCTGTCTCGCTCCCTGTCTGTCTCGCTGCTTCACTCTTCTTTGTCAGTTTTTTATTGAACTCTGATATCCAAATCTGTCATGTTTTCAGAACTGTCAATCAGTCACTCACTATCTGTCTGAGGTTGCTGCCCCCTAATGGAAGAGAATCATTAGCTTTTATCCGCTCTCTCATTTATAAGGTTTAAAGCTCTTCACAATCAAAGGGACAAATAAGTAATCTTCTTGCACGCATATGTTTCTGTGCACTCTCTCCCTCACACACACACGCGCACACACACGCACATACACACAGTTGCACTTGGTGTTGAGATGTCTACACACCCCTCCCTCACACACTCTGAGGCGACGGGCTGGTGCACTGTGTGTCGTGCCATGCTGTGGTGTCTGCAAGTGTGTGTGTGTGTGTGTGTGTGTGTGTGTGTGTGTGTGTGTGTGTGTGCGCACTCGCCCTCTTGGGAGGTAATTACCAGAATAAATACAGTAGAGGCCATGGCTGCTAATTTATGCCTGATTGTTGACAGTCAGAGTATTGTTTAACATGCACAGAGAGGGCCCTTGGTGTTGTGTTTCATGATCCTCCTTGTACGTGTGTGTGTGTGTGAGTGTGTGTGTGTGTGTGTGTGTGTGTGTGTGTGTGTGTGTGTGAGATCGAGAGAGGGGCGGGGGGGTTGCTTGTGCATCCTGTTTTTTTGTGATTATCCTCTCTGTGTGTGACCCTGCTGGTTAAAAGTTTCAGTCAACAAATTCTGTCTAATCTGTGTGTGTCTGACCTGTGTGTCTCATCTTTTCTTATTGACAACACTTTGGGCTAACACCAATTTAAAAGGGGAATCATTCTTTGATTTTTCTCCTGCTCTATACTGTCCTTGTTTATCTCAAACTATCTATTATGCAGCCACTTAGTTGAGGCTGCATGGAAAAGGGGAAATGCTTTTTTCAGATTTTCCGTAACATTCAGACATTCCTCTCTCATCGTGCAGTGTTCTGGCATCTGATCAGAGAGATCGATTACCTGGATCATGTTGTGTTGTCTCACTGGTACCTGAAGTATCCAGTGATGTATTAGTTTGTGTCTTGAGGTTTCCCAACTTCCTTACCCACTCATTTGTAAACAGTCCAGTTCATTTGGAATAGTTTCAGCCCTGGTTTAATGTGTGTTTGCCTCCATATACAGTATTTGTGGAACCAGGATGGCGAATGTTTGATTTACTTAAAATAGACTAAGGCGGCAAGGAACATGTCACTCAATGCAACACTGAGGCTTATTTAATTTGTTGACAATAACACAAATATAGAATACCTTCAGCCGCAGCCACAGAGATTTTTTTTTACCCATTACTAACATTTTTAATCATGGGCCCACCAGCTTACTTGGTTGAGTGGGTCACAGCATATGGAGGCTTGAGTCCATCTGCAGTGGCCACAGGTTCAGTCTTGTCCATTTGCTGCTAACCCAAACACTGTCCTATCAATAAAAACAGCAACATGCACAAAACAAATTGTTCATTCATAGTAAGTAAATGTAGTGTTTATAATTGACGGTTATTATGAACATTCAATTATTTTAATGGAAAGTTTTCCAGCTTTCTGCCTTGTGGATTCCACATCTTGCATTTAAGTCTTTTTACATCTTGTGTGGCTGTGGTTATACAGAAATCCTCTTCTTCAACTCACTGTTCCACCCAGCATTTCCCAGAATCCCCCACGACCACTTTCTATTGACTTTTCCTCTGTTCTTGAACCACACTCTTGCTAGTAGGATAGGCCAGCTGTGGGTATGTGGTTGAGGGGCTTTAAATGCCTCATAGACACCCCATGATCTTTATGAGTGTGAGAGGATAAAGAGTTCACAGTGCTGCAACTGAGAGCGCTGCTAAGAACCTACGTAGCCCAAATTATCTGCAGGAAGTCAGTAGAGTGGAAGTTCAGATGCTTGCACCCAAATGAGGTTTGAATCAATTTAACTCTCGGCCCAGAACTTTTAACGATAGCCTAGGTCTATCAAAGATATTGGATATTAATTCATTAATAATAGATACTAATGAGCTTTGAAGTGGGTGTAGTGTTGGACTTTAAAAGTCCCCAGTGAGTAATGAAGCCTGTGGAAACACCTTTGAGGCGCTGGGGGCCGGGAGGCCTGACTGGAGGAAACAGTACAAGTCTTTGTATTAGAGCTGATTGAGCCGGTCTGGGCCCCAGCTTCGTTACAGCCAACCACTTACACGCCCCGAATTCTACTGAGGAGACTGCTGATGAATTTGTTTAATTGAACGTAAATAATGAATTCCCAAGGAAGAGATTTGGCCCAGTTGTAATTGCTCGAGATCAGAGGGCACAATACCAAACTTCAAAACGCCTGACCCAGGCGGTCGTAAAAGCCGTAACGATGACTTCGAAGAAAAAATGAAGAAAGTGATATCGGAGGGGGTGTTGGGGGGGAGTGGTAACAGAGGAAGGGTATCTGAGACAGAGACAGGGAAAAGAAGATGAACTAATGAGGAACAAAGACCTAACGAGTTTCGCAAGGAAAATGAAGTGTTTCCAAAGTCGTCTTTAAACTTGGCGAGATGAAACGCGGGAGCGGCAGTTGTTTTTGACAGCTCGGGACGAGATGGGCCACAGCTCAGAGAGAGAGGGGTAATTCCCTATTCCTTTATATTACCCGCGCTCTCTCTCCTTCTCCCTCTCTGCTGGGAGCCCCCTCATCCCCCTCTCCGCTTCTCTACATTGATTCTGGAATTAGACTGTTTTATTGAATAATTAATAGGCCTTTTCCCATGATTGATGATTTGCATGGCTTGAATATTAGCTTTTCAATCAAACGCAGCTTGTTCTAATGTAACCATATTGAAAACATGTCAAACACTGTTTACCCACTTTGTGCGCAATGTTGTCTTAAGTTCTGGCTGCTGAGGCCTCACAATGCTCAGCGGCGGGGAACAGCCTTGTCAAGCGCTCGCTCAGTGCTGATTATAAGGCCCTGGAGTTAGCACTGAAAACGTGTATATACATCGGTGCATAGACACATGCACAGATGCACGCGCACAGAGAAACACACCCAATTCTAGGCCCCGACATGTGTGAACAATAAATGGCCATGTTCGTGCACTCGCAGGGCAGGCACACGTTTACAAAGAAACACGCACAAAACAACCCTGATGGTTTTCTTTCCACTGGAATTCCATCAGTTCCCCAAAAGGACCCGTCTAATAGCTACAGTAGCGCTCTGCTTAGTTTGAGTGGCAGCGAGGGCCAGTCTGGGAATAGATTGTCAGGCATATTGCGTCTACCATCTCACAGCACCGTATCACAGAGCGAGAACACATCAGTGCTGGGAGAGACACATGCATTAAGATTCCCTTTTAATTTGACTGGGATTGAAGTCGAGCGCTAAATTACGCCGTCATCCCCCTACACAGGCTCCCCCCTCCCCGGCCCAGCCCGAGCTTGTTTTTTGTTTGTTTCGCTTATTTATTTATTTACCGCCTTACTTATTCATTCATTCCAAGAGTCCGATTTTCTGAGAGTGTGTCAGCGCGTCGCTCGGCGCATGAAAGCACTTTGCGTGGCGTTGTGTCTGGTGTGTTTAGACAGTTCCAAACATGTGCATGGTTAAATAATTTACAGCGTAACTGACTAATGACAGGCAGTGATCATGTCGAGACGAAGAGGCCTGGGTGACTGCTGATCAGGGACAGTGCCTGTCTCTTCTGCTCACGCTCACTGCTACTGTGTGTGCGTGTGCGTGCGCGTGTGTGTGTGTGTAGCTGTGGGCTTGGCTATGTTGTGGGTGTGGGAAGGGAATATGTTTGTGTTGGTGTGTGCAGGCAGCAACACAGATTACAGTTCACTCTGCTGTACGCGGAGTGGATGGATCCCTCCCAAGACATTTGTCGAAAATTGATTTTGAGTTCCATTCATCACTTGGGTTTAGTGTGTGACAGTTCATTCACTGCGTATACAAGGAAACTATGAGCTCTGCATACTCTAAGTTCCCAAGACATTTCACTGAGAAATGCATATGAACTTGAGATTAAGTGCTGTGCATAATTTTGTCACTGATGATATAGTCTTTCATGACGGCTTTGTGCTTCTGTGCTACATCGCCAAATAGAAAATGCTTAGGACTGCAGCTAATAGGGCTAATTATTCAGTATTTTACTATTTGTTTTCACTTTAAAGTATCAAATGAAAATCAACCACAAAAAAACAATAACACAATCCTAGTGAAATCTGATTTAATGGATAGTATTTTGTATCTTTGTTTTTATATTACTGTGTTTCGTTCAGTAGAGCCGGTCTTTAACTGTGGTGGTTCCCAAACGAGGGGTCGTGATCCCCTGTTCTATTTAGAATAAACCATGCAGATAATCATCAGCCTTCAGATGTTATTTGTTTCCATGTGACTCCATAGGTGATCCCTTATTTCAACAGATTTGCAACAGTATCAGTTGCAGCAGGTCAGTTTACAGCACCACAGGAAGCATTGCAATATTTGCATATTAAGGTGATTTGGCATTTTATGGCATTTTCTCATGGGAACACATATGGGTCTTGATGAAAAAATGTCAGGCATATTTAGGGAACTGTGGCACTTGAATTTAAGGGAACTGTTTAGCCTTGGCGGAGGTCTTCAGTGTGGCATTCTAGTGTTTTTTCAATGAAGACAAAAAATAAAAGTACTTTACATTCATTCATTAAAACAATGCTGGATTACTTACTACATACATTTACTGGGGACTCGTTTCAGAGGATCATAGAAGTGAATATTTAAAGCACCAAAAGGCTGGCTAAGGAATAAACATCTATAATGCAGCCATTCACCCCACTCGGTTTGGACTGGTGCAGAAGAATGAGCTGTAGGCATCAATTTTAAGGAGGATAATTTAATCGTTTATTTTAGGTTTCTCAGCACATAACATAAAGAATGTCACCAGACAGCTTGAAAAAAATGCTGTCGGATTTTGCAGTCAGCATTTTTTCCCCATCAGCTTCAAAAATTCATAGACGCAATCAATTACCAACAAAGACAGATACATAAGAAGATAACAAGCTAAAGAAAAAAAAAATCCCAGAATTCAACAAAAACATGTATAGCACAATAACACCCTCCCAAACCTCAGCTCCTCTCACTATAAAGGCACCTTGAAGAAGAGGGCCGGTCCCTGGGGCTTACCAAGTATCTGATCTATTATGCAAAAAATCATTAGGCTAAATTAAAAAGCTGTTTGAGGGTAACCAGATCCTTTAATGAGGTCAGCAAGCAGCGCAGCGACATTAAAACACAACCCAAGAACAGAAACAGGAGACGAGAGGAGAGGGAGGCCATTGATTATCAATCATGTAGGTCATTATCTCTCTTACTTTCTCTCTCACACACACATCCATGCACACATTGAAACACACTCAATTACAAACACTTAACATTCCTCTCACTTTCTGCCTCTGTCTTTATTTATCCGACAGGTAAATTCTTAACGTTTCAGTAGTCATCCCTTTAAGCCTCCTCGCAACTCTGCTGGTCAGCTCATGACAATCAGGACGGATCCTGCGTCGCTTCCATGGCAGGATCGTTTGTGTGCGAGCATGTGTGTTCAGCTTCCTCCGACAGTCTGAACCAGGAAAATACATCAGTTTATTTGGCATGGTGAGCGCCTCTGTCTATTTAATTAGCGGCGTTGAATCTCAAGCAGGCTGCAGATCTAAAAATACAACCAAAAATGATGTTAAAGAGACAAGATACAGCCAAAGCTGACAATTATGTTAATGCCCCTCTGTTTTGATAAAGATGCACAGTAAGATGTGTCCAAACTGCCTCCTGAAGCAATGCAATACTGGCTGAAGTGTGTGTGTGTGTGTTTGTGTGTGTGTGTGTGTGTCTGTGAGTGCTTGTTTGTGTGTCAAAGAGCTACAACAAAAGCCTGCTTTCTACACCGCATTGATTTATAAACAACACATAAGCTCCTGATTATATTTACATCTCATAACCATAACACAAACACATTATCTGAAACTTAATTGGATGACAGTCGGAGCTTTAAAGCTGAAATTAATTTATCAAACAGGACACTTGACCCCATCAGTGCAACAGAGAGGCATTTGACTAGAGGCTAACTTGAGGACCTCTTGTGTCTCTATGTGCTTCTTTTTTTTTTTATCTTGTAGCTATTGGGATTAGTTATATTATCTGATGCACTGTGGAATGGGTGGTTCAAAGTTATTAAGCTCATCAAATGTTATTTTCTGTTATTTATGATGATATTAATGATTAATGATATAATATAATTTACCACAATAGACATTTTTTACAGATACAGCTGACAAAAAACAAATCTGAAAAGACGGCTCAATTGTACAATCCAATTGTTAAACTAGAAGAGATTACCCCAAAACTGCAAATATACTTTTAAGTAATGCTTGACCAATGAATTTAATACAATTTAAAAATGTAAACCAAACATACTGAAAAACTAAACACTTAGACATACATCAGTGTGACAAGAACTACCCTAATATGACAGAATAGGACTCTGGAGGAGATGGGGTTCATGAGCCAGCCACCAAAGGGTGCTGGAGATGATTCAGCTTCTCTTTCTGTCATTAATTTATTGCTCCTATTTGTGTCTCTATCATTCGTACTAGCCGCCAACCCAATCCAGCCAAACAAGGCACCCCCCTGCCATCTCCTCCGGCTCTCCATACTTTGTCTAAGATTACAAATTTTACCCAGTCTGAGTTTACACATTAAGATACAATTTAAGATACATTTATTTATCCCAAACACAAGCACAGACATTCATGCAGGTAAGGGAATTTAACCTCAGGTGCAGGACACACAGACCAGTGAGCAGCCATGTACGGCGCACGGGGAGCAGATGTTGGGGGAGTAAGGTGCCTTGCTCAGGGGCACTAGACAGGGTAGGGAGAATACTCTTGGATTTTTGGACAGATCAATCCAGGTTCGTCTTTTTGTTGTTTCTCCGTGGAGTCGAACCAGAGACGAACCAGAGACCTTTTCTGCCCATAGTCCAAGTTTCTGCCACTAGTCCACCGCCTCTCTTGTCCAATGACACTGTTTGTGTATGACGCCGTTACCTTTCCCTCAAGAAACTATGCAGAAATTATGCAATTATTTTATAGTAATCAACCACTTACAGTGATTCCTTTGGCCCAGGACAAACAGGATCACTATAAGCAGTTTTCACACTGGACACTGAAGACACATAGTAATCATATTAAAACCTAATCTAGCTAAAATCTGGATATGAGACAACATGTGTGTAAATGTAGTCAGAGACATGTCCATAGTGGCCTGACACTGACCGTACTAGCATGAGCGGAACATTAGTCGAGCAACAGTAGGTTCAGTGTCTTGTGTGCATTGTATGACCTCCGGCTCAGCATTGAGTCGTAGGTCCCCTACGTCTGAGAGGTGTTCACAGCCCAATGCTCGCCATCCCTGGTTTCATACCTGGAAAGAAAGAAAGTGAACTTGACGTGTTAAAATATGCTTCAGGTCACATTTACAGGATTAGTGAAGCTCGAGCTGTTACACAGCGTATGTGGACAGCTGGATTGATTAATGACTGAAAAACACGCCCTGCTCTGATCCAAATATAGCTGAAAGTAATTCTTCGTCCTCTGCTGTGCCATTCATGCCCTACTGTGCATATATCTGGTTGCCTGTGTGTGTGTGTGTGTGTGGGGGGGTGTTGATTAAAACCCAAAATAGCTACCTTGTGATGTATTCCAATCAATCACTATCACCTCTACGACCTTGTGACCCGTCCTCTCTCTTTCCCTCTCCGCGGCTCTCCTCCTCTCCCCTCCGTCCGACTCGCTGTGTCCATTTTCTCATCTGGCGTCATCTCTCCGTCACCTGGCCGCGCTCTGGGGACAGTTTTGTGCGTGTCTGTCTGCGTCGGTCGACCTTGTGACCCCCCGGGGAGCTGAGTGAGAGGTCTCAGTCTGGGCCTGTATCAAACGGGACAGTTGGCACGGCTCAATCAAATGCAATTACGGCAGCTGCGTTTAGCGCTGTCAGTGCGTGGAGCGGGGGGCCACGGGCCGAGGTGAGCACCGTGAATAATGGAGGAGTTGACGCTCACCAGAGAGCCGCCGCCTTCAAACGCGTGGCCGCTCCGACCCTCTGACCCGGATCGCTCTTCACCTGTGGGAAGGGGTTCATCGGGGCTTTGTGTGTGTGTGTGTGTGTTTTCTTTTTTAGCAGGCTCTTAAAATGTTACTCACAGTCTTCTATCACCGACAACTGTCAGCTGCAGATGCTGTGAGATGGAGGCGAGCGTGACGGCTGAAACACTTAAAAGGACCCGCCGCGTTCGTTTCACAAGCTGTGGTGCTTTGAGAGCAACAGTTGTCAGCTGATCTGAGGACAATTATTAGAACACCTGTTCAATTCTTATGGTAACATGTGGCCCCCTGTCTGTCTCGTGATCACTCTCGAAAGCCTGCATGGACCGGGACGAGAGATATATATTCACACACACAAAAACACTAACCTTAACTATTACTACTTGCCTAATCCTTACCCTTCCCTTAACCATAACATAACTTGTCTTCACCTTTATATTTAGGATTTTTGTCATGTTTCGTCCCCATAAAGAAGACAAGGGCCATAATGGGACTGTGTAAACTGTTTCTGTGTGTTGGTCCCCACAACACGAGTTATACCTGGACCACACACACACAGAAACACACACACACACACACACACACACACACACACACACACACACACACACACACACACACACACACACACACACGTATATATAGATCATAAATACATATGTGAATGTTGTGTTTCATCTTTCAGCTATTGTCCTTTTGTGCAGTTTTTTTTGACCATGGCTCAATTAAGGATATTCCTGACACAGTTTCCACAGTGACGGAGCGTCATATTCCGATCCCTGCTTTGAAATTGTTCTCGTAGCTCGACTGGTTCTGATCTGTTGGATGTGTGACGGTTGATAAGCGAAAGGGGTGTGTGCGAGCGTGTGTGTGTGTGTGTGTGGGTTTGTTTGAGGCGGTGTGTTAGAGAACACACTACACTTTAAAGGTATGATTGTGCCTGCACACGTGTCTCACTGTAGCACGCTAGCCATGCGGTGTTCTTCCTGTGTGAGTGTGATGGAGCAGTTCCTTGTGACCTTAAGGTGGCGGGCCTGCAGCTTCATGATTAGAGGGTCACTGGCTCGAACCCCGCTCCAGCTGTTCCCCTTCAATCCGCGCACAGTTCCCGTCACAAATGGGAACAGTTTGATGACATCACCAGTCACGGAGAGGCCAGTGGGAAGGCCGCACTGGCCCTTCCCCTCACCTCTGGGATAGTGCTAATGAGGTGTGCCTCGCCTCGCCCTCTCCCTCTTCCTGTATTCCTCTCTGTCTTTTTCCATCTGTTGTATTCTCATGGTCCTGCTCTGTTTCAGAGTCGTTGCCTGATCACCCCGTAGACCCGAGTCACCCTACAACTCGCACTGCTGCAACTCTCTAATGACTCGCCACACAGGGAAGTGAAAACTCAGCCTGCAGCCCCGGCCGGCGAGCGGGCCGACCACCAGCGGGCTCCATGCTCTCTCGTCCCTCAGATCTCCTTAAAGCTGCGCAGTAGGAGGTAACCTTCGCACACTGTGATCTGAATAACTGACTCACATGCTCACTGATTTGTCGGCCAGATCACTGCAACAGGATTTTTCTTTCTTGATCCTGGCTAGATCCAGTGGCTTATTGTGTGAAAGCAGCACGTCCCTCTTTATGTCTAGGGTGAAACATCACTTAATGCTAGAGTTCGATAGTAATTAGTCACAAGGGACAGTCCATAGTAAAAATAAAATGACTTCTTTGGTGTTGAATTAACATGAACAATGACAGGAGCCTCAGCAGCCAAACAACAAAAGCAAAAGAATGTTATCGATATGAAAAAAATGACTGATGTGTTTATTCCTCTGTTTACTTTAAAGCAGATCTCATCATGTATATTTTTCCTGGTTAGATACAACAAGGCTTTTGGGATCATTAGAAATTCACAAACAAAATAATGATTGTACCATATTTATCAGACGTTGCTATTTATTGCGAGCAAGCTGTATTTTTTTTCCATCCCACTCCGGCAGTTCCACGGAGAGTAGGCCAAGATGCTCTTTCCTCACATCTGCCTGTGTTCGCCCTGTGTAGTGAATTCACTTTGTCGCGATCGCAGGCGCTGCAAGGTTTTGAACTCCAACCGCAGTTGAAAGACGACGCAGTCGCGATTGCATGTGACTTTGAAAACTCAAATCTTTCTCTGTTTCTGAAGGGAGCACTGACAAGACAGAGCGAGGCTCTCTTTCTTGCAGTTTTGTTTTTCCGTTCAAAAATCAAACGGCGCCGCTCTCTTTATTTGCCCCTAATCAGCATGCAGCCGCTTTGGTGGTGGATTGCAGAGGTGTAAACCGTGCTCTCTCCCTGTGCGTTGTTGCGTATCTTTCAAAAGGGCTGCGATTTTTGTACTTTGCGGTTTTCAAAAATAAAAGAGACAAAAGCTACAGCAAGTATCAGAAAACGACCACAGTTTATTCTCACAAACCTATACGTTTCATTTTGATCTGATGCCAAATATTTGTTAAGCATTTGCTGTGCTTTGAAATCGGAAACCTTGATATGCCCACATAATGTGCCTTTTTATATGAGGTCGTATAAATGGATCCTTTACCTCCTGTGCATCTATGGAGTATTAAAGCAGAAACTTTGGCTGTGGCTGGAGAATGATTTGTAAATATGGTAAATTAAGATTTACTGAGTCAACTGTATATTATTATATCTCCCAGTCATTTTGATGAAGTGAAGGCACCAGGAGCCGGGTTTTTGTTGAGCATGACTTCACATGATGTAACTGCTGCAATCAGGATATTAGGACGAGCTCAAATCCAATGTCGTTTTGGCTTCCGTCAAGTCGTCTCTCTACCGTGACTCATTCGACAAATAGTTTTACCAGCAACCAGCTTCCCCTCCTCCGTCACTGAAGAACTTTTTGAACATCTTGTGCTGATAAATATAGAACTGCACAATGTCTTTAGCAACGCAGCAGGACAGAAGAGTGAAGTCAGAAATTGGAGGTGTCCCAGTCCATGTTGAAACCAGAAGACGTCAGAGCGAATGAATGAAATCATCCATCAAAATGTTTGGATGCTCGTATATTAAGCAACTGTGACCTGTGGTTAGCATCAACTGTAAATTAATTTGACACTGGTTTTTTTTTTTTTTTTACTGTTTAAAGTTAAAAGTCGGGGATTATTGTGAGCACATACTGTATCTAATCTCCAGCAAACACATAGCACACTAACAGTGCGGAGAGAGAGAATGAAAGAGAGGAAGAAAGAAAGAGAGAGGCTATTTTTTTTTTTTTTTGCTCCCGAGCTCCAACTGCGCTGCACATTTTTCATTTCCCGCCGAGTTGAAAAGATCAGGTAATTGAAAAGGAGACAATCCAGCAGCCAGGGCTCCACAGACGCCAATGAAAAGCTTCAGAGATATTAGAGTATTACACTTTGGGCCCTGTCTTTGTATTTCTTTCACACGGGGCCTTTGGGGAAAAATGGCTTTATAATGACAACACCTGAAAAGTGTTTTCCATCAGGCTCATGCATCATTGTCAGCGCAGGAGATGAAACTGCATTGTTTCTCTTTGGATGGGCAATGTCAGTGGAGAGACAGCCGGCTGCAGAGAAAGAGAGAGAGAGAAAGAGAGAGAGAGAGGGATGAAGAGAGAGAGAGAGAGAGAGAGAGAGAGAGAGAGAGAGAGAGACAGAGAGAAAGGAAGGTAGATGTAGTATGTTCTCTAAATGCAAACTACATTGAAATGTAATAAAAATCTGATGTTCAGCATCTTCTCACAAACACCTTCCTAAATAATAGAAAATCAGGCAGTTTGGAACTTTTGTTATTTGTTTTTTTTTTGGGGGGGGGGTTGATGATTTAAACTTCTGACTATCTCTGATGATCATATCAGAAGTTGTGTCCTGCAGTGAGGCCGCACACAGAAATCTGCACAGTTAGAATGTATTATCAAATAATGAATAACTCAAGAAATATGAATAAGTCACACATCACATCTGAATTCATGATAAAACCAAACAGAAGTGGATCATTTATATTGGAGGGTGTCTAATAAGATGACCCTATAATCGGTGCATTGTGGGATATCTCCTTCATCAGATTTGCGTTTTAATATGGACGAAGGTTAAATGCAAATGTAAACAAATTCAGTGCATGTGGCTGCATGAGTATGGCAGCCGACTTAACATGCATGTCATATAAGAATCCTTCATATTTTGGATGGATCTCATTTCTCCAAACTCGCTGCCCTCCGTCAAGCCTTCCGAGTGGGATTTGTCTATGATTAATAGTTTTATGATTTATAGGCTGGCAGTGTGTGAGCAGCACCGCACCTCCAAACAGCCAGATATACAATTATCCGCTGCTCCTGCCCTATATGAATGCCATTTCCCCTGCATCCCTCCTTAAAAGAGACACGGGCCATTTGTCTCCCTAGCTGCCTCCTCACCCAGGCCAGTAATAAGCCATCTGCTGGATCTGAACATGAAAGATTAAAATGATATACAGTATGAAAGCTCTCTATTCAGTTGCTAATGTCCAAGATTCAGGGACGCAGAGGCCAAAGCTGTCATCTCTCTCAGGAAGAGGTAATTATCACTCTTCCTCCGAGGGGCGGCCGCTGCCTCCGCCTCAGCTTCACGGAGGACCTGGCCCCCGTGCCGGCTGCCACCAGCCAAACCTCATTTAGTAGGCCAGAACAATGCCCGACCAAATGTCTGGCTAATCCTCACAATCCTTTGTATTCATTGAGGGCTGGTAGTATGGGCCTGAGGAGAGGGCCCCGCTGCTCGTGTGTATGTGTATGGGGGTGTGCGTTCGAGGGCAGGGGGTCAACTTCAAGCCCACAGTGCTACAGGCGAGGCGGGTGATTATTTCACTCACTGTCATTAAGTCTTCGTTTGTGACACTGTGTGTGGGGACACGCACGTGTGTGTGAGTGTGTACGCACACGGGTTACAGGGTATGCCTTGTACATAAATGGAAGATTAGAGTGAGACACATTTGTTGTGCGAGTTTGATCTACATCTGAGAATCCGAGAGAAGAGAAGTCAAATTGGCCACATACACGAGGGGATGGAATGATGGCAAGAAAACTGACAAGAAGAGGCCCACGGTGACCTGTCAGATTGAATTTTATGGTGTTATATCAGGATTCGTTACCTCTGTGTATCATCTATCATTTTATTTCACACAGAGATTTTCAGAAATGATTATTTTTTATTGGCCTCAGACTACTGCCATTTATTTTAATCCTGAATGAAAATGAAAATGATTTTTTTCCCCATTTATATTGTGATAATTAAAGAAAAATATTACTGCAGCAAAGCGGAGATTCCGACTGAAAAGAAGAATATCCTGTGTTGAAACAGGAGGTTAGGGTTATTGTTTAAGGGGTCGGTGTAAAAATGAAATATTATCCGGGATGCAGTAACACATTAATGCATTTAAGGCTTATCTGACGTAAACAGTTCACGGTATAAAGTAATCTAACAGACATGAGGTTTGCATGCATGTGATTAACCAACACAACACTCTGCCAGATGACCCTATGATGTTTTGCTGGAGCCCCCTGTGTCGACCCTCCCGCTGCGCCGTCGGACTCACTGCATTCATCCATCCATGGGAGAATTTTCTTTGCCGTCTTTTGCATCATTTAGGAGATGCACTGTGACGCTCTGAGATTAAATGAAAAGTTGGATCTAGCAGATTTAAATGTGGCTTCATGAGGGGATGCTGTGTGGTAACAGGTTGGGTAACCAATATGACTACACGCCTGTAACGGCTACCGTGTGAAGCCGAGATTCCAGTGTGGAATCAACTTTTTGCATCTTCAAAAGTTTTAGAACTATGTCCAAACAAACATGGCGAACTTGGTGCAGAGTTGAAGGGTCAAGGGTCAACTGAGTACTGTTCTAGTTGTAAATTAAATCCCATTTATTCCCGTTGTCTTGGAAAGCTCAGGGAAATATATCTCAAAACATGGTCAAATAAAACCAAAATTATGTCCATGTATACTTAGATTTTATTTTAGTGAACTGACCCTTAAAGAAACTATGATCCCCTGATCTGATTCAGTGACCGTGCTGTGAGTGATGATGATCCCAACACATCATCCATTCAGAGTAAATGTCAGTCAGTTAAGTCTTTATTATTCTGCATTTGCTGATATACTGAAACAAAGAGGACACAGTTTTCCCTCATCAGAGTCAAAGACCTGTTAATTTTCCCGACGACTACTTCCTCTTTCTCATCCGTGTGTGTCTCTCTGCTGAGAGAGCAAATTAATTTACCATGTTGACCAGAGGGCTTCATTTACTTACACTGCCCAGAGCTTGTTGCAGCTCGGCCTCCGAGGTTAGGGGAAGGGGGTTTAGACCCGCTTGGTGAGGAGATCCAGGTGTCTCTGCTACCCACCTGCAGCTGCTACCTCCTCCTTTCCCTCCTCCTTTCCCTCCTCCTTTCCCTCCATCTTCCTTCACCTCCTCCATCAATCTTCTTTTTCATAAAGCAAGTCTCATTTATGCAGGAATTTTTCAACTTTAGCCATTGAAAAAGAAATGACATTTACACCATGTTTTTAGTCCTGAAACTCCAAAAGCGTGTTGTGGACTCAAGCACTTCATCCACCCCTCCATCGGCATGGTGGCGAGTGGCTAATGAGTGAATTTAAATTTTTCTGTGAACTTTAATGCATGTCTCGGTGAGTGTCTCTCCCACTCACTCCTGTGTGACCCATCCTCACAATCACACAATTAAACACACTTGCTGGAACTTTAGTGTAGCCAGCATCTGAAATGCCACGATACACCCCCATGATATCATTTTACATCTGCCAACCCTGCCGCTGCTGGGCTCCATCATTAGTCGAGCCTGAATGAAGCTGCCTGCAGGACTGTTCTTGACCTCAGCTTTTCTTTCAGCTTGTTGAAATCAACATTATCTAAAGGGCCTTCAGTGCGGTGAACCCCCACACTCAACAGCCATCAAAGCTTTGTTTTTATGTTATTATTGTGGTGCAAATTGTTTAGATCAATATGTTTTGCTCCGAGCTTTATTGGATTTGCATCTTTCTCTTTCTATGTCTTCACTTCTTGCTTCATGTTTAAATGAGACGGTGAGAGAGAGACCACCCCAGCCTCTGCTGTCTTGTTCTCTCTATCCTCCCGTCTATTTTTTCCCTTTCATCTGAGTCCAGCTGTACCTTCTCTGTGAGACGACATGAGTAAATGCTTCTGTCAGGCCTCCTGAGTGGATTAAAGTGGCCTTCAATTACCTTCATCATTGACCTCATGAAGCTGGTTAACTGCAAAATCCTTAACCCCAAACTCTGTCATTGTGCGCTCTAATTCGGTCCAACACACATACAGAGCAACAAACACACATTTGTGTTCTCAACATTACAAAAGGGGTGAAAACGAGAAGGAAAGATCTATAATGAAAAAAATAGGTTAAGGCTAAAATAATTCATTCTGGAAGTTTCCCTTTTTTCTGATTTTGGTGGAGATCAAAGCTTGGTTTCAGGTCTAATTAACCAAACGAATTCAGATCCCAGACCTTCTGGCTGCGGGTAAGGCCTTGGAGGGATCCCTCGCTGAAAATCCACATCAGATTTAAATAATTAATATGACACCTTGAGCTCCGCAGAGAAAGAGGGGCTCCATGTTGGAGTTTAGAACAATGTCACTGCCAAGTGTAATGCTGTTTGTCTCCATGAAAATGAGCAGTGGAGAAAGCAGCCACTCCATTGTACTGCCTCCTTGGCGGATCTGGGGACTGCTCTCCCCTTTGTCATGCTAACGGGGAGCTTTAAGGAGCCGTTGGTAAAGAAGGCCTGCGGCCTGTGCTCCGTTCCTGGCTTGGCCTGGCTGAAGCAAGCTGGGCTGGGCTCTGGGGACTTGGAGCTGGGGTCATTTTATGGTTTTTAATCCTCTTAATCCCCGTTAGAAGGGGCTTGGTGGAGACAAATCCGCTCCCAGAGGTCCTTAGGATTCAAACGCTGCGCTTGAGCAACTGTATCATTTGATAACAACAATGGTGGAGGATAGAGAGAGAAAGGGAGAGGGACAGACGGAGAGAGAAATAGGAAGAAAGATAGAAATCTACATTGTGATTGAGAGATATAGATTTTTATCTTTGCCCTCTGGTTATTAGCTCTACTCTTCAAACATTACCGCCTGCACGTTTCTGTCAAAGTTTGTGTCAAGGTGGACGTGTGCATGGGTCACACAGGATCCATGACACATGCACACCTAAACACTTGGTCTGAATCTCATGCTAATGACCCTTATGTTGCCCTGTGGTCCATAAAGAAATGCAGACCGCTCTGGCTTCTCAGTATGTTCAGCACTGTGGCCCGTTTGCAAAGCTGGGAGAGGCTGGGGAGCCAGGGATAATCCAGAGGGCCCTATTCAAATTAATACACTCCTTTTAACCTCATCTCAGACGAGCGCTCTTCATTATCACTCAATTAAAACTGCATATATGAGCAGGCCTGGCCTGGAGAGGCCTCAGACTGTCTGAACTTAGTGACCGAACAGTTGTGCCAGGAGGGAGAGAGGGAGGCCACAGTGGGACATGAAAACACTGACTGATCAGGATGAACATGAGCTTATGGCCCACTAACTAATCAGAAGTGTGTTCGTGTTTGTGACATGAAGAGACATAATATACCAGCTGGAGCCCTGATAAATAATTGCCAGATATTACAGGGAGATTAAAGGTTGCACCATGTGAAGAAAAATAATATCCTCCTCTTGAAAATCAAACCTGAATATCTAGGTTTGATATTTCAATGTTCATCTTAAATGCCAGGTTTAGGGCTGTACAAGCAGCTGGACACAGAAACAGTGGGTCGCTAGTACAAATGCTTCATTTGAGACAAAACCCTGGCTTCTGTGTCATGTCTTATTGAAAGAGTATGGCAGGGGGGTGGTTAGCCTAAGTCACAATTGCCCTTGGCTCACCGAGGAAACCCAAACATAGTCCAGAATGTTATTTTTGCGGAGAATGACATGAGTCAACGTGAGGTTGTGGTCAGCCATTTTCTATGATGGCAGGAACCAAAGCATGGAGTAAAGCAGAGTAAAGGGAGGGAGGGAAAGTGAACTTTAGGAACGGGACTGATGCTATGATAAAAAGCTTTAGTCTTTAAATACAGATTCCTCTCGAGTTCAAACAAGCGCATAGGTCTTCGTTTGATGTCTTACTTTTTCATTCCATTTGCTTCCCTCTTCCTCAAGTCTTTCTTTCTGTTTCTCCTCCACACGTTGCACGCCCGCTCTTTCCTTCTAATGTACCCAGAGCGAAGTATGGGGTCGAGCACCTCCAGCGCTGAGTCCTGGTGTGGGAACAGGCTAGCTGTCTGTGTTCTGCATATAGCCTGCAGCCAAAGACCGAGAAGGAGCAAGCAAAACAACAACCACAAGTCTGGCCTGTCTGCAGAATGCCAGGACTGCTAAGTGGTTGGCAGCCTCAACACACCAGGGGTACACTGCTGTCATTTGCTGGGAAGAAATGCTTGAGATCCCAAATTTCACTGACAGGGCACATGTTACTTGGAATGAAGAGGGTAAATTATTCCCCCAGTTTGCATATGTAATGTTGGGCTTAGATGATGACAGTCTGAAGGTGCTTGTTTTCTGACCGAAATTTACAAAAGAAGTGGAAAAACACACTTCATACACTCTGGGCTGAATTGTTGGACTAACAGAGAGAATGTGAAATTATTTTCTCAAGCAAATCTGAATATTGTTCTTCATAGGTTTCAAAAGCACTGCACCTGCTCTTTTAAGCACCTGATTTTTAGGTTGTTTATCCCAGAGCAGCATGTTTTACTGAACTGCTGCTTTCTGCAGGAGGACGTGTTGACCAAATTTGGAGGACACAATATGTGAATAATTAATGAGGACATAAAGATGAGGCATCCTTACTGGACTTGTTCGAATTGGGAAACACAATATAAAACCTAAAATGGCCCTCAGTAAGGTGCATACCTCAAACAAAGCCCGAAAGTTCCCATAAGGTAAATCAAGCTGCACCATATTCGACACACTCCTATCAGTGCCTGATGTTTTCATCAGATGTCTGAATTGTTCCCTGGGAAATCAGTAAAATATGTATATATAAAAATGCCCAACAATGCTGAGGAAAGTGAAAGGAAATTCCTGGAATTGGCATAAAATTTGAATGGGTTTGTCCGTGACCAGCACCTTACATCAAATGTTGTGGTAATCCGTCTCGCAGTTTTGTGTAATCCTGCAAACACACACAAACAAAAAAAAGAAAACACCTTGGCGGAGGTAATGAACATGTCAACAATAACATGCATTTTACATTGTTAACCCGTGAAAGAAAGAAAGGAGCGCCAGATCAGATCGCACTTATAGTACTTCCAGTTTCCTCTGATGGTTAATTTCTCTCTGTCTATGTACTATGGTGATCGTACTGGTACAGTTTGTGTATAGACTTCACCCGATGCAGGTCTGACGACCTCAGCTTTCCTCTCTGAGTAGATAGTGCCGGAATTTTCACCACACAGATATGAAGAAATAAAAAGCAGCAATTATGATTTTTCTCTTCAGGGCTGCATATCAAATAATGACTGTGTGACATGAGGGTACAATCGTTCAAACAGCCCGCTAATGAAATGTATTCCCGGCGTCGGCAGAGTTCACATTGCCAGTTTGACCCTGTTGTCCTCTCCACGGTAACAAGCTAAAACTAAGAGACCATTCAGCACCAGATTGGCGTTTCCATCTGGCGGATTGGTCATGTGACACAGGAAGACCTGTGAACATCTTTTCGTAATTGTGGTTTCTTAAAGAACGGCGGTTTCATTTGTTTCTTTGCTCTCGCTGCACGCACATTGTTTCACACACTGGGTTGTTTTCCTTTGTCAGGTCCTAAGTCCTGACTCTACAGTCTTTGATCAGGGCTGCGTTCACCACCCTCACGTTTCTATAACCTTTGAGAAAGACGAACACGGGCTGGAAAACCTGTGTAATGAGCACAGTGTTCGCGCTCGTGTTTATGTGCGCTTTATGGATCCCAGTTCATTTCAAACACTTGGTTCTTACTGGGAGTGCAGCTGAGAGCGAAAAACACTGCTTGTTGGTGTGTGTTTTTGTGTGTGTGTGTGTGTGTTGATGTGTGTTTGTGTGTGCATTGACAGCCTTTGAGCCAGTTCTCGCCTTAACTAAAAACGCTCAGGGCACAAAGCAGCCCCCCCTGCTCCTGAGCACAGGCCCTGCGCTCGCTGTCTGACAGGAGCTGAAGGTAAGCACCAAAGACATCCTGACACACGCACGTAAAAGCACTTTTGATGCGGGGGAAATGGACCGCTTTGCAGTGTACAAATAACAGCAAAATGTCAACAGAACGAGGCGAGTCCGACGGGAGGCAACAACACAAGCCAAGTTCAGATGATATTACGGTGAACAAAACGCGAGTGTCAACCACCAAAGGCCCTTCACCTGTCTAACTCCGTCATCACATTGTTTTCACTTTGCTTGTTTATCAAACCGTCCTTTTCTCCTGTGTTCAATCAAAAAAATCGGATAACCCACAGGAATATGAAAAAAGGAAACACACGAGGGAAAAGAGGAATAAAGAGATACTTTCGTTAACACGGTAATTTTCCATTTACTTGCAAAAATGATTTATCCGTTTATGGATCGCTCAGTTTTCCTCAAGCTGAGTTCTTGTCACTGCTAACCCACATGAGTCAACTGAAGTTTCATCAGGGTTTCCCCTATAAT
The DNA here is from genome assembly GCF_947347685.1 of Pleuronectes platessa. Taxonomy (NCBI): domain Eukaryota; kingdom Metazoa; phylum Chordata; class Actinopteri; order Pleuronectiformes; family Pleuronectidae; genus Pleuronectes; species Pleuronectes platessa. Next base: position 6,847,532 of record NC_070639.1, read on the forward strand.
AGAAAAGGTCTGGTGGTGAAGACACCTGCCATGCAACATAAAATACTTTTTAATAAAATGCTAAATAACTTCTTACACAAATAAAAGTGGAAACATGTCCATATTGTGATGTCAAGTAAAAGTTTATTTAAGTAGAATGTTTAAAACAACCGCAGTTCTGAACAGGCTTAAATTGTGTAAACACATTTAGAAAGACTGAGACTAGATAGAAAATCCATACATTAAACATCATAAATATTTGAGAATAAAATATTACATGACAAATTAAAGGTCTCATACTTCAATCGAATTGAAAGCCAGCGAGAAGAAGTGGGATTTTATCCATGGTTGCAATAGTAATGAAAAGAAAAAGCCAAAGATGCTCACAGTTTTCGTAATGTACAATTTTTGCAAAGGTCAAAAGTCACACTGCTTAATTTTAGGCAATCAAATATTTTTATTTAAATTTAATGTTTTTATTGAGAGAGAAGCTTTATTGCTCTTTGTTTTACGGGTTTTCTTCACTATTTGGGACACTAGGAGACTACACTGCTCATGAGAGAATTGAATTTTTTTTTCTTTTTAATGTACTCTGTTGTACACATAAGAAATATATGATACTTTATTTAAACTTTATTTAAACTAAATAAAAAAAATTGAGATAAGTTCACTCAGGAGCCTTTATAGATACAAAATGTTACCTCAGCTGCCAGGGGTCTCTTAACCAAACCAAAACAAAAGACCTATAGTTTGATGACGTGGTAAAGCAGTGTGGGATCATGGGAGTTGTTGCCTTCACCGCCATTTGTTGTCCCGTTACCTTCTTGCATCGCTTGTATCCCCTGTGTGTTTGTGCTTTACAGGTAAAGCGGATATGATGCCATTATAAAACATCCCTGACAAACCAAATTACGGATTTTCGGTTTGGACACTGTAGAAAATATTTTGGATAATTTAATTACACAAGTCTTCAAAATATATAATGTGGGTCTAGTTGTTTTAAGACATTTTAAGGAAAAATGGCACATTTCGATCAGCCACCCATTAGAAATAGTGTATAAGTTGTAACCACTGGCTTTTTAATGCTTAATTAATAATTTACTGAGCTTCATGGATCAGTTATAAGTTATATTAGGACAACTTCTAAAAATCCTTTTTCAAATGTTGCACTCTCACAACTGCAGACAGGATGATTAAAAAACCCTTATATATTACTTATTAGCATTTATGACTACAGATTTGATGATTTATTTGAAAGAAGGAAACTCATGAGAATTTAATAATGGTTTGCCATTTATCAACATTTAGAAACTGCATCAGAGACAAAGACTTTTGACATCTGTGTCTCTGCGTGTATTCATCAGAGTCAAAATAAAGAAGAAAGAGGTGAAGATACTTGCAGTATATTAAACAAAAATTAATTCAACATCTATTTAAAATCACATTCACTCTCTTCACCACCTGCATCGTCTCAATCTGGAGCTCAAGTGGTGTCACATTTAACCTCATAACTCTTCTCAGCCTGGGATGACTCTGCCCGCTTTCTATTAGTCATCCATGTTTACCTGTCAATGGACATCTCCCCACATTCCCTATAGCTCCTTACCCCTCACCCTGCAACACCTCCCCCAGCTGTCAGTCTCGGCTGTTTTCTCCTGTGAGGTGGTTTTGGTGAGGGCCGGGGGTCAGGGCCTCGTGATGCTCTGGAAGATAAGTGTCTGCTCTATCCCAGGGCTACACCTGTAGGTCATCGCAGGGGGATGCTAATCCCTCAGCCGCTCGCTAATACTGATGATCTGCATCTGAGACCCTGTCCCCCGGGAGAAAGGATGCGTGTGAGTGCACGCGCTGCTGGTGTGTCTGGCTGTAGGTGGCTGACAGATGAGGCAACAGGGGGGCCAGCAACCCGTGTCTGTGCTTGTGTGTGTGTGTGTGTGTGTGTGTGTGTAGCATGGGGGTGGGGGAAATGATTTCATTCCGCGTACGAGTGTTTATGTGTGTGTACATGGGAGCGCCGGCGAGGGTGGAGCTATCTCTAAAGGATGCTGGGAGGGTAACTGGTCCGCTTTCCTTGGCTTCCACCTTCCGAAAGGCTGGAAAGCTCAGATCCTAGACGGAATAATTTGTCAGCTATTTACATGGAGAAATGAGGAGTGGAGAAATGGCATGAGCAGGTGGTGTGTCTCACCCCCTCTTCCCTGTGCCATAGACAGATGTGTCTGGCTGCAGAAACCACCCCTACCCCCACCACCCCATCCTCTACTCCGGGGACGATCTTTTGATGCACTACACTTTTTTTGTCCAATACTAGTAAAGGAAACACTGTTTAGAGTTTGTCTTTACAGTAAAACTGGGGGATGTATATATGGAGAGGCATTGTGTTTCTGATGTGATGAAACCCTTCTCTCTCACAGCTTTCACAGACACCAAGAACTAACCTCATCTTAATTTGGTCCTCCACTTAGTGCATGCATGATCTAAAAAAGTGGCATGGTCCAGTTTGCTATTATAATATAACTTTACCTTAATTATCATATCTCCAGTTTTTAGACAAAAGTCATGAAAATACTTTTGAGGAGCTGTCATGTCACCATCTTCATACGTTGATAGGTTATAACATATAATAATATACAAAGCAATTTAAGAGAATCTCGATAATTTGTAACAATTTCTGCTGTTAGCCTCACTTATTTTAACACAACATCCAACTACAGATGTTTTTGTGACATAAACAGATCCTGCTCATTGCACAACTTGATTATAACAACATGTAACATGAAGATGAACTGGCATCTCTATTAATGCATTACATAAAATGAGCAATATACACAAGACCATGCAGCTCCAGAATGAAGAGAAAAAAACTAAGATAGTTGCCCCGAGCTTCCCTGAGACTTTTCTAAACAGGCCCAACAGTAAAACCAGTAATCACACATGTCCAACTGCTCGAACCCATCACAGTAACGGGTCCGTAAAACTGAGCGACAACCACTCAGCTTTAACTGTGTGTTTATGGCATGGAAATGTGCAGTGATTGTGTTGTAAGAACAGTTTATCTCCAAGTTGAGCTCTTGATTTGACCTAACTTTACTGAGCATAATTGATAATCACAACAGCCACTCCCCGCGCACTTTGAAATATATTAGAGTCAAATAGTGACTGCGGTAGTGAGGATAATTGCTCGATTTAAAAGTGAAACAGATGAAGAAGAAAAAAGTTAACATGAGGGCAGCGTGAACAGGGATAACATTACTTGATTTAATTAGCTCTACGGTTGGAAAAAAAAGGTGACAGGGTTTGTCCTCCGGCTAACTCCACACACACACCCCCACACACACCCACACACAAACACACAAGCACGTACACACACACATGCTGGCACTGCACACTAATCATATTTCACCCCAATCACTAAACACACATTCATATTTGAAGGTTTATCCCAGGCGGCCATTTCAAATTATTATGTATGTGATTCGAGCCACACAGAGTAGAGAAAGTGTTTACTCTCTTCATTGAGGCACTGGATAAGTTGAGAGCAGAAGCTAAGTGTACTACAGTCTATGGCAGAAGAATAAACATTTTCCTTTATAGCCCGAGGACCCACTTTTCATCTGTCAAGCATGTTTTAATAATTAATCTGTTTAATACACACACACAGCATCTGCTGGGTACAACTCCCATCCTCCCATTCAAACTGACTACCACAGCTGCCACTGTTTGGGTGTACTGTACAGGTCTGGAATATGATAAGATGTTTTTTTTCCCCCCTCCTCTGCAGTACACAGACAGAATACTACTATGTGTGCTGACATACAGTATATAGACACCCGCAAACATGCACAAACTTGTATATTCACACACGGCTGCAAACTAGTTTATGCTGAAGGGGTGAAGCCCCTGACTGTGGGCCTACTTTCCCTATGTATTTCTCCTCGGTGAGGAGGCCAAATGGGGATTGTGTAAATTAAATACATTTCTTTTTCCGGCAGCAGAGAGAAATGATGCCAGATTAAGCCCATGAATATATACATGGGCCAGGGCTGACCTGTCTCCAGACGCCTGATTTCCCTGGAGGGGTGCTGACATGGTGAGGGGCTCCAGGGGTGTGTAGGTGTGTGTGTGAGTGTGTGCATGTGCGTGCCTCCTAACATCTGTGTGTGTGTGTGTGTGTGTGTGTCTGTGTTGCACTGTGCACCTCAGACAGAGGTGAGGAGATCTCTTGAACAGCTCCAAATTGAGCTTAATCTCATTCCTCATTGTGCTGGAACAGGAATGAAATTGCACAATTGCACTTTAATCGACGATCGAACACCCTCTTCCCCCCTCCTCCTCTCCTCTCTCTCTCTCCTCCTTTTCATTTCTGGTACTCTCTCTCTCTCTTTCTGTGCGTCTTTGTGTCCTTGGCCTTAAATTCCCTACGTGGGCCGGTGGGCATGATTGCCTGTTAGCCTCTATTTTCTCCTCTTTTTCTCTTTTTGTTCCAGTGGAAGCATCTAATAATGTCTGTTCAAGCAATCAGGAGGTTAATGTGGTTAGGATAAGGGCAATCTTAAACCAATAAAGGCCATCCAGATGCTCCGCTGCTCTTTCATTGCATCCTCTAATCCTGGAAGATGGTGATTTCGGGAATCTTCCGCAACATCCGTTGCAGTGGAGCGCGTCTCTATCATGGGCAGGAAGGATTCAGTCAGTCCCCCAGGGTTGATTACACACACACACACACACACACACACACACACACACACACACACACACACGCAGATGCTTTTGATTATTGAAGGTAGGAAACCTTTGGTCAGCTTGAAATTAAACATAGGAATGGCATTTGCCTTTCCAAGACTATAAAAGAGCAATGGAGCAACAAGAGATTTATTTTATTAAAAAAAGAAGAAGAAAAAAAGCGCTCCCCTTCCTCACTGAGCATTCATATTATGCACTTTGCCTTTTTGGTTCTCTCTCTGAGACAACGCTCGCAAAATCAAACAAACCACAGTATCCAGGAGAATCTATTTTTGTTATGCGTGAAAGAAGTTAGGATAACATCTGACTCTGCTAAACTAACAGCAACTGTGCGCGGATTACAGAGATCGGCGTCGGTTACCACAAAGAAATACCCGCTACGCTTGAATGCAGCTCAACCCTTAAGTTAACAGTCTTCCGCTTATGCACTCATGATGATATTAGAGGCTCAAAAAAGCTGTAAAGCACGAACACTGAGGCCATAAAAAGCTTATAGGAGCAGTAAAATAGCACCTAACTAGCTCCGCAAATTGGAAATACCTGCATTCTGTCATGCGGTTACATGTACAATTAAAACAATGTGTTGTTGACTCCAGTCAGCAGGAATCCCTACATGTGTATATTTGCAAAGGATATTATAAAACACATTTTTAACATTAATTTGATGGTTTCACAGCAGCTATACTCTGGTGATAATGATCTCTGCATGTCAAACTGTGTGTGTGCAAACATAATGAAAGGAAAGTGCGCGGGGGGAAAAAAGCCATACACCAAGGCGAGATCTGCCCCTGTTACATATTTAGAGGAATACAGGTACTTGAGCCATGTACAATGTGTTGATTTGTTGCTCAAGGTGTTGGAACAAAACAATGCAACAAAGGTTCCCAGGCTGTTGTATCTGGGGTGGATGTTCTCATTATGGCCCATAATGAAGGGCCCTGCTTACCGCTGTGCATCTACTCAGCAACACTGACGACCTACACACACACTCACACACACACATACATGCACAGGCCAGGCCGCTGCCAGGCTGTCAAGTCCAAAAATAATTAGGCATCAAAATGAGTTTCCCTGTTTTTTTTTTCCTCCCCTTGTTCGTTTTATTCATGTGCTGGAACTCGGGAGACTGGCTAATGCAGTTAACATGCTCTCATCATGAATTTTCATTACACCATTACATGGGTACGTTACAAGAGCAGGGGAGCTGCGACTACAGGGATGCCATCAACATGCACACATTGACAGAAACACACACACACACACACTCACAGAAATCCTAGATGGACATAAACCCATGCATTTATTCAAATGCATACCGAGAGATGCAGCTTTAGTCTTCTACCGATCAGCATTAAATACAGTTAACTGGTTAAAATGCTGATCATAATTTGTATATGTGAGATATAGCTTTCTCGGACACAACCATTTTAAATTACTGGTAATTGTACAAAGACTTGTCATTAAAGAAATTGTTCTATATATCCAGTTTCTTACTGGGATTTAGTTGGAACTTGATACCACACTCATATCTGTTCAATGAATATGAAGCCACAGCCAGGATCCAGTTAGCTTTGTGTAGTTAACATTAACATCCATTAAACCAGAAGGTTGGTGGTATGATTCCTGGCTCTTCCTTTCAGAATGCCAAAGTGTCCCTGTATGAAAGTGTGTGAGTGTGTATGAATGGATGGATGTGGGTTGCTTGTAAGGTCTTTGAGTGGTCAATATGACTTGAATAACAGAAATACCAATACAGCTTAGCTTAATTTAACACAGGACTTGAAACTGGTATACAAAATACCACCACATTAAAGCTCAATAATTACCATGTGTTATATAAAGAGTAAACTATAATTACTTGCTACTTTCATTATTTATAAATTTGCTGATTTTTCAAGGATTTATTTGTAATAATCGATGAATTGTTTGGACGCCACAGCATCAGAAAAACAATGGAAAATACCTGTTATAATTTCCTTGAGAATAAGGTGACGTCATAAAGGGTTTTGGTTTGTTTGTTCAACGAAAAGAGTTTCAGTTTATTGTGATGTGAGGAAAGGACAAGGAAACAAAGACTCGAACCCAGGAACATCAACGCTCAAGGCTGGAAGTATCGAATGTACAAAAATGTTTGTTTAACAAGAGACAATTCAATCAACTAATAAATAAAACATGCAGATTTAGCTGTTTCTTCTGTTTCTAATCGTCATGCTGTAGCAAGCAAATAACAGTTTTTCCAAAAATATTAACCGTTGTTTTGCATTTGTAATACAAATGCTCTGTTGCCTAAGTGCCATGACATTCTGACGTTCACATCAAGAGTCTGGTCTTACTGGCTCCCACAACATTACTGGAGTCATATTATACACGTCCATCACAAACACAACACAGATATCTTTACTGCCGTTCACAAAAACATAACTAAACTAATAACACTTCCTTCTAGGGCAGCGCTCGTGTCAATGAGCAACAAGGGTGTGTGTAATTACAAAGGTGTGTGTGTTTGTGTGTAAAATGAGGTTTCTTAGGGTTTCTATTGCTGATCTGCTCATGCTCAATTACCCAAAGTCTCCTGGGGCTTAGGGAAGGTAAACACACATCAGCTGGGCCTGATTTATTTCAGTGTCCCACTGCAGCCTGGAATTAAGGCATGCATGCACGCTTGCTCTCTCTCTCTCTCTCTCTCTCTCTCTCTCTCTCTCTCTCTCTCTCTCTCCCTCTCTCTCTCTCTCTCTCTCTCTCTCTCTCTCTCTCTCTACCTCTTACAATCAAACACACATACACATGTTTTCTTGCATAGATTTGTGCATATTGTTGTAGCTGTTACATTGTCAAGATATTTTTCCCTTCGTCAGTCGCAGAATTTTGACCAAACCTCTTGGGAAACCCAAACATTAAATCCACAAGATTAAACAGTTTATTGTCATCAGGCTGTGATGCTCACAATTACACAGCTGACTAGAACTAAAGTCCTATTGCCACGACAACAGGAGACAGTACTGGTGCCTTTGCTGTGCCCTGCATCCCCTGAAGCCCAATCTCCATCCGTCCCTGCCCTCCTTTCTTCCTTTCTTCCTTTCTTCCTTTCTCCCGTCTTCTTTCTCCCTCTCTCCGCCTCCCGTCTCACTGCCCTTTTTTACCCAACAGGTATCTGTGTATACGTGCGCCAAGCCGTCATGCATAGTGTATTTATTGATTCTTATGAATAGACTGTCAATTTAAAGCTTGACCCCATTAGACCCCTATTAGATTGCTACCTAACACAGTCATGGGAGCAGCCCAGTGTCCCTGGTGGAACATGTCAATGCTAATCACACGGGCGAAAGCGGGGATGAATGGAGAAACAGAAGGAGGAGAGGAGGGAGAACAATGGCCTGTTGGTCAGCTTCCCTACTTAATGATGAAAACATCAACACCCGGCATGGGCCTCTGGTGAATAAACTCCTCCATACCTTCTATTTTCACCGTTTTCTATCATCATTTGTCTGAACAATTGTGACTACTTGTCTTAAATCCTACATAACAAGTCCAAACACTTGAATGGGACTCAGCAGAGCACATATTTCCACCAAGGCCCAGCAGTAAATTGAATTTAAACTTAAATTTAATCAGGCTGAAGAACAATTTCACACAGTTTTAGATACCGGTCCTCTAAATATGACCGATTTTTTAAATATATCAATGTCAACGAATTATTCACTTTAAAATGGTGAACACCATATTTTTCAATATTAAAGAAAGTGACAGGAAAAATTCCTGGATCCACCCCTGTTTTATATCAACACCCAAAATTATCACGATTCTTTTTTGTCCCATGTCCAATCATTCTTCCAGTTTCGTGGGAAATCGGTTCTATAGTTTTTGTGTTATCGTGCTGACAAAGAAACACGGTGGAAAATATAATCTCCTTCGCGTAGGTAGCAAATGATCACTTGCATTCAGAATCTCAAGTGCACTACACTGCTAATGTTCATGTTAGCACAACCTGGTTCCAGTTGATAACCCTAACCCTGTAAAACTGCATTACCAGCGCTCATTGATAGAAGTGCACAATTAACTAAACTAAAATTAGTTTTACACCCATAGCATCATTTTAATATATAATGTGGCCTACAAGTGCTCATCAGACTAATACATGATAAAGGTTTTTTATTGTGATCAAGTCTTTCCGTATGTTTTTACATTCCTCAGCTTGCTGGCTTGTTCTTTATAACCACACTAGCGGTGTAGCTCATGGAATAGTCATGTTAGTCTGTCTGTCTGTCCACCTCATTGTTCCATTCTGGAATATCTCAACAGCTATTGGATATATTGCCGTGACATTTTAAATAAACATATGTTGTCCCAAGAGGATGAGGCCATTTGACTTTGTCCAATGCATTACTCATCAAAACTCATACCATTACCATTAGTCTCAGCTGCACTTTAAGTTTAGACCTAATCTGAAAATGCTATCAAGCTGTGGTGTATATTTTAGTACACTTACATTAGCATCACAGCGCTGCACGCGTGGAGCATGAACCTGAATAAAAAGAGAAATTATTCAATTTAAAATGGCTGGATTAAGACCCTCATAACCTGTTCAATAGATATTGTCTGGAAAAAAGCTCTTGGTCATTTTGTACTATTCATCTGCACTCTCCTCCACTACTTCAAGTTTTAGTCAATACACTAAACGTTTCAAGCATTTGATCCATTTAATACCCACCAGTCAAAGCCCAGTTGCTTTTTGTCATAGAATGAAGGTGAAAAGACTGTTGCCATGAAATATTAATCATACACATGCACATATAAAGGCTGGGTTGGAGCGGGGATAGCCTCAGAAAGCCATGGAGATAGATGGATGACACGCTGTTCAAAAAAGGAGAGAAAAAGTGAAAGGTGCAAAATTGGAGTAGAAAGGGAGGAGCTTAAGGTGGGATCAATCCTCCCTTCCTCTTGTCCCTGACGCTCATCCGTCCTCCTGCCACTTCTGAGCTGTCCTGTGTGATTGTTTGTCTTCAGAGCGCCGCTGTCTGCCAGACAGGACTGTAGCATCAGTGTTCGGAAGCGTTCCTTTCTCTGGCGCGAGGCTGCAATGACAACGTCTGCCATGTTTCACTCTGATCTCTCCATCAGTGTGAATAAGTGTATTGCCAAGCTTCCTCAGACTGTCACTCACTCCTCTGGGGAGAGGCTCACACACCGCTCCTTGTTATCTCCGCTAAGATGGACGCCATCAAATGCTACAGATGTGTGTGTGCAGGCCTGTGCATACTAACACATGCACATACATATATGTTTTATATGGTGTCTTTGTGTGTGTGTGTGTGTGTGTGTGTGTGTGTGTGTGTGTGTGTGTGTGTGTGCGTGTGTTTGTGTGTGTGTGTGTGTGTGTGTGAGAGAGAGACACTAAGCATTCTGCAGATATAGACATACACATTGATGCACCGGTTTTAGAAAAATATAGGCTCAGATGTGTGCACACACGTACACACATACAGAGATTTGCACAGCTATCCTTTACTTTGCATTGTGCACAGCCTCACCAAAACCTTTTGCCCTAATCTTAACAAGGACCCTAGAAATTATTTTTGCCTCAGGACCAGGATTTAGTCCCTGTGAGGTCTACTGGCCCCGATAACTGTCCTAAAGAAGTAACTAAAATGAATACACACACACACACGCTACTAGATTAACTCTAGTGTTTAATGATCTGAAAACAGTGACGCAAACTCAATTAATGTACAATGTGTCTTAGTGTGATGATGAATGTCAACTGTTTCAGATCAGTGGGTCAATTTAGGAAACAGAGGCATGACAATATGACAGACACCTCCACACGTCTGTGTTGTGTGTGTGTTTTTGCACGTGTATTTCATGTGTGAGAGAGCTATCAGTTTGTAGTGGCTGTGTGTTAATTTGTGTGTGTACGTGTGTGTGTGTGTGAGCGAGATGACCTGTAGTGCAGCGGCGCAGCACTGGCTGACTACCTTTGTTAGATCACTCTGTCTTTCGTGTCACATCAAAACACCTCATTATCTCCTCCTCTCTCATTGGAATTCAAACTGTTTTTTTTTTTTTTTTTACTATTAACCACCTCAATATGCTCCCTCGCTCTCTCACTCTGTTTGTCTCCCTCTTTTTCTCGCTGTGCCGTCTCTGTCAGGAGCCGCTGAGACAGCGCTGGGTAACAATTTCCTCCTTCTCGTTTGAAAGCGTTATTTAAATAACAGATGTCTCGTCCAGCGGAGGACAGGAGAAGAAAGCAGTGCACTTGCACTAATAAATCCTTTCATAATCTGTCAGGTGACGAGGACCTCTGCAATGAGCAGCTTTAACAATCTTCATCAACCCTTCAGGTGCCCGTCAGGCAGTGGCAGACCAGACACTTCCTCAGGAATGTCCCTGCACACAGGTCTCAAGCTGAAGACAGATATGAAGGTGACTGCCAGCTGGTGCGATTGGCGTAATTTATAGGCAGATTCTGCACAATAGTAATCGGGACAGATACATGTGCTCAACCAATCGGATGTCACTTTAAGATGTTTCCCCTGTTTTTGTATAATCAAGAAACTGATTTAATCCAAACTTACCAGGAATATTTGTAGTGTAACGAGAACTACCTCAAATGTAATTTACATATACTTGTTCATGTCATATCTGCTAACATGGAGGAGGCCTTATACTGCAGTTATGGACACAGGCCCTTATTTAAGTATAAATGGGATTGTGGGCATGTACGTGTAACAGGAAGTACACAACGACTGCTAACACAAAGTGTGGGAAGTATGGTCAACCCTGTATACTGCAGCGAGCCACCAGGGGGCGATCAGGATTATTTAGCTTCACTTTTAGCTGCTGTCATGTTGTCCATTTTTAGATACAGTCTATTACTAGAGCCCAGAAGTTGAAACGCAGACTCTTTGTTTCATTTCTCTAACTTGGCTGTGACCATGTCAACAAACTGTTGAAGGTTAATAACAAATAATTTTGTAGCAGTAATAGTTATTAATTGAAAATAGATCCTTTCTAAAATGTTGTAAAGTACCCCCGGATTTTATTGTTGCTCGAGGCAATCTCTCCAATCATTTGTTTCTATGTGCAGGTGGTGATATGTGCAGGGTGGACAGTGCAGCTCTGTACTGAACACAGTCACAGGCTGCCGGCCTCTTAATTACAGTACGAGTAGAACAGGAAATAAGAATTACTTGAAACAGGAAGTTCATATTACCGCGTGAGCCGGGCTGTGTCAGCAGTGATCACTCTCTCCTCATTAGTGTGGCATTACACCTCATTTAAACACACACACACACACACACACACACACACACACACACACACACACACACACACACAGCACCTGTAGACTTTGGGCACAAGGTGAATGGATCATTTTCTCTATGCCTCATTTCAAGGAACAGCTGTGCTCTGGAGGAAGTAGGGACTTCCTGTAGAAGGATGCATGGAGCTTACACTACAAATCCACTGTCATACTTCTGTGGTAGCTGTGAATATGTGCTTTACACACACAAGAGTGTAATATATATCTATATCTATAGATATATACATCTTTACTGTATATACACGTCCACAGATTCAGATAGGAGCTGATAGAATAGATTAGCAGATGCAGACAGATACAGAGCGGTTTAGTAATCGCTCGGTTTTTCCTGCTGCTCACATCTTCTTTTTGATGGTGGCTGAAGGGTGACACGCTCTCCTCCTCCTCTCCCCTCTGCACAGAGGATGGAAGCCTCCCCCCCCCCCCCCCCCCCCCCGTATATGAAAGAGTAGTGTGGTCGAGCACAGGCAAGGTGATAACCCTTTTGTTTAGTCTGAGCTCCATCACAGGCTCTGTCAGGCCCAACAGACGAGCCGACAGAGCCATGACAGGCCCGCTAATCTGACAGCTCCTCCACATCACAAAGCAAAGAGCAGCCATCACATCAAAGTGGCGCGAGAGAGGCACCGGCAGTGAGAGATTGACGCCACTGCTTTGCTCTGCCATTTTCGCTGGTATCTTCATAGCGCCTCTGACACACGGCGCACCAGGAACCTTCAGAGGGGGTATCCAGGTGGTAAAAGGGGGAAGCCTGACTTGAGGGACTCCCCTCTGGCTGAGTGGTGAGTGTGGGTAACCTTCCTGGAGGATGACTGTGTGATACGCTGAGAGTACATGACAGGCTGTTTAAATGGATTTGTGTTCATGTGTTTGTGTCGTTGACGTAAGGGGAGGAGGGCTGTTTTGAGAAAAGGGTGGAGGGTCATGCGGCGGATGACTTTTTTCCTGTGTACGGCTTCCAGTCTGAGAAGAAATAGACATTTCATTTAATTACAGTTTAAATGATTCTCATCAAATGCTGGGTCACTGTCCTGGCACTGTCATGATCTTATTTATCTATGGAAAACTATTTGAGCCAGTTGTAAACTAGGCACTATGGGCACATACCTCCGCCAAGGCCCAACAGTTAATTTCATTCAAACAGCAACAAATTACACACACTCATAAATATCGGTCCTCATATTAGTCTATATGACAGATTTTTTTACCAAAATAAATAAATTATTCCCTGGGAAAATTAAAATAAATGTCACATTGTTAATGAAAGTTACATAAAGAAAATTAGTGCATTTGCCCCTTTGTCCAGATCCACCCTAAAATGTAACGAATTCTCCCTTGGCCCATGTCACATCCTTCCACTAAGGTTTGTGGTTATCCGTTGAGTAGCTTTAGCGTGATCATGCCACACAGACTGTTTAAACATGTTTTGAATAGAGCCCACACCGATGCCCCCAAAAATTTAACTAAAGAAATTTAGATTCCAATATATTGGCCAATATATATATATATATATATATATTAATACAAACTCCTAAGATGTCGTTATCAAACCCTTTTGACAAAAAACATTAATTGAGGCTAGATAATTCACAGTATACAACCCAAAATATAAAGTTTGAGTTAAGAAAAGAACGTATTTATTGATATACAATTTAAACATTACGTTTATTCTGTAAAAATGTGTACAACTGGATTAGTCCTTTATATACCTCCATCATAAATCCCAGTAATCACTTGCTGCCTCCTACAACTTCGGGTGTACTTTTACTGTATGTCACTGAGCGGGGTCACACTCCAGGTATGTGGGTCACATGTGCTCTTCCTGATCCAGATGGTTTGCCAGATGCAGAGCTGACAGTCGTCTGACAGGCCGTACACCCAGCCTTCATACGAAAACAAAGGCACAAAGAACGCAGGGCGGCACTCATCAGAACGTTACCTCTGAACATTGTAGTCGAAACTATTTGGGTGTGAACAACACAGCTTCAGGAACGGTTTTCTCCTTAATGTGGAGTAATAGGTTTTAACGCTTATGTGCGGTTTGGGACAGAAATGAGGTAATGGTCTGATGTGCCCGAGTCCATCTAATAATGTAGAACAACACTAATTTGAGAGAGGCGCTTCATCTCTGCATGTTAATCAATAAACTCGTTACCTCCGGTGCTTAGTGAAGGAGGGAAGGGAGATGGAGACGAGGGGGAGACAGAGGGGGTGGGGAGAGAGAGGGTTGATTATAATTTCAGATTTTAGCAGCCTGTGCCTTAGCATAACCTGCTCATTACAGCGAGTGAAAGTATGTGTGTGTGTGTGTTTGTGTGTGTGTGTGTGTGTGTGTGTGTGTGTGTGCTCGTTGTAGTTACCTCTTCAGGACCTTTTGCAGCATAAACGTGAACCTTGGCATGATCAGTAGATCTTATTGAAACCTGGTCCTAATTAGGCTAAACATAATTTCAAGTCCTGGTTAAGGTTAGTGCTGAGATGTGATTTGTGGTTAGGTTTAGACTAGGTGATTAGGCAGGAATTGGTCCTGGTGAAGGTTAGGGATAAGGTTTTTGGTTTGGCTTTCCACAATGAATGGAAGGAAATGCATAGTCTTAATGAGGATAGCTGCACAGACCTGTGTGTTTGTGTGTCTGTGGGTCAGATATTACTCATGTATGTGGGACCTCACACTCACATTTCAGGACTTCCTCATGCAAGGCTCCATGACGACTTAGAATTTTAAAGTGAGAACAAGTTTTAAGGGTTAGGGTTAGGCAAGGAGTAGTTATGGTTCAGGTTAGAGTAGGTCTTCAGGAAATGAATGCCATTCATTGCTTGCAGTGTGTGGGTGTACGTGTCTGTGTGTGTACGTGTGTGTGTACGTGTGTGTGTGTCGGCCTCAGACTTTCAACATAGCCTCCCCTTCTGCAGAGAGCCAAGCACAAGTGGCCCATTTAGAATATAAACACACAAAAACCTGTTATTTCAATTGACCTTCGTCACATCAAGCTGTCAATGATCTCAGCTCTGTACTCGTCGTCGTTTTCTCCTTCTCTTCCTCCGAGGCAGGCTGCATGGTAATGAACATTTGGTTTCGGAATAGGTGAGAGAGGGAAGGAGGGAAATTATATGCCAGGGCATTTAGCCTAGCAGTGTTCCTGGTGTAGGTGAGACAGCCAGCAGCGTTTATGGAAATGGACAGAGCTGAGGGAGCCGCTGTGGCTGCTGCTGTGTTTTCCCCCAAACTCCCAACAGCGAGGAATCGGAGAGTACTCTGACAGACCCGGGTATGCCTTTGTTAAACGGACCGGCAAACTTTCATTTTCCACCTGATTTGGGATTTCTTTTCGTCATTAACTGTGGCCGATATTCCTCTATTTGCACACCTCTAAAATAAGATGCAGTCAAAGCTGCGGTGACGACATGTTCAAGAGTTTAAATCCGCTCTTAAGTTTGTTGATCTGAAAGTGTGCGCCTGCATATTTGCTGCAGAACGTCAGCGTTTCTTGATCATTATGTTTGTCAGTGTTGTGCCGTAGTGTATCCAGCAGGCATCCCTGGCCTGCTTCTGGGCTTGTGATTATGAGATGAGAGGTGTTTATGATTGACTGAGCCATCCACTGTCACTGTACACACCCATTAGCATAACTCTCCGAGCTGTCACTGTTTATCCACGTACTGTACAGCCGCGCTACGTGGAAGATTGAAACCAGTAATTATGAATAAGAAAAACAAACTCCTCTTCTTGCATTCTATCAGAACTCGTGTCATTCACACCACAGCAAACCCGAGCTCCGGTGTCCAGCTTCATTTCGCGATGGCGTGCGTGACACTGAGTCGGTCGGACGTGTGCCTTCACTCTAGATGTTTTCCTCGGGACAGGTAGTGTCATTGAAGTGCTGCTGGCACCGGCAGTCTGCTGCGAGATGAGGTGATTAGAAAATGTAACGTCACACTCACTTCTACCTGTAATCATCAATGTTTTGTAAAGCTCGCAGGAGGAGGGAGGCGTTCATTTAAAGCCCTTTGCTTTTTGTTTACCACTGTCAGCGGGTGAATAAAAGGCTAGGTAAATGGAGGTAATGGGAGCTATATCTGCACAACAGCTCACTTTGAGGTTTTAATGGCGCTCGGTGGTCTCATTCCAAATCCATTAATATTCTGTTTAATATGACTAAATGCTCTTAACTGTTTTTAGCACTCGGAGACAGTCTCTTGGCTGTCTGTGTTTGTGCTGCCAGCACATCCACAACATCAGGTCAATGGATCTGGAGGCCATAAACGACTGTGACAGCCAGTTTACAGTCAACTTAGACGCCTCGACTTTTCCATAAAACTCCATCACTCCTGCGAGCAGCCGGATTCAGACTCGCTCAACTGAAAAGTCCTGGACGGCTAAAGTCTGTACCGGGGAAATATGGTGTGTTTCACTTCATGAGGATTGTTACTTTGCAGACTTTTTGCTTTTAAAAGATGACGCATTGCTCTGGATTAAATTACCCACCAGTTGATAAAACATATAGATTTAGCACCATAAACCAACTACAATATTTAAAGGTTACTAACACTCAAACGCATCAATAATCTACTATTCTTAATAGTAGATTATTTCCTCTTGAAAACCTTTTACATTTAATCAGATGTGATGCAGCTCTTATCTGTTTTTATAATACCAGTTGATCAATCACAAACATGACAAGAAGCAGGATGGTTATTTTGTCATGTCTTTGTCCGACGTGACAAACATAAAGTTCACTCCTGCATGTGTGACTGTTCCTTCAGTCTCAACGAAATTTGAAAATGGAGTTGATGGAAGTAATACTGTTTTTCAGGCCCTGCTGATCGGTAAGAGCAAAATAACAAACCCTTCTGAAACAGAAACTGGCCTTAGAATGAAAATGAATAATACAGTGAGAACAAAATGACGATTCAGTCTGGGTTAGGTTTAACCCTATCCCCTAACCCTAACCCTAATTTTAATCTGGTCTTGCCAATTCTATAAAGTCATTTAATGTCAAATTGTATGCATCCAATGCTTATGTTTTTAAAATACTGTCAGTAGTGGCATGTAACAACCACTATATTGTTTAGGTGAAGGAAAGATTGTATTTGCGGTTGCTACAAACTCATAGCTCGTTCTGCACAAACTTGCGCAGCCTGGATAACAGCGTCCCTGTCAGAAAGGAGTCTTGTGAAAGCTTGGCTCCCAGACTCTGCTGAAGAGCGATAACGTTTGTCTTTGAAACTGATCTTGTTTAGCTGCATGTTTCAAGATTTAATGATGATGTTCCAGAATGGCCTTCATCATCACTACAAGTGCGTATCTGCAAATGAGACTCACTAGCTTCTCTTTAACACAACATTCTGCGTCTGATTTTCTTGACAGTTGCCATGCTGCTTTTATGTGATGACATGTAACAGCTACGTGTGTGTTTCATTCACCCTGACCTTGACCTTTTGAGACAAACAGTAACAATAGGTACCATCCTGAATGAAAGGTTAGTCTTGTTACTTCTTGTTATTTTCTGATATCGTAGGAAATAAAAATATCTGAGCTGCTTTTCCAGGAAATAGTGTGTGTGAAAACACCTCCATTCAGATTGGTGCATTTGTTGCTTTAATCCCACTGCTTTTCATTCCATCACAGTTTCTCCTTGTCTATTCTATTGCATTTAAATCCACATATCCCTTTATAATGACGTGACTCCATGTGATCTTACATTCTCCCAGTCCAACGTCCGCGGAGCCACTGGGATGTTTGTCAATGAAACCAAATCCAATCGAGTAATCATCTTACATCTCTCGTTCTCTCAGTGGTGAGCCAGCATTCTCACTTCTAATGGCGCGAACATTATCACCCTAAAACCCACCACACGCCATCTGTGTGTTATAAACACACACACAGAAAACATATGGTAGACCTCAACAAGTAAAGCGCTTGGTGATGGGTTGTGTGGCCGTTAAGCTGTCAGACAGGAAAAACTTTTGTTCACGTCGCGAGTGAAGCGCTCTGTCCTTGTCCGTGGTTTGTTTCAGTTCCAGGCTGGGCCCAGTTCAGTGGATTCTGGGCAGAGGAAGCTGGCACTGTGGGGGACATCTGGTCACAAGAGGGGAGCGTCCGCACAGGCACACTACAGGGACAGCAGTGCCAGAGAAACAGGCCCCCAGATTTGACGCCAGTGTTATGTTAATTTGATTTGTTAATTCAGTGGCCCTGTTTGAGGGAAATCTGCCACCAACACCTGCCACCGCTTCCAAAGGCAAGGACGCAGATCCACTGTGACACCGGCTTCATTAAATAAACAAACCAGGTCCCCCATAACAGCATTTGGTGGAAGGCACCATCAATTCTTATACATTTAGATCACAGCGATTGGAGGTGACACTGAGGAGCTGCATCCCGCTGTTCCAGAGACGCACAGGGTGAAGCCTGCGTGCAAGTCAATGTGTCTCTGTGTGCTTTGCCTAGGACTCTTTCTCCATCGCTCGCCTCAGCCTGCACCATGTTGTACGCAAAAGAAATGTGAGCGTCAGAGAGCGTGTGGACGTGCCAAGTGTATAGTTTCATTTTGTCTCCCAGCTTCTCCGCCGCAGAAAAGATGGCGACTGATGTATTTTTCAGGCATAGTTCCACAATCAAAGAGGCTCTTGTGGCCTTTCTGATGCGTCATGTAAATTTTATAAAGTGCGGAGCGGGGGGGAGAGACACAGAGAGCGACTGCAGCTGTGGAAAGCCTAATGTCTGTTTGCCTTTAAATCTGACGGGTTGTCTTTGCTCCTGTCTCTATAACTTCCCCTCCACTTACCCTCTCCTCGGCGGATCAAGGCCGGTCAAGGAGCTTCTCACCACAGGGCCCGATGTCAGACAGAACGTGTGGACGTGTGTGCATGTCAGAGCTCAGGAAGAGGGGCGAGTGTGGAGTGAGGAGATACCGAGGCACGGACCCCGATGCAGCCTGCACAACAAGCTAAGGTTAGATTTGCATAATGGGAGACATGTCACACTGATGTGAAATGTGTGTGTGTGTGTGTGTGTGTGTGTGTGTCTGTGTGTGTCTGTGTGTGTCTGTGTCAATGTGTTTACATGTTTCATCTCTGTAACGTTCTTGGACATGGAGCCCAGGCCCTCACATATTTTCCTCAGCTGCAGTTCTGGCAGGTCCTCGGCCTACTGTGTGCTTTTCTAATGATTCAATTGGCTGAAGGAGCATATGCTCTCCACTGCATCATAAAGTTCAATTAGATGTGTTGTAATGTAATTGAGTGTGTGAGTGTGTGTGAGTGCGGTCAAGGTATTTCTCATGTTACAGGGACCTGTATCTGTTTACACATCTTCCTCAAGGGGAACATAACATAACTAATTCAATTTCAAGATGAAGACAAGTATAAAGTTTTAATCTTAATCTAAGGTTAAGATAAGGTTGGCAATGAGTAGCCTAGTTTAAGCCTAGGTTTAAATAAATATTAATTATAATAGTAATGCATTTAATTTATGATTCCTTTCACGACACTCAAGGACACCTAACATGTAGAAATAATCAAATATAAAAACAGATACACAACAATAACAACAGACCAAACATGAATACAAACAATATTCAACAACAGACTAAATACATCTTCAGGAAATGAAAGTTTAATGTCCTCTAAATATCATGTGAGTGTGTGTGTGTGTGTGTGTGTGTGTGTGTGAGTGTATCTCTGTGAGTTTTTTTTATTTCATGGTGAATCTAAATTCAGTGTAAAGTCAATATCTTCATCCCCATGTGGTGAAATATTAAAACTGCTGCTCTGCTATTGAGAAACATTGATCTGGTTTGTCTGGTTGCACCTGTTTGGTCGACGGTGACGATTCAATACGGATTTCATGAAATTGTTAACATTAACACTACCTGGTTAGTTTATTACATTTTCACACATGATGAAATTTATAGATTGAAACTTTAAATTATTGAGGAAGAGGACATAAATGCAGATTGCAATTTCGGGACCTTTTGCATGCACTTAGTTACATTCTGCATTTGAAGGAGGTTAATTAAGACACAATAAATGTGCCTGTGTTTATTTTGATGACCCAGAAGCATGGAAATAAAAGTTTGAACTGAACAAATTATATATTATAAATAAATTCCAACTTATTTTTATTCCCAATAGTATATTCGCTTGTCCCGATTTAAAGTTAAACAAAGGACCACAGTATATAATCACTCAACTTGAGCGGGTCCATTTACGATTTTAAGTCCTGCAGTGGCCGCAGGTTTGATTCCGACCCGGCCCTTTGCTTCATATCTTCCCTGCTCTCTTTCACTTTTTACTCTTTCCTATTATTAAATTTGTCTTGAAAACATCTTTAATAAAAGGGAAGCAACTGAAAGGTCAAATGAATTTAAAATTCTATTGGCTTTAAGAAAACTTGCACCATTTAAAAATCCAGATTATTTCTCTGTGAAAATCGGCAAAGGAAAAAAAAAGAACAGTTAACCAGTTAAACTGAAAGTCAACAGTTCATCTCTGCACCACCTCATGTTCTCAGCTGCCACGCTTCCCCGCCTGCCTGCAATAGTTACTGCTAAATATTGATAGACATCTGGAGTGCTATTCATCCACCATCAAACTTCAGCGTGCCAGTGAAGTAGGCACAGCCCTCCTCTCAGTGTGTCATACACACACATGTGCGGGCAGACACGCGTCTACACAAAGGCACCTGGGGTGAAGCGTTTGGCTTCGTGGCAAATCAAAGGCCTTGGCCACAAAATCAAGCCCCTGGAATTTAGAAAGATTGGCTGCCTTCTCAAAGGCAAAAGGAATCGCTTCTGTGATTGGATGAATGTGTCTGTGCTTGACAACTGTATTCATCACACAATCCTGACACACGCAGGTGCTAATAAGATTGTTTTGCTCCCTGCTTAAGTAAAGTGAGTCTAAGCTTCACAAATATTGTTTTGAGAACGAGCGATTGATTTCGGATCCATTTCCTTTGTCTCCTCGCTGCTTCCAGCGAGAACCATAACAGCGCCTCGGTCCTGTTCCATTGAAGCTGCATTGTTTGTGTTTGTCATCAGGAGCAATGAGGGAGGAAAAGACCTGATGTTTGAGCGAAAGGCAAATTCAGGATAAACTGTCGAAACGCATCAGCGGGATTGACAGAGTTTCGGCAGTTCTGTTTTCACCGCAAGCCTCTCCCCGTTAGAGAGAGATCCTTGCACGGGGTCAGAATGGAAACATGTGTTGTGTGAGCACCATAGAGAGAATGATCCTCCATCTTATTAGTGGAGAACTCAGAGTACACTACACTGGGGTTTACTAGACACACAAAAGAAGGAGATACAGGAGGAGAAAAAAAACAAGGCTCTTTTGTCTTTTCGTAATTATTCATGCCCGGGAGGGATGCTCTCTCCTTTGTTTTTGTCAGCTGACACATGTACAGGTACGGTGGTGCAGGCAGTTTGTCTCTGTGTGTGTGTGTGTGTGTGTGCGTGTTAATATATTTGTGTTTGTCTCTGTCTGTGTTTTTGTAATTGCCCTGAAACGCCAGTTAAATGCATCCGTGTGGGTTTCGAGCAGACAGAACGTGTCCATCAGCTCCCGTGCACGTAGGCGACACGGAGCCATTCAGCCACGTTGGAAGCGGCCGCTTTTCTCCACAGTCCAAATCAAAGCGAGGACGGGAGCGTAACAATGAGCCCAGCGGTTTGAGCTGATGGGCTCTTTAAATCCACCACAGACAACAGCAGCTCGGTGACGATCCGGCTCCATGCTCTAATCGCTTCAAATGGAGTCATGAAGGAAACGCGCCACCGCCAGCCCGAGCTCTCCTGTTCCAAAAGGTGCTGCAGCACTTGTTTGTGCAGAATGTCTGGCAATTAAAAATAATTGGGAAGCAGGTTTGCCTGTGAATCTTCCAAGAGTGCCAGTTATGATCTAATGAAGCTTCATTAGGCATGCTGAAAGCGGAGAGCGCCGTATGACAACGGCAATTAGCCAGGATCATAGGCGAAAAATAATCATTAAAAAATACCTCGGCCAAGATTAGCTTTCCACTTAATGACCAATTCATTAGCTAATTGATTTCTTATTAGTTACAGGCACAGACGACTGTTTGGGGTGCTGGTGCCGGTAATTAACAGCATTTACGCCATTAGTCAATCGCCTAATTCTCCAGGAAAACAACTTTGGAGGGGAGTATAGCTGGAGGCTTTGGGCCATTTGCTTTTTGCTCCTCTGCTGTGTTATCTCTTTAATATCGAGAGGGGAATCGTCTTCCAGCTAAGGGGTTGTTAACACGCACTAATACCTACTGATTAGACCTTCATGTAATGTGCCCACGTGTTTGTTGCCCGAAAAATCATCTGAGCTGAGGTGGATGGATGGCCTGGATGAGGGGATAGAAGGAAGGGAAGGAGAGGTGGGATGTTATGAAGAGAAAAAAATTAATTTGCAAAGTTGGTATATTTTATATTTGATTCAGCATTCTTTCAGTGAAACATCTACATTGGCTCCTATAGATGAGGTTTTTAATGAATTAGCTGTCTCTGCCTGCTCGTGAGGCGGCTGTGGTCTTCCTTCCATCAGACCTGAGCTGGAGCAGACCAGGATGGATGGATGAGCAGGTGCTCCCTGCCTACAGCAGCTCGCTGAGCTATCAACCAGCAGCTCATAATGACTGTCTGGAGATGGTGCCTACTACTGCCCACTTCATTAACATATGAAACAACATATGAGAAACATATAATTAAAAATGTAGCAGAATACTGAGAACACAGGGTATTACTAATGATGTCCTATCTCATTAATTATGATCCTAACACCTATGTACAAAGTTTCATTGGAGTATATTAACTAATGGAGCATGAAAAGATGACATTTTGGATGCCTCTACAAATTTTTTTTATGTTTTAATTCCTTTCTACTAATTCCTTTTATTTCAGTGCTAAAAAGTCTAATGTCGTGACCAAATGCCACGAAATCTCAAAGCTGAGAAAAGTCAAAATATTGCATCCCGCTCTTACCTGTGCTTGGCATCTAAACGCCACATTTGAAGACGTCAAACTGTCTTCGAGGCCGACAGTAAGTGGACTTGAGTTTGAATACAGTCACTGGAGTTGTGGCCTCTGTCTCTGCGGAGAGGAGAGAAGAGGAATTCAAAGGGATGAGATGTTAGACATGTCTGATAGGAGAGAGGCAGTGATTTTAGCTCGTTCATAACTTGCCTTCACCCAACAGACACAGCCTGCGGCACATGCCCGAGTCAGTCCAAAGTCGAACCCGCTTCTGACACACCGACGCTCCCACATACACGTACAAGTGGGTTTGCGGTTGTGTCACAGGCGCGGCGTGTACGACTTTGTCTCCGAATCAGGCCGCAGAGCTTTATTCGTGGAGGGTTGAACCCGTCTGATGACAAACTAAACTCTGCTCCTCTTCTTCATGCATCACCATTCTCTTCCTAATCTTTGGTATCTGTCCTCCATTCACCCCTTGTCTCCCTCCGCTCAGTTTTCTGGAGTGGACCCCTTCTCTGTGTTGTCTTCACCTTTTTTTAAACCCTCCAATCCACCCTGTCCCCTCCTGTCTCACCTCCGTCTCCTCTGTCTGGGTCGGGGCCTTCGGTTCTGTTAATTAATTCTAATGAAGTCGTCTATCAGGGACTCCTCTTTTCTCAACACCACAACATAAATCACTCTCTGTAAAAGATGTGATCCCTCTTTGTCCAACGCTCCGTGAACAGAAGAAGACAGACCCTCTCTCTCTCTCTCTCTCTCTCTCTCTCTCTCTCTCTCTCTCTCTCTCTCTCCAGACCGGCCTTTAATTGTGTGATTGAGAACGTGCAGCTTCACTCCTTAAAAGCCGCTCTGCCTCAAATGGCCACAACCCGGCGGACACCAGAGGGACCCCTTATAGCCTGCTGTGGCGAGACGCGCACATTGGCACACAAAGCGAGCGACATAAAACAGACACTTATCGTAAATGGGCCTCATTGGTCTCCGAAGACATTGTTAACATGTCTGTGGGATGGTTCCCCTGCCAAGAGGCAACTTGATCCACATTCGCAAAAATTAATTTCTATAACAAGCTGTGAGTGACTCACGCTGTCCAAACGGTAACAGTAATTCCAAATGGACAGCAATGAGAGATTTCACTGGAATCCCCATCAAACTGATTGCTGGGCATTTTTTCGTTTTCTGTAACAGTTCATCCTTTTCTCCACTTCTGCTGGACGTATAATAGTAATTATAAAGTGGCATTTTCTTCTTCTCGTTTCAGGTCCCTGCGCTGTGTCCCCCGTGACGCTGATGATGCAAACCTGTTGTAACACAATGTGAACGAGGCGCCCAGACACATCTAAATAATGTATAAATGATACGTCTTGTTAGCTCGGACTCGCAGGTTCAGTTGTCTTCTCGTGCACCAAATGATCAATGTCCTCCTATTATCCTCATGCACTCTCTGCAGCTCCATCCCCAACTCTCCCCCGCCTCTCCCCAGGTCTTTCATGTTGCCCTCTGGGAGCCAAACAAAACATGGGTTTCTACTGCAAATAAGGAGCTAAAACACCATGTGATCAGTCATGAATTATTTGAACCAGTATTGATTTGTATAAATCGTTGCATTTCCCCAGAGCGTTAGACCGAGAACAACAGTATCTTCGCAGGGGGATTTTGGGGGAAATACTCTCATTTTATTTTTGGCACGAATGAAAGGAAACGATTTGAAGGAAACGCTTGTATAATTAGTGAGTAGATTTAACGTGAAGAGCAAACGGTGCCTTGCTAAGAAGAGAAAGGGAACGAGAGAGAAGAGGAATATGTTTGAGCATTGTCAGTGGATTACTGTGTTTTCCCTGCAAATCTGCTCTGCATTTAAGGGTATAATGTCAATTTCATGCCTTTTTCTTTTTCTTCAACAAGAGGCCCCCGGTGCCCTGTGGGTAGATCGCAGTTAGAGAATACACAGGGAAAAATAACAATCCAGAGCGGAGAACCAACATATTCCCAAAACATCCTAGTTGAGTGCGAGCTAATGTTCAGCACATTGTGGTATTTTCATGTTGCATTTTTTTTTTTTCTTTCTTTCTTATTTTCTTGCCCCGAAAGCCTCATTTAGATGGCAGACGAGGCTTTTGAGCGCAGAGCAGCCTGAAGTCTCTGTGGACCGCTGCAGCTCTGGAAGAGGACCTAAATGAAGGCACCAGACAATGCAACAAACCAAGAGGTCCCTGCACCCCACAGACAAGCCAGAGGACTCTAATAAACAAACACACAGCCGCCATCATTAACGCGACTGTGAGTCATAATCCTCCTCTTCCTCACAAAGAAAAAGGTTTCAATTTTTTCCTACCAGGGGGGAAGAATCCAATTTTCCGCTTTCTGCTCGGCGCCACATCTGTACAGCATCTCCGCGGCGCTGAATCAGATTCAAGTGCACCGCTTTATTGCATTTTACTGCTGCTCCACTGTTCCCTATAGAATGAGATGATGATATTTGGAGATAAGCGCCGCTCTAAAAAAATAAGCTTTATGGTCATGGAAATGATATTAGGAGACGGAGGTGCAGTAGTTGCTTTTTAAGTCGAATTCTCAAAACTCACTCCTTCACTGTCTCAGGGGCGAGTAAAACATTTAGACAATCACATCTGTCATCCATTATGATTTTAGTGAAGTGTGGTGCAGAGAGATGAGCACTGGTGCGCATAGAAACATTCTCTAATATCTTTCCATCTCTTTTACTGACAGATAGAAGTGTTGTACTCTCACTGTGTCTTTGTTTTTAATTCCCATATTTGGAGTTAGTAAACCATTTAGTCAATAACTTCCCTCATAAGTGGAAAAAAAAGAGAGAGAGAAATGTTGGCAACCTTCCAGAAACTGAGACCTGTACTTGGGATGATCCGTGCCGTCTCACATGAGGGATTAGTCTGGAAAAGGGAACAGGTTGAACCAGCGTTGTGGTATTTGTTGGAGTGAGGTCTTGTGTCCAGGCTCAGACTCTTCCTGTTTATCTTTCCCCTCATCTCTCAGTATTCACACCCATAGGCCTACAGCTCATTAATGATATTAAACCTTCAATCCCAGTGTAAATCTTGATGTTCAGTCAGGAAGAGCAACACAGCCCCGCTCTGTTGACTGCTCTGCAATGTACGTCCCCCACTTCCTCTCCCACTCTTCCACACTGTCTCTTTCTCCCTCCTCCTACCTCCCTCCCTCTCCCTCTCTCTCTCTCTCTCTCTCTCTCTCTCTCTCTCTCTCTCTCTCTCTCTCTCTCTCTCTCTCTCTCTCTCTCTCTCTCTCTCTCTCTCTCTCACCCTCTCTCTCTCTCCCTGGTCTCATCCAGCCGGCACAGACTCATTTAAGTCTGCTGATGTCTTGATAATGTTCCAAAGCCATCAGTAGCAGGTAGAGGAGGAATTCCTCAGCTCGCTAATGAGCAGTAAATGGACGATCACGACATGAGTAGCTTTGTGGACAGTAAAAGAAAGTGCTTGGGTGCTTGGCACCCGCTGCAACTCGGTGACGACTATATTTCACTGGTACCTACAGAGGAACACGGGAGGAGGATTCAACAATGTATTTTCAGAGAGACTGCAAATTAGGTGACAACGAATGGACCAAATAAATAAATATATATACATATATACAGATATACCTAAATATATACACATATATGCACATATACATATATACAAATATGCTTAAATATATACACATATACATATATACTTATGTATATATATATATATATATATATATACACAAACAATGTACATTTAAAAAAAATTGATAGGTTGTAGTTTTGATATTATATTTTACATCTTGTTTATTGTGTTGCATGCGTAAAATCTATCTATCTATCTATCTATCTATCTATCTATCTATCTATCGATCTATCTATCTATCTATCTATCTATCTCTGTACAATGGACCTAAGTAGCCTAAATGAAAATGTTATATGTAAAATGTTATATATATGTATATACATATATTATTAATAACATAAGATGACTTATAATGTAGACTGGGACGATGATCAACAGTGATGAATAAAAAACATTTAAATTAGAAAATTAATAAAATTGACATTTGCCCTGATTTTTATTGGAAATACATTTAACTTTTACAATTTGAATACAATGAAGAAAAAAATATATAGATACTATACAACAACACTCGTTCTGAATAATAATAATAATAATAATAATTATAAATAATAATATATTGTTATTATTAATAAGAATAAAAATGATAGTTGTAGTAGTACTAGTGTTATTATTTAGGTATTTTGGGACTCTCAGGCCACAGATCTATGGAGCTGACACCACACACTTTGTCCTGTGGTCGTCCACACTGGATAGAATAACAACCGTAACACTGATGATAAATAAGTTAGTGAATAATTCAAAAATAACACGACGTGTGGGTGTGTGTTTTGGGTGTGTGTGTGTGTGTTGTAATTTTTCACGTGCAGCAGGAAAGGCGGGGCGCGTGGTTCGTGGGGAGAAATGAACGCGCGTTGGAAATATGATTGAGGCCCCTTTAAGAGTTTTGGCCACTGGAAGTGAAGCGACAGCCGCGTCGGTGCGCGAGGAGCTTCCCTCCTGGATCCGCTCTGTAGTTCTGCAGGCTGCTGCTCATTGGACAACACCAGCCTCCAGTCAACGAGATTACACGAACCGAGATTTTTTAATCTTTATAGAGAAGCCCTGCTCTTACTGCAGCTGCTGTGTGATCTCCTGAAACATAGAGTAAAATGGATAAAATGATTGCCTTTATATACAAAAACATATACACTCATTAATTAATCTAACACTGTGATCGCCAAAAATAAACACACACTGCCTCTAGGTCTTTGTTCCTTCATTATTTTGGTATAGACATTTTTTATCTTAACAATAAATATTGTTGCATCTTCATTCCCACTGATTGGCTGACATTTTTTTGATTTTGTATGTACGTGCACGTGGTCTCATCCACTCTGGAAATATTACATTACGCATTAAAATGACCAGTGAACAGAAATATTACATCTGTTATCTTGTACATCTTTCACAGTCCATTTGGCCCATTCTGAACCCCTGTGCGTAAATATCTTATAACACCTTGATTTTTATTTTTTAAGGAAGCCCCTGTTGGTGAATTATTTCGTTTCACACGCACAAACACACACACACGCGCGCAAATTAAAAAGCGCCTTTTGTAAACGCCACTTTATTGTGAGATGGTACCGGGGCACGCGACTGGGAGCGCAGATTTGCGTCTTAAAGAGGATTTAGGTCTATTAACAACAAAAGGCGCAGTTCATGGCACCAGGGAGAGACCTCGACGTGTGCGTCAGGCGCACTGATGTGGAGCGGGCGCGCTGATAAATGGAGAGACATCAAACCGAGTCATTATGGAGCTGAGATATGAGACTTTCACAGTGGCGGGCCGCTCTGGGCGGCGCACCCAGGGGATCACACTCCTCTCCCGGCCTTTTGTGTTTGTGTGCTGGACTGATGAACGACTTAGATAACGTTAAGCCATTATGGGCTCACTTATTCCCACGAAAAGCCTGTAAATAGAGGGAACATTTTTTCACTGCTGATTCCTATTGATTCGCGGCCCATATCCGTAACCGTAAACCACAGAGGATCACAAGTGAATACTCAGATGGGAGGCGAGTTTACAAGCAGCCAAATATTAATTACAACATTATCCCGTAATTAAATATGTGTTGCTGTGGATCGTTGGCTTCTTTCTCTTTTCATTTTGATCTACAGTCCTGGTAATGCACTTGTATGCAGCTGGTAAATAACTTCACACAACAAAAACATGACTTCTCCTGCAGTAGAATTGGGGGGAAATAAATGTTTGAGGCCTAATATTTTTTTCTGAAATTAACAGAGCCGAACGTATGTCTCTTAAAAACTATTTTTTAATAAATTGATAATTTCTACGTTTTGACATGATTTAAAATGTGCGCCATGCAGACCCCACATAAAGAGACTATAAATCCAATCAGCTGACGCACCACAGGTTATAGGTGGAGTTCCGCTCAGATTAATATCTTTCAAACTAATTTGCCAGCTCAACAAACGCAAAAAGGAAAAAAAAAATATCAAGTGACGGAACCCCCCCCCCCCCCCCCATCCCCCTCCCCACAAACATTTATACCTCCCATAATCGCGTTAATTAAATTTTCGTCGAATTAATTAGACACGCAGGCCAGCAGCCATACACAGCCTCCACGCATGGGGCCGATCCACCGTTGGCATTTTTAATGACCCCGTAATTCAATTAACCGCCTCCATCAGCTCCATCATTGATTTGTGGAGGAAGAGAGAGAGAAAGAGAGAGAGAGAGAGAGAAGGAGGAAGAAGAAGAAGAAGAAGAAGAAGAAGAAGAAGAAGAAGGGGAAAAAAAGCTGCTGAAAGTTGAATTCTGCAAAGTCGAGGCGGCCTGTAATTGCTCAAGACACAGATCGGAGAGAAGAGGGGGTGGGGGGGCCGGGCTGAGGTGGCCGTGTATAAATAGTGTGCTCTCAAATACACAGTCACAACAGCAGGAGTGATCTCACCTCCTCTCCACCCCTCCTATCTGCCGCTGCTGCCAGCCTCAGCCCCCCCAAAAAACACAGCGCTACGTCCGTGAGCAGTGGTGCCGCTGGTGTGGTGGCGTGTGCGCACAGAGACAGACGAGACGCGACTGTGCCCGGTTGTATTCCTGGCGGTCCACGGTGGATTTCCCCTGACCAGGACACACTACTGAGCGACAGCAGCGACCATGGAAGAGCTTACGGCATTCGTGTCGAAGTCGTTCGATCAGAAAACCAAGGAGAGCACCAAAGAGAGTATCACGTACAGGGAAGTTTTGGAGAGCGGCTTGAATCGGGCGAGGGAGCTGGGCAGCCCGGAGACAAACCTGCAGGACATAGCGGAGGGCACCCACTGCCCGGTGCATCTGTTCAAGGACCACGTCGAGCTGGAGAAGGAGAAACTCAAGGACTTTAATGTTTCCAGAGGGACAGATGGTAAGATCTGGTTTGGTTTTTTTATATGAACAAACCGCCCCGTGCAGGGGATTGTGTCGGGGAAATGTCTCAAGTTCAGTTGTCTTGAATCGGCAGCGAGTCTTTCTTTTCTTTCTTTTACAAACCCCTGCAAATCCGTGCGTAAAACAGTTTTAATTCCACCGCCGTGCGCCTTCACTGCACGTACAAAGTTTACGCATTATTCTCTTTATTAAAACCATTATTTTTACAGAGCAGGAGGCGGGCCCATGATCTGACCGTCGTTTTAACTGTTTGAGGATTGTTTTCAGACATTCAGCCTCGGGTTAAACGAAAAAAAAATACCCTGGTATTTCTTATAATTCTAACAAAAATAATTATTATCTATTGTT
Source organism: Pleuronectes platessa (assembly GCF_947347685.1). Lineage (NCBI taxonomy): Eukaryota > Metazoa > Chordata > Actinopteri > Pleuronectiformes > Pleuronectidae > Pleuronectes > Pleuronectes platessa. Next base: position 6,877,934 of record NC_070639.1, read on the forward strand.
TCTGTGGCGTTTATAAATTTTATTTAACCTTATGTAATGAACAATTAACATTGTTTGCCAAAACAAATAAACATCTTTCAATAATCCAAGATAAACCTTCAGCATTTCCAATTTACTTAACTTGTTTCTCTGTTAGTATTTTACAGAGCTTTTATATTGAATGTGGCTTCATTTAAAAGTACAACTGCAATGCTATTCTGATGTAGTTTCCCTTTTGTATGACGTGCAATATTCTCTACATTATGTACCCCAAATCAAATTTAAGCTTCTTATAATTTGAACAATCTGCCACTACACAAATGAAAAATGGATTTTCCTTCAAAAACCCTCAAATTTATGAAATATTAAAAAAGTGCAGTGAGACAGTTGGACAGACCGATGTGCAGGGAGGACACGTTCAGACATTCAGTGAAGGTTCTTTAACTTGTTTCTATATTTATCTTGTAGCAGCAGTGCAAATAAGGCTCTGTACTTTTCTCTATTCTTCCTTTTTACTTTTTCATTAAATTCAGACCACAGGGAGGATGTCTGCCTCTCTCTGTGTGCGTGAGTGTGTGTGTGTGTGTGTGTGTGAGAGAGAGAGAGAGAGAGAGTGTGTGTGTGTATGTGTGTGCTTCATTTGATATTTATATAAAATCAAATGCTTTTCAGCTGTGGGGGAAAAAAACACACTTTCACGTCAACAAACTACAAACAACAAAATGCGACAAGAACATTGAAGTAATTGCAGCAGTTGTCAAGTCTGTTACTAATAATAACGACACACATAACAGCTAATGGTGCAGTATATAGTCCAATTAAAATACAATAAAGCCTATATACTGACAACCTAAAAAAAACACAAGTATTTAAAGTTTAAATGAAAAAAAAGAATAAATTACTCCACATATTTGTATTTATAGTCTGGAGTAACTCCTCTGTGTTTCACTGGAGCAGGTAATGGGCCTAAATCTTTCTCAGCTTCAGTCGGGACTTTAAATGGCTTATTAATGTGACATGGCATGTATTGACTGATTTACCTTTACAACTGCACTGACACAGCTCACTGACTTATGGAGGCTGGAAATGTGCAGCCACAGGGCCCTCTCTGGAAGAATTAGGGTGTATATGTATATGTGTGTGTGTGTGTGTGTGTGTGTGTGTGTGTGTGTGTGTGTGTGTGTGTGTTTGTGTGTGTGTGTTACAGCCAACTAACAGGCCCAAAGCAGGGGGCCCAGTGTTGGCTATGGGGGACCCACTACTGTAGGCTATATATTCGTAAGAGTGAGAGAAAGGCCGTGATGGGTGCGCATTTACGCGTCTCCCCCAGGAGGCTGTAATGTCCAGTACTGAACGCGTCCTTTCCTCTTCCCCTCTCCCCCCTAACCCCGGGCCGCGTAATAGGGATATACGAGTGCAAGGAGAAGAAGGAGGACGTGAAGTCGGAGGACGAGGACGCGCAGGGCAAACTGAAGCAGCGGAGGAGTCGCACAAACTTCACCCTGGAGCAGCTGAACGAGCTGGAGCGGCTCTTCGACGAGACGCACTACCCGGACGCCTTCATGAGAGAGGAGCTGAGTCAGCGGCTGGGGCTGTCCGAGGCCCGGGTGCAGGTGAGGACCCCTCTGCCTGGTGCTTCCCCTTTTTCTAACTGACGCATGTGTCTGTTAAAACACGGATCTGCAGACCGAGCCACAACACAGGAAACCACGTTTGTCCCACAACATTTGCACAGAGACTGTGCGTCTGCAGCGATCACAGCCTCCTGCTCCACCAGACAGTGTTATTGCTGCTTTGAGGGATATTATTGTTAGACGATGCATTGGCTGATATATTTCTTATAATATGTGAGTGAGATGTTCTTCGATTTGTAGTTGCGTTCCAATTTTTTTTAGAAGAAATCTAAATATTGCGCCACATATGGAAAACAATAAATCCCATAACTTATTTACCCGTAAAATAATTAATGTTGTAAAAAGAAAAGGCTAGAGGGGAAGTTTGTTGCCCTTTTTCTCTTCTCTTTCATTCTAAATAATTCAGTTAGCCGGGCTCGAGTTCATGTTGATCATGTTTTCAACCTTGCAAAAAATGCTACAAAACGAAATACTGGGTGAGCCTCAGGTCTTGTTTCAATAATTATAAAATGTGTTAAAAATTACAAAACAAAAATAGTGCAGGGTTTTCCTCCTGGATCTTCTGTGATGTCAATACATCATGTGTCCTGCAACATGCATAAAATTAAAAGCCCATCAGTCTCCAGGCTGGTTGACCCCCCCAGACCTCTGAGATTAATGATGCAGCTTCTGTCCCCTGCAAAAGCTCCAAGTCTGAAATATTTTGACAATATTCCTGCAGTGACATTTAACTCTGCTACTCTGACATTTGTGTGAAATTCTGCAAAACATTGACTGGATGCTTTGGGATTCAAATAATTCAAATTTAGGCTGAATATTTAACCATATTTGTCCACTATGTGTTTCCTGTGATGTAATTAACAGGGCGCTAAATAGCAAAAACAGAAATTCAGTATTTATAAAGGCAGTGGTTTGTTATTATAGATATCAAACAAGTTTAATCTGCTGTAAATCACCCGGGATGATCGGGCGTCCATCAGCAGGCCTGCAGCCTCCACTCCTACGATCCTTGGAGGAGGAAGAGGAGGATGAGGAGCAGTGACGAAGAAAAAATCCCCAGCAATGATTAAAATGAATGAAGAGCCTGAATGGCTGCTTCAGGGGACGCGCTCTTATGTCAACTCGTATCCCTCCTCATTTTCTTTGTAATATCTGCCATAGGCTTGATGTAGTGTCGCCATAAAAACACATTAGAAATAACTCGATTCTGGCCCAACTCTCGCTGCTGTTCACCATCTAATCGGATGAATACAAAGCCATCACGGAGCTTTATAAGCCCGTCGACTACCGGTTTGAGTCAAACACGGTCGGACTTGCAGGGCCACACTTGCAGTTATCACTAATAAAGTGTGAATTAAAAATAATTGATGGTGTAAATTTGCTTGGTAAAGACCCCAAGTTTGCGTTTCCTGTGCGTAAAGTGGATTTGGACGCACAGGAGACGTCGTTCGTGTTTTATTGGAAAATAAAGCATTTTTTTTAAACCCCCATGTTTTGGACACTTTTGGGGACACGCTGCCTCCTCACTCTCTCGCACACACTCGCACACACTCTCCCTGTGCGTTCGAGTGAATTGCAGCCATGAGAACCTGCGCTCCGAGCAGCTGTCAATGAATCTAATTGAAAGTTATGAGAGCTTGGTGAGGAGCAGGCAGTAATTCGGTTAGGACTAATATCTTTGGGTTTCTGGCGCGCTGCTAAATTAAATGTCATTATTCACTGTCTCTAATAAAAAATCAAAAAGGAAATGAGATTAGGGTATTTGTGAAGCGCATCATTGAGTGGTCCTTAATGAAGAAATAACTGTCTGAACCAGTGTAGTTCACTTTGCTTAACATACTGGCGCGTAATTGGAATTGATCTCGGTGCCCGTCTAATATAAGCCTTGATTTATCTGAGGGGTTTACTGTGCGTCTATGCAAAATCACCTGGGATTTTCATAAACACCTTTTCTAGCATCATTTAACCGCTGAGCAGCTCACCGCTCAGCGCCCCAACACATCCATCAGAATGCAGCGTGGGCCACTATTCATAATAACAACAACTGTAATGATGACATCAACAACAATAATAATATTGATAACAACAACAATTATAATAATAATTATAATAATAACGTTATCATAATTATATTAAATTAGTATAATATCTTTATGCTTATTAAATCTCAGGCTGGAACATATTACTTTAACGTCCCCGCAATGTGTGGACATACAATCTTAAGATTGAATTTTAAAGAGCGAAACAATATATTTATATTTTCACATCACTTTTTCATTATTTGAAAACTCTATCGACCGCGGTGCTGCCGCAGCCTCATCCACACGACGTCCATCGTCGCGCCACGCAACTTAAAATGGCTCCGCGGCACCTTGATTCATCATCCTCCTCATTATCTTCATCCTCGTCCTCCTCGTCAGTCTGTGCCCTTTGTGTAATTTCGCATCTGTAAATGATAATCAGTGCGGGTTCGGAGTAGGGGGGGATAATGTTATTCACGGAGGCAAATTAGGCTGATGATGATTAACAATAGAAGCCTGCAGCTCCACAGACACTCAGCACACTGCAGGGGGCTTAACGAGGATTATTTCTCATTTCAAAAAATATCCTTTTAAACCAAATGTCACAGTATAATTCCCATAATGTTCCCCCAGCCTCTGTGAGCCTGTGGTGGATTACTCACTGCTGAGTTTACAGTGAACTTAGTTGTTTTTGATGACCTATAAAACCACTGTGTTCTCATAATAATGAACTGTGAAGCCCAATGATAAGTTTATAAAGTGTTTTATATTCACCTATATCATTTTTTACTGTGGGGTATTTTCCATAAATCTTGTTAGTTTCCCATAAATGTTTTTATTATAGAAGTATTTCATAGTACATTTTTATCAACTGACAAATAAGATTTCATTTGAACTTTCATAAACTATATGTGCTTTTCCTTTATTTGTTAAAATGAGTGGCCTCTCAACAAATTACAACTTTATTAAAATAACATCTGGAATGAAATAAAAAATAAATTTTTGTTTCGATGTCTTTGTCTTATCTATGATTTACTTTTCATTCACAGGTCTGGTTTCAGAACAGAAGAGCAAAATGTCGAAAACAAGAAAATCAAATGCACAAAGGTAAATATCTCTTCTTCAAATTTTGTATATTCCTTTTTTTTTGGTTATTTTACTTTAACTCTTTGCACTATTTTAATATTTCTTTTTCACTGCACGTGGAAAAAAAACCTCTGACTTTCTCATCTCACATAACAACAACTGTCTGGCCGTCTGACAGACATCTTTCCGTTCTCTCCAGGTGTTATTCTGGGCAGCGGCAGTCACCTGGACGCCTGCAGAGTAGCACCCTACGTCAACATGGGCGCTCTCCGGATGCCCTTCCAACAGGTAGGCCTCCTTCTCCTTATTAGCTGACGAAGCTTGAAAAATATAATCGAGCTCAGGTTGAATTAAATGTAGTAAAAGTTTTAAACAATGCAGGCAGAGTTGCAGTAAAATTAAAAAAAGACGATTACTCAGCATCCTGTGATGCAGGGGTGGCCACTGAGGAATCTGTAATGGAGCTACGGGTGTGATTCTCAGAGTCAGAGTAGGCTTTCTATATTTGTACATCCACATGAATCTAGGCCACCAGTGTAGCTATTAGATGGAAGGGATGTGTGTTGGAGGAGGGAGCAGCTCCGACCTCAGTGCACCTTTCACCTCTTGGCTGCGTGGAGAGGCTCGGCCTCTGCAGGCAGAGGGGAGCTAGGTGGACGGACATTTGATCTGCTGCTATCTGCTTCTGTGTCCTGGCTGCTTTGTTGTCCACTTGACCCTGGTGAAAAAGCAGCGGCCTAATTAAGCCAACAGCGTGGCACATAAAAGAGAGGATGAAAGCAGGGGAATGGAGTCGGGCTCTTATGGATATTGGCGTTGAGCTGCACTGGCAGGGGTGGAGGCTTGAGGCCTGCATACTGAGAGAGAGGCACACTGTATGAGGGTGAAACAGGCAGTGCCATACAGGCTGCACAATGCAGCATACGCATATGAAACAACTGAATGGACAGTCTTGTGGTGGGGTTGGGTGATGACTTGACATCGCAAGGTGTGAGGGTTAAATGAGGCCGGAAACCTTTGCATCCATCTTCAGGATCCAGAGAGAATGCCAGGATGCCACAATCCTCTCACATAAAATAAAATAAAATACATATGCAAGCTGGGAGTTTGTGACACATGTACATACACGTGTGTGTGAAGACATATCAGTGAACACACACGTCAAACCTCCACCACCTGTTTGGACGGGGGTAGCATTTGTCTGTGTCGACTCCTCCAGAAAATCCAGTCTCAGTTTTCCACGAGTGCTTCTGCGATTTCATCCGAACTCTGGGAACTATCGGTCCCAGCTGCAGTTTGTTACCTGGTTGTTGGTGAATGAGATCCGTGGAGCTGCCGAGCAACGATAAATCTGTGGTTCTATTGAGTTTCCCCTTTCAGTGACCAACTTCAGCTCCAGTCATCCTCAGTATTTCTAGGCTGAAATATGAAAGGCAGCAAAGCGGCAAAATAATATATATAACAATTTTTTTGTCAAGTTAGAACTTTGACTTTATATCATTCTATTTTGGTTGGAGAAGAAAGTATGAAATAGTTGAGTTTTCCCACTTCTTCCTGTGGTGTTTGAAACACATGAGAAATGGCAACAGGCTCAGTTCGCTCCCTCTGAAGTGAGCGGATGCTTAATTTTCACCTACTTCTTATAAAATAATTGCCAAGAATGTGAAAACTGATATTCTATGCTCCTTATGGTTTCTTTTTTTTCCCTTGACTCAGGAATATGTCTGGATAAATATTTATAACTCCAAATATGTGAATGTCTTTTTAGTGCAAAATTGTTTATTTATGCAATTGAATACATAATCAGGATAACAAGACTGCATATTTCCAAGGGTATAACGGCGTCCTCAGTCTGAATTAAACAAATCTGTTCTGGGTCCTAGAAAGACTTTGATTCTGGATGATTAAATTGGATTTGGTGTCTGAGAGCAACGTATGATTCATTAACTTTTAGAATAGCTGACATGAAGAAAGGGCTCAAGTGGAGAGTGCAGCCCTTAAATATTTTCTTAGAAAACATAGTGTAAGCAACAGCTTTGAGGGGGTCAAATTTGAGGGGGTATTTAATAGTGTCAGAGTGTGAAACCCGAATCCTAGACCCTCTTCACACACACACACACACACAGACACACGGCCCGAGGCTCCGATGCCGACTAATTTTATATTTCGCTATCCTGCAGGTCCAAGCCCAGCTCCAGTTGGACGGCGTCGCCCACTCACACCCCCACCTGCACCCTCACCTGGCCGCTCACGCTCCCTACCTGATGTTCCCACCCCCTCCCTTCGGACTACCAATCGCATCTCTCGCCGATTCAGCCTCTGCAGCGGCGGCAGTGGCGGCGGCTGCCAAAAGCAACAGCAAGAACTCGAGCATCGCCGACCTGCGACTCAAGGCAAGAAAACACACCGAGGCTCTGGGACTCTGACCCCACCGGGCTGCCCCTCCGCTCGCCTGATGCCCATAATCGCCTCTCACACAAGACTGGGCTTGTGAAGGGGCCGTGACACTCACAGCTAAAACTAAACTAAACAAAAACACTGAGTGAGAATGAAAAGAGAGGAACACATACAGAGAGGGGGGAGAGAGAGTATGTGTGGGAGAGAGAGGGGGAGAACAGTGGAGGAGGAAAATAAAAAGGAGGAGGGAGTGAGAAAATTGTCACAAAACCAGCTGCCAAAACAAACCACTTGTAGAGAACGGTAATTAAATACCAATGAAATCACCTTTTACTTTTCGCCCCAACAGGCAGGACTTCTGCGGGGCCAGTGGCTCAGTCCACTCCAGGCACAGATCACATCCCAAGGACCGTACAAACACATGTGGATGTCTGTCTGAGGTTCGGGCCGGGGCCCGTCAGACCAGAGGACGTTAGAACAAAGCAAACTGGCAGGCAGCAGCAGGGCCAAAAGCAGAGCCTCGCTGACGCTGGCTGCCGCCATGTTGACAATGCAAACAGGTTGAGCATGTGGGAAACAGACTCACACACCACCTCACCGAAGCATTGGAACAGCTCTCACCTTTACATCCCACCCCCCCCCCAACCCCCATAGAAAAATGAAGGAAAAAAAAACTTTAAAAAAGGCCATATTTGTCTCCAACCACTGTGTTCCATGCTGCTGCCAAGTGCATGAGCTCTAATGGAGGACCATTCTGGGACTGGCCTCCATCCACACCTGACACACTCGCTCGACAACTGTTTTTAACACTGCCATTCAACACGCCGGCAGCCCCCCCGCATCTACAAAGTGAACGGTCTCCATTACGGTTTGATATCCCTCTTCTTCTGGACTTGTGCTATAGCAAAAAAAAGCAACAACTCCTTTTCCCTCGCCGCAGAGGGGAGAGACATTTCCTCTGTGTCGCTGGGCATGTGTCGGCGAGGTCCGGTTTGCTTTTCTCCTCACAAGCGTGCTCCCTCTGTCCTGATTTCTTTCTGTTGATTGTGTTGTATCCTGGGTAAAGAAGTGATGATATGCCTTTGCACTTCAGGTCTTGTATGTGGGTGTTTACAAATGGCACTTACAAGCAGATACTACTTTACTAATTAAAAAGGGGGAAGGGGAATTTGATATCGTCATGTGATCAGCAAAACGGACATTATCTTGGACAAAGGGTATAAATGCGAGTTTTTTTCTTCTTTTCTTTGGAATTCTGAAAATATGAAGAAAGCATCAGTCTAACTGAAATGCAATGGTGTGCAGTTTAAGTGCAATACTGTAAATAGCAAAAAAAATAAGAAAAAATAAGTAAAAACAGCTAGCGAGTTAGCTCTCAACGATAAAGAGACCCAATGATTTTCTGTTGCTTTCGGTGCACTGTTGGAGTTTTGAATTTCCTTTGCCAAACACACCAGTCTCTTCTACGGCAGTGTATATTTTGTTGAGTTGAAGAAAAGTCACTCGAAAAACCAGGTGCCATATCCCGCCGACCCTCCTATGTATCCAAGCGGTTTTGTATACATCAGGTACAGTTGTCACTTGTTGAGGAAGACATGAGCACATTTTTTCTAAGCTGCAGAAATAAGGGTTGAATTAAAAAATAATGATCTTCGCTCCTCTACTAACACGAGAGAAAAATCCACTTACTGACAGATTTTGGGGAAAATGTTCATACTAGAATCAACAAATCAGCATTGTAATCCAAAACCAAGCAGTTGTTTACAATATGATTCGCTTAATTCTGCATGTTATATGTGACATTTCATCGTTTTGATTTCCACCTAATCCAGACTGTGTTTCACAAATTCCTCCGGACAAAAAATCGCGACGTGTGGATTGTTTTTGAAAACTCAAAGATTATTTTGACAACCTTTTCAACGCTGCGGTCAGAGCAGGCGACACACGTGCAGCCCCGCTCGCGGCCTGCGTACCTCTAACAGTCTTCAAACCAACAATCTCTCTGTTCACAGACCTCCATTTAGAATCGTTTATCTATGTCTCCATTTTAAATTAAACATATGGGTGTTTTATTTATTATTTTTGTCAAAAAGGTTTATGAAAGATGAAATAGTTGAACTACAAGTGTACATTTTTACATGGCTTTGCATTTATTTTTGTATGTTTTTTTTGTTTTTTTTAAGTGTTTGAATTAGGAGGTGTGGCTGTAGTGCATTGTTTGCCTAAAAAAAATGTAGCGTGTCCAAGTTTACAAACATTTCAGGGATGGTTGAATTTAATAATACTCCATGGAATTTGTTGTACCCATTTAAATGATTCATCATTTCATATGCAAGCATGCCTAAACATGAATCATCGTACAGTTTGTTTTTTCCCCCCGTTTGATTCACAAATTATGAATGTACATCTTGTACAAGTAAACTATCAATAAAGTTATAAATATTTGTACTCAAGCTTTAAAATTTGACTTGTTAACCCGCACAAGAAACATCCAGTTTCATTCAGCAACGTACTTTGTACACAGGAACACAAATGAGACAACAACCCTCGTTAATTAAATACACAACTGATCACGTTTTAAAGAAGGCAACCACTCTCCAGAGCTGATCCCCTCCCCTTTAATATCTCAAATATTTTCGATCCTCACACACGTTCCTGCTCTCTCCACGCCTCACACCGTGTTGGGGCTGATGCTCATCAACTGTCTCAACCTGTGGATCAATATCAATATCGTTCAAAAGTTGGCATTCACACAGACTCCGCGTTAGCCGGCCCAGCTCATCACGTCCAATATGGGCCTCACAGCGACAGAGAAAATTGAGCTGCTATAAAATCCAGATGCACCCCCCACGAGCGTGGAGCCTCGTGCAGGGGACGACTCTCTGCCTGTGATCGTCAAAATGACATAGATAGCGTTTGTGCGGGAAAGAAGCGGCGCTGCAACGTCGTCAAATAGAAGCAAGATGGCTGTAACCGGAGCCTGGAAGTGCAGCGGGGGAAACAGGCAGCCAACGAGAGACGTGTGGGATAGTGGACGCATGACATGTAATGTGCTCTGAGCTCAGACGGGATCTTTTCTCCTCGCTCCAACGGCGTTGATTAACTTTGAGCAGATGATGTGAGAAGGTCAGGAGTGGCCATGTGTTCATCAGCGTCTGCATTTGACACACACACACACACACACACTTTTATGGATTATTGCTCTCTACATCCATTTGTTTGACCCACACATACAAAATTTTGCACTTCTAAAATGCTCAAATCATGGGTCTGCCTTATTTTTAAGTACATCAGCTTCCCCCGGGACCTTAATTCCAGATGTGTGTACACAGAGTAATTAGACCATGTGGTATAGTGGCCTATTGTCTGAACCCCGTACAGGAATTAGTCCAAATGGCGTCCTGTTGAGTGCAGTACCCCCTAGAAGGTCGCCGCGCGTTCAATTTGTACCTCTCTGCTCATACATCAAGATTGAGTGATATAGTCGCAGACTGATGGCTCCCTATTTACCCAGTGACCCCTCCGGCTGGGGCCTGCTGGGCCGGCTCTGGAAATAACAGCATCCTTTTATGTGTACTAATAATTAGCAAGGCACACTCGGCCATCCATCAAGCACCAATGAGCCATGGCTGCTTTGTCAACATGTTCAGGCACATAAAGCTATTTATGTTGGCCACAGGTAACCAATACACAATAATATATTAATAGGGAGGGGGAGGAAAGTGTGTGTGTGTGTGTGTGTGGAAATTAGTGGACAGCTGTGCTCACTATTAAATTTACATCTGGATAATCGTTAATGAGCTTCACTTTTTCTTGTGTCTGAATTTCCTTGTTTTAAGAGAAGTGTGCAGCTGAGCCTGAATTCATTGAAAGATTTATTACAAAACAACTGACACGCTCTGTATTATGGGATGGAGTTCAATGAGTACCTACCAAACTGTAACAGTGGCTGTTTTGATCTTCAGAAAATGTCCCATTCTGCTTCGTACGAGCACCGGGCTGCAAAACATGCGAGTCCCAGAGGTCTGAGCCGCGGTGGTATGCTGCCGCTCCGGCTCATCAGCGGTCAAGTGCTCAGGGGTCACGTGAAAATAGTTTTTATCACATTTCATTCTCATAATCCTCTTTGAAATGTCACACACAACTATGATCAGACGGAATGTGAGCTGTCGCAGCCTTAACGTAAATCTGGCAGTGGTGTGAAATGACATGACAGAGCTTATAGGCCTGAGAAGACAGTGAATATTTAGCTCAAAGACACGGAGCCGGAGCGTTTAGTCAGTGTAGCTGTATCGAAATACCTCGAGGAGCTACTTGCCACAGCTCTGAAAATAACTGTCTTGTGTTTGGTTTAGCTGAGAGTTGTTTTTTTCGTTTGGGGTTCTGTTCCGGCAGCTTCAGCTTGTAGCTTGAAGTGAAGCCACCCAGAGAAACCTCAGCTGAAAACAATTGAGCTGAAGTGCTGAAGTCACTACGGTCGGCAGCGGATCAAAAGGACGCCTTTCATCCCAGTTTGTTTGGGCTAGACTTGGGTTTGCTTTGTTGGCTAATGCTCATAAATGTATCTGGAGTCATCAACAGTGCAAAACTATATTAAAACTTACATTTTAAGTCTGGGTCAACACTCAAGATTTCTTTCTTTTTTTTTTCGCAGAAGAGGCGGAGAGTGTCAAGAAATGAAACTTTGAAAATTGAGGAAAGAAAGAAAAATAGCAGAGCATTAAGTTCACATCGCGTTCAGCCGTTTATGTTGCAGTCATTAGCGGTTTATATTCAGTTCAATGTTTTGGCTTGTGTTGTTCTAATCCAAGTCAGTTATCGGTTGATAAAAACACAATATTTTCTGTCCAGTTGCAGCGTAATGTCCCATCCATTTGGAGTCATTAGTGGAAAAGAATCAGCTCCATCTGTAAATACTGAAGCCAGGAAAAAAAAAGAAAGTAAAATGTGACTATTTGTCTAAATGTAATTATTTAAGTTGAGGCTTGAACTTGCTCAAGTCATGATAAACACACACACACACACACACACACACACACACACACACACACACACACACACACACACACACACACACACACACACACACACACACACACACACACACACACACACACACACACACACACACACACATTTAACTTTTACACTAACTGTAGTCACTTAAAAGACAGATGTAGCATGAGATATGGCGGCTGTGTTTAACTTGTCTCGGTTTGTTCTTCAATCTTCTGGTTTGCTCTGGTTAAACTGGGTTTCTCTGTTGTGGAGTGTCGTTGCAGCTCCATCCAGTGGGCTCACGGTAATTCTGACCAGAACCTTTTTTTTTTTTCTCTTTCTTTTTCATCTCTCTTTCTCTCTCTGCTCGGAAGATACAGCCACGATATTCGAGAAGCAGTTTCACATAGCAGCCAAGTCAAAATTGTTCCAAATGTAATCACTCTAAAAATGATCAGACAGGCTCATGTAAAGTATCGGTGTCAACAATGGATTTATTTAAGTCGTACTTATGAAAGAAGGCTGAATAAAACAGTCATGTGATGAAATTTCAGATGTGAATAAGCCTTTTTATGTAGAAGACATTTTAAAATCTCACAGTAGGGAAAGCACAAGGAAAAAACTGTTAACCATGGCTGACTTCCAACGTTCATTGAAATGATTCAAAATACATCTAATATGCAGCTTGTGTTATTATCCACATTTTAAGAACGTTTGAACTGAAAGGGATAAAGTCGACATTTTGTTAACATCTTTGTATTTTAGTGCTGTAATACAAAAGCCGTAGCTTGCTTTACACAACTATTGTGACTTGATCATTTTAAGAAATGAGAATGTCGCTGAGTAGAGCTCACTATACATGTCCACAGTTTTTTTCATAAAGGCTTTATTTCTTTAGAAATCCACAAAAACTTGCAATGTAAAACAAAGTGATATAGAAAGTCACCCCGATCTGGATCTGCACAAAAATAATGTGTTTTTCCTTTACCCATACCTCAAATCCTTCCACTTGATTTCATTGAAATCGTTTTATGCTAGGAGTTTTAGCATAATCTTTCTATAAAACAAATGAACACAGACGAAAAAACGAGCCCTATAGTTGAGGTAAAAATAAAATGTCTACTTCCTGTTTTATTTTGCTCTGTTGAAATTACAATCATACAATTACACTCAATATTTAACCAAACAGATAAATAGCTAATATTTATTTCCAAATGGAATCAGACCCCTGATCAGCACTCCTTAAAGTTGTGAACTTGGATCTGAACATTTAGTTAATTCTGTAAAAACATTTGACTGTACAATATTCACTGCACACAAACCAGGTAGGATGAACACAGTTTTTCTAACTTCACTTTGTACCATAGACTTCGTCCGGCACAGAAACAATACAAACTGACAGTATATTGTAGAACCTTTTAAGGAGGACTCACTAATGACACTAATGACTAATTCTGACGCAGCTCGTGAGCATCAACGCAGGCCAAGCAAACAGACCATTCCAAACTTCCTGACGTGATTTTATTTATAAAGAATAAGAAGTAAAGGACATTTTGATGCACATAGTTCAAGTGAAAATATCTTTATTGTGTGGGTGGTGTGGGATTCACTGCAATAACATTGAACATGTGAGTCTGTGTTGTTCTCACTGACAGTTATTCATGTTCATCACCTCTTTGAACTGCCCACAGTCACTTGACAACACATGAACTTTATTGTCAAGTGACTTTTCCTTCAAGAATAAAACTGCTTCATTTCGAAGAGAAGAAAAAAATCCCATCCTTGATAAATGATGCATCATTGTTTTTCTTTCACTTTTTTCTCTTGGTGTTTTTTTCTCCTTTTTTGACTGCTACATGCGTTTGCTGCGAATAAACATTCAGCGGCGGCTTAAAACCATAATTCATTTTGAAACGTCCTCCATTGAAGTGCTGAGTAACAAACACTTCACTTAGAGCTGTTTTCAAAAATATGTTTCTCCAAATGTCAAATCTCTTTACTGGAGTTCTCTTCAAAGTCGTACTTATTTTTTTTAATTACACAACTTCAAACCAGTGTTTAGACAACAAATTCACCCTGAGAAAATAATCATTGCATATTAATGTGATCAATAATCTCAACCAAACAGCAGTTTTAGTTCCAGCCGGGCTGCCTGTTTATCTGAGCTGCACTTCAATGCAGACACAGACACACACACACACTTACACATACACACACACACGTAGTCGACGCTGCTGGCCTTGTGAGTGCAAACATTTTTAAGGTTGTGTTCTTATTTACACAAAAATGGATCTGAATGGGAACGCGAATATGATTAAGTTAAGAAATTGAACCAGATATCAACAGTAAACGTTTGCGAAACATCCCCACAGAGCATCAGAGTAAATTCCTGGGCTATTAGCTTTAGTTAGCTCCGATTGCCAGGAGGTCTCAAATTCACATTCCCCGTCTTAGTGCATGTGCGCTCAGTCGTACAGTGGACAAGCAGGTGGTCCACAGTGATGTCTTAATGGCGTTTGTCACAGCGAGTGGATCGAGAGGAGCGCTGACGTTAGCCATTAAACACTCGCGGCGAGCGAGAATCCACAGCAAAGGGAAACTGAGCTCTTGAGTAAACACATGATGCAGGACCTCCCCTTTAAACATGTTCCAAACTTCAGTGTGAGGGCTCGACAGTGGAGAACAACTTTCCACGTCTTTATTTTGCAGCTTGCCTTCACAGTCAGTCACCCAGAGTGGTTTATGCTAATCTGGACCAAAGCGGAGCAAAGGTCACCGCAATGATTTCTCCTTTTCAACACTCGGCTCAGAGATCTCTCAGAAGCTCTTTGTTTTGATGTGGCGCAGCAAAACATCTGTTTGGCAGAGATGCGGCTCTGATACGCTTCCAGAGACAGACAGAGAGTCGGTGCACCTTGTTAAAGGATTACACTGCTGATGTGGTGGCCGTTCTGGGCTGTGAGTGTGAGGATATTTCACGTAATCCCACAAAATAACGGATAACACCTCTCGTACTTTGGTTCAGATTGTTTTCTCTTAATCACCTTGGCTACACTTGCCCCGGCTGAAAGCAATATTATTAGTGCGGCTGTCTACTGAACTATAAAAAACTGGTTTGGGTTTACCCCTGCCGTTAATGTTGCATGAAATTATGGTTTTGTGTCCTCTTTCAACCTTTCATTGTGTTTTTACTTCTCTTCGCATAATTACAGTCTTGATATGCACAGGAACCATCGTGAAGTTTGTTTTGGAAAAAACAGAATCTTTTCCAATACTTAAAATCAGAGTTTTTTGTTGGCTAAACCAAACCACACGAAAGTCTTAGAATGTGAACCTGCTATCTGGAGTCAAGGTGCTTTGTATCTCCATTGTCCACCTTGAGTACCAGCGTACAAGTTTTAATGTTAAAGTTATTTCTCTGGAAAAAACATGTTTCTTCTTCATCACATCGTGTCATCTTTTTGCATATGATATAGTCTTGTATTGTATAGTCTCTTATTGCCTTGTCTTGTTATAGTGCGTCATGTCGTATTGTCTCATCTTGTTACCTTGTGTCATTTATTGTATCATATTGTACCGTCTTGTATTGCTAGGTTATATATTTTATCGTATTGAATAATATCGTACTGTATCATCTCATCTTATTACTTTTCAGTATGTCTCGAATCATATAGTATCATATCGTATAGTATCATATCGTACCAAAACTTCCAGGCCTGCACATCAGCCTGATCTGGTTATTGGTATTAATATCTAAAAAACTGTGGCTAAGACTTGAAGAAATCTCTGTTTTTAATAATAAAATTATTCCCTTTCCATCAACTGCGCCTGTGACAGAAATTGCTGAAATTTGAGAAACTGCGCCAATAATTTTCAGTTCTACTTTAAACACTCAGTCATAGACAAATATTGTCTGTACAATGGGCCCCACTGACAGAATCAACTGTATCACTTTACAAAGAGTGACCTTCAGGGTGAATGGAAACGTCTGAACAATTCTCTTAAATATTTAACTAATGTTCAGCTGCAGTTTAGCTCAAAATGCACCAATGTGAATATCAAGCCTGTATATCAGGGGAATCTACCCACTCCATTGTTGTTAATATTTTCTTTGGAGGTACGGTGGCCCTGAGAGCTCAACGCTCTGAACTCAAGAAAACATGAGAATTGACAAAACGCAAGTAAGTAGCCTCTTTTCGTCAGAAAGAAAAATAAATGCATGTCACACACTTTTTCTCACCCAACTCACCCATCTAATTTAAATACACTCGCCAAATTACTAAATCTGGACAAATCAAACATTTTTCTTGAGGAAAAATATACCACCGGAGTTATTTTATGGAGTTTGGTTGAGAAATCTCCCTTCTTTTGTCACTTCCCCAGTGATCCATCATGATCAACAACAAAATGAGAGTAACGCAACTGGTACAATAAGCCAACACATTGTGTAGCAAATTAATCAGGCTTGGCCCAGGGCACGCTCTGGAAAAATGATCTCATTTGAGCAGACGGGTCGGTGCTCCTCTCTAATCATATCAGAGCTCAACACAGTGACTCGTCATCTCTGTCGTGGTCGTTACCAAAATAAGAGCAGTGACTTCACTGTTAAAGCTCAACTTCTGAGATGAACCTGCTTGTTCGAAAACCAGTTTGTGTTTTAATCTCTTATAAATCTGGCCCCCTGGTTGAATATTTACACGTCACAAATGAAAATACATATCTACAGCTACATATGAATAATCTTAGTATCTATATAGAGGTAACACTTATCTTCTGCAGAGGTGTAAGCATCGGTTTTGATGTTACCAGGTCAGAGTAAATGAAGATGGATGACGTTATAAATGAAAGATAATTAAGATTAGGAAATATGCAGATTTCCCGTCTTGGTGAGCTGAATTCACTTAGACAGTTTGCGTCAGATAATGATTTTATGCAACTTAGGCTATATTGAGATGCATATTCTACTAAACTGACAATACCACACTTGAATTATATTGACGTAAATAATGATTAGTTGGTCTATGAGATGATCTTTGGTTTCATATGCATGTTGGAATGATCCTGCATAATTAAGAGTTAAATACTAATGCACGGTTTTGAAATTAAAAATCAATAAATATGCATTCGAGATAATCAGTGCTGTGTATGCATGTCCCGCACCACATGCACATCACACACTTCCACATGACTTTGTGACCTCACAGATGAATCAAGGCCCTCAACTCTATAGTGCTGCAGTCATAGCTTTGGTTTACGGCTGAATGCAGCCTATAATATGCAGCTTAATGAGGTAAATATGAATACAAATGGGACAAAATACATTCAAGAAAACGAAACAATTCCCATTGAGGGCCCACCGGGGTCATTATCAGCCATGTGAAATAACAATATGTCATACAAACACATCTGACCTCTCAACCTGCGAGGATTCTATCAGGCAAGCAGCAACGCCTTCGGGGGGGCACCAGGGCTTCCAGCACATAAACTCGCCGCTCAATGGGTTACTTATCCTTCTCCCTCGCGGTGAAGAACAGGAGAATATTTCATACTTTAAAGGCAAATGGGTCTATAAATTGCCCGAAGGAAAGCTAGCTTTTCTGATTGCTACTCATCTCGCAGTTTCCCAAATGTTTTATGCTCCTCTGACTGGTAATCAATAGCTACACATGCAGCCCCTCAGCCAGCACTGGCCTTTTATAGTAAGCCTAAGGAGTAGTTGTCAGTCAATGGAAGCCTTATAAATAGACTGGGGCTACATGCGGACAGATGGATGCTCTTCCTGTCAATTGTGAAACGCCAAAGACCAAATAGCCGTCTTTTTTTACTCTTCTGTTGTAGGTTGTTGAAATGTGCCATGTAAGACATCGTATGGATTAAACTAATTTATTGATAAGTTCCTTATAAAGATTCATTTCTTTTTAGACTTGAGACTAATTGATGCATCAATGGTCAATAAGTAATTTACAGAACATTTAAAGGAATATTTCACCAAGAAATGAAAATTCACTCATTATCTTCTCACCCCTATGCCGCTGGGGGGTTGGGTGAAGTGTTCGAGTCCACAAAACACTTTTGGAGTTTCAGGGGTAAACAGTTTAGCTGATTAGTGACTTATCTTTAGATGTAATAAAACAACATAAAAAACACAACAAGCCTCGATACTGCTCGTGTGGTGTTTTTTGGATGAACTATCCCTTTAGGCAAATAATAATATTTATTTCAATTTAGTTGGTTATTATGTCTACAGTTATATACGTTATCAAACAATTAAGCAAGGGTTTTTACAACAGGTCCTTGAATTCTGCAGTAATGTAAAATTAATAATAGATAGATTTGTATTATTGGCAGCCATTTTATAGTTATTTAGTCAAATGGTCTTTTGCGGGATAGGGGAACGTCTAACATATTATTCTATTATAGTTGTTGTTATTTTAATGGCACGATGAAATGTTTTGAACCTGCTTCAACCACGCCAAGTCGTAAATATAAATAAAGGTTTTTTTTGTTGTTATTATCATCATCAACAGTACCATCTGACATCAGACACCTCACCACTGATTTAGTAATTTGGTCCTCTAAGGATTATCTAAGGCCAATGAAGAAAGGTATCTCTGACTGGGTTGGCCTGATGCAGTAAAGAGCTGGTTGCAAACAAAAAAAGGAAGAAGAGAATGATAAACATCACCGAGAGTATAAATGCTGCCTTTCACTGATGATTGTGTCTGACATTATTTTAAAGATGTGTCTTATATTGTCATCCTGTCTTTTTTTACATATCTACTTTCTTTTTTCCAGAGATATTGAGACACATAATCTTAAATAAGCAAGGATGCTGGCTCACATGGTGGCACAGGTGCCTGCATACGTAAACAATTGAGTCCTCTTGCAGCCGCTGTGGATTTGGTTCTCACCCGGCCCTTTGCTGCATGTCCACCCCCCACTCTTTCTCCCATTTCATTCTTGTTAGCCCTATGCCCACAGAATAGCTTGGGGAAAATGAAAGCTAAGACAGATATAGTTGTCAGATATCTAAACAATATTTGGGTGTCCAGAATTGTATTAAAAAAGGCTGTAACCTTGGAAGATGTCCACCTGATTGGATGAAAAGAAGAGTTGTAGTAAGTTAAACTGACATCAGTCTGCATCTGGCCACCTGGCTTTTGTTAAGACACATTTATAGCCTCTGTTTACTTACTTCAAATATGTCTGATTTGCTCATAACGGATCAATGAGGACATAAACATTACACATTTAAAAAACTATAAATCACATCGAAATAGAAAGCCATACCAGTGAATGAAAATAGAACCATTGCGGTGTAGAACATGAAGCCAAGCTTGTCAGCTTTGAACAACACTATTCTCCAGGTGTTTACAGGCGTTTGTATGGACACCCTGGATTTCAGACACTGCAGTGATGATTATCCACCAGTGAAAGATACATCAGTAAATCCAGCAAGGCTGCTGTTTGCTTTGAAGAGAACAGAGTACCTAATTACCCTTATTTACAGGACGCTTCTGAGTAAAGCATCATATTATCTCACTGTGACAGCTTCACTTGCCTAATAGATATGATCATTAGGACTTTCACTTCTGCAGCGACGCCTCATGGATATCGCTGATTTCCGCCGGCAATCAGATATCCATGCACAAAAACACATCTTTGAAGTAAAGGGCAGAGAACCCTATCGAGAGTTATTATGGATTCGTCGGAGGGATTTATAGAGTGTTATTGGCGCCTGCAAACCCACAGGGATGAAACATACACACATTAATGGGCCGAGAAAAATGAATGTGCCGTTGTAATCATCTTTAGAAAGTGTTTTATTTTTCGCCCCGGCTGAGCATGATGACTGCTCCTCTCTGCACAGCAAATAACTGTCGCAGGTACATAACGTGTGTGGGGGGGGGGGGGCGCGCTGATGAAAAACAATCGTCCCTGTTAAGCTACTGTACCGCTGTCCCTACAGGCGTGCTTATACTATATTGATGAGCAAATTAACAGAGTTGGATTTGACTAGAGAACGTCTATTAGATGAAGCCGTGAAAGATGAATTCAATTGGGACTTTAATAGCACCGCCCACACCAGACGACTTTCAATGGGAGGCAGGAAATTGGCCCCATGCTAAAATTGAGTTGTGCTTGTTGTGATGAATGCTCGGCAGCATATCAGTTTGGGTTGACTTTATCATCACACCCGGCACTTTAAATACAGGAACTAAGTGGTTATATACTCACTAATTCGTATATTCAATCAAATGCATGTTTGTCCACACTTTGAATCTGTGTAGTTCGGGATGCGAAACTTGGCGAACCCTTCCTCCTCTCTGCTGTTGTTCTGAGACCCAATTAGACGTACATATCCCACACAACGCTGCGGCTGGAGGCCAGAGTGCGTCGGTTTTGTCCGAAGGGAAGAGGCGTGGGAGAAACGCACAGTGGTATCACCCGCCAACACGTTGCACTTAGCGTGGTGCATATCAATACGAGCAGCAGCTAATAACGCCGGCTGCAGGTATGTCTCCCAACATCAGAGGGAGACGAGTGCAAAGGTTGTTTCATCTTTTATAGATCCGGTTTGAAACCAGCAATTGCCTCAAAGAAAGACTGAGTGAAGAAGCAAAGAGCAGGAACCGAAGTCACAGTGTGTGTGCGTTCGCTCACTCGCGTGTGTTTGTGTGTGTCTACAGTACCGTGCCCCAGCCGTGAAACCGGGCTGTTTGCTCGCCTCGCCTCGTCTTTGAAATTGTTTATGTGGGCCCACATCCCTACGGTGGGATAAGCACGGGGCTGTAGAGCTCCCTGCGGAGGTCGGCCTCGCTGAAGCCCCCCCCCTCCATCATTTGCGATTGCCCTATGTGATAGCACCCAGCAGGCCTGAGAACAGAGGCCTAATGTTCTGGATGGATGGTGTCATGAAAGGAGACAATTATCAGGCAGTGAGCGAGGTCTCCCAGGGTTATGGTTTTAGTCAGATTATTTATTTTATGTACTTTTTGAAGCAGGAGCTTTAAAGTTGAACAGCCGTAGGGTTCCTCTGCTTTGTTTTCTCTCTCTATCCCCGGCTGTGTGTATTTGTGAGGTTGTGTTGCTGGGAATAGGATATTTGAAGATCTAATTGGCTATTATTGGATGTTTTCAGGCAATAGCAATGCGCTTCTTTTTGGTCTTTGTTTTAAGGTGTAGTATGTGTGATATTGAATCGACTTCACACAAGCCCTTTCTACACCCTTCAGCATGTTGGCCACAGCAGCTGCTGCTGACACACGCTGGAGGAAAAAGAGATGGATAAATAAGAGTCAGAAAGAGGAGGATATGCCGGCCTGAATCACAACTTTCATTCAGAGCAAAGTAGTGTTTCTTCCTTATAGTGGATTGGGTACAATTGAATTAAAAAATGTCCAAATGACAAAGCCATGTTTCAATTGTGTAAATATGCATTTATTACTGTATATGAGAGACAAAGCGACAGAGAGAGCAGAGAGATTTTAGAGATGTAATAAGAAGGGGCCGAATGGAAGGCTGGGAACTGTGTGCTTTTAAATCCTAAAAAAAAGTCTCCCACAGGATGATTAAAGGAGTAGTTTGAGCTTTTTTGAAGTAAGTAAGTGGGTTTTCTGCAGGGACCCCAGCTTCCTCCCACAGTCCAATGACATGCAGATTGAGGTTAGATTAGTTCGACAATGTGAGTGACACTTGATTGTCTCTCTATGCTGGCCGAATGTCAGCTGGGATTGACTCCAGCTGACTCCCCTGCGACCCTCAAAGGAGAAGTGGCAGAGAAGCGGTTTAGATGAAGGATGGATGGATGTCGGTGTGATCAGAGGACGCTCAACATCAATCCACGTAAATACTGACCAGGAATGGATTTCTGTGAAGAGCGTCAAAGACTCGTGATCTCTATCAATCTATCCAGCATGGTGCCAGAGTCAGTGATGGATGTTTTGGGCTTTTGGTTTCTCCAGTGTTTGATCCTATGCATCTGCCATTATTCTTACCTCCATCAAATGGGTTTTGTTTTCACCCCTGTCTATTTTCTTTTTGTTTGTTTAAACTGATTTCCACGAAATTTCATTTGACACAATGTCCAGCTTATTCTAGATCAATTCTAGAATGTGCTAAATTTTTTGTAGGACCCATTTCTTCTGTAAAACTAAAGTAGAATCTGTAGATCTGATTATCTGGAGTAAGGGCAACACAATTTCTGGAACACATGTCATCATTGTACACCTCCAACATGACATTTCAATGTTTCATGAAACTTAGTGGAAGGATGAGACATTGGCCAGGAAAGAAGCCATTGACCTCTGATCTGGATCTGGACAAAGGGGCAGATCGAGGAATTGATTCTATCACTTTCTTCAATATTGCGTGATGCAGTGTTTTCCAACATTTTCACAGATTTCCCAGGAAATGCAACATGGATTTTGATTTTAGGAAAATAAATCCAAGAATTAGTGTCAAGTGTGTTTGTCATGTGACATCATTCAGGCCACAATCTTCACTGCTCAGTTCCATAGAGCTACATAGGGTTATACAACATACATTGAAGTGGTGCATCCCTCAAAAGCTCACATGCTTGACAGTATTTATTGATGAGATTAGATCTGTGAAGATTCATTGGTTGATTCCTGCAGAAACGTCAGCAGTCCCACATTAGTGCAGCTCCTTATGCATGGCCAATAATACTTCTTCCTGTGCAATCAGCCCCTCTACTTTCCCAGAGAGCGGCCCCACGTCTCCTGCAATTACATCCTCCCTCTGTAATCTGTACTTCCACCCAAATGAGACCAGCCTGAGTAATTTGCGTGAAGATTCGCCAAATTGAGAAATATAATGGCCGAGAATCCGGCCCGTTCTCCTGGTTATTGAATACAGCAGCGCCCCAAAGCGATGCGCTCTTTGTACCCTATTGTATGTTGCGGCTAATCACATTCACCAAGTTCCAGCCCCTGAGAGCCTGAGCTTCTCCCAAATGGAAAACAAAGGCAGTCATGACAATCTGTAATATTAATCTGATTGGGTTAACTGTGTCTCAGGGCTCCTCCACCCTGACTCCTCAACTACCTGTGGCTGTGTTTTAATCCGATTGCACTAATAGCATATTCAAAAAATATATATCAGGACCGTGCCACCTTCCCCCACTGTTACACACAACTTCTAATAGAACATCCTGTATTTCAAATGAACACTCACAAATTTGTAAATAATTACTATCACATGGGGGGGGGGGGAATAATAGGTGGCCCCAATTCAAATTCACTAGCTCGAGGCGGTGTGGTAATCATGGAGGAGAGCGGGGAAGGCAGCATAGGGGGATATGGGGGGTAAGGAGAGACAGGGAGGTAATCACATTGTATAACAACCACAGAGTCTGACAGTTTGATAAGAGAAAGAGTTCAGAGTGAATAATGAGCAACTTTGTGCATAGTACTCATGACTTTATGTGCTACATCATTTGTCAGTAGCAGCTGTGGGCTCTCGCTTTTTAAAACGACCGTTACCCGTAGTTAAAACGAACTTGGCACAATCTAATGGATCCATTGTTCACTTACCGACGGCTCTTTACAAATGGCCGGGTCTATTTCAGTGGCTACAGGCCCGTGTTTGTTACTTAAAAGCAAAACAACACACACATTCCCGAGAAGTTGGTGATGGATTGGATGTGTTATCTGCCTATTAGCACAACAGCCCATTATCAGTGTGCCCAGGTTACTGCACTGGCTGTAAAGCAATAAAGACAGCCTGATCCGAGCCACCGCTGAGTAGGAGTTCAGTGGCTGCCTGCGTCCTATCACTTTCAAATGAGCACCACAAATCACTTCAGCGGGATGCCTGCACCAGTAGTGTGACCATCAGCATATGAAAATATGTATAGGAGATCATCCAATTTACTGCCAGCAGATAGAAGGAAGGGACCCGCCGTGCGCCGAGCGATTGTTAGATAGCTGGTTTCTATGCATGTGTGTGTGTGGGGGGGGGGGGACTCTGTAAGTGCACGTCTCGCTCTGCGGTTGTTAATATCAGCAGAACATGTGGTTCGATGTAAACAACATTTTGAATATCACCAGGAAACCGGTGGCATTTGTTGGATTAATAAGCAAATCGGTTTCTCTCTGGGAAAAAAATCACAGCATAACAAGACAACTACCGGGAAATGTTGGGCTTATTCAACGTGTGTGTTCATCTGCTATTTCTGCGTGTGTGTACGTGTCTGAGGAAACATGCCTGTCCGCTTGTGATCATGTGTTCGTTTATCCATCGGCGTGTGCGTGTGTGTGTGTGTGTGTGTGTGTGTGTCGCTCATATTTTGAACAAACCAGTCCAATTGTCACAAGGGTGTTTTGCATGCACTTTGTTCTCCACACTGATCCTGTCCCCGGCAGAAAATAATTACAGTCGTGTTTGTGAGCCACTGCGACGGTGGAGGGACAACACAGAGACCTGCCTCGTTTCACTGCTTCAGAGGACGCCACGTCGCCCAGGAAGCGGCGAGGAGAGGGGGAGACAATAGCAGGAAAGAGAGAGAGAGAGAGAGATTGAGAGAGAGAGCGAGGAGACCATAACATGAGAATGCTAATTACTCCACCTTCTTTTGCACGCCTGTCACACCGCCCACTTCTCATAATAAATCCAAATGTTCTGTTCTTACTGTAACACACACTTCACATGTGGGCCTCACACAGGCACGTTATATCTCAGAGTTTCTTGCTCCCCACAGCTTGAATGATGTGTTTTGTCCAAACTAATGAAAAAGAAAACAAGAAGCAAAATTTTTGTTAGACTGAACAGCGTTGGGAAAAATAAGTGGTAATAGCAAGAAAAGCGCTCACTGATTTCAAGATAAATCAGACAACACGGCGGCGGAGACAATGCTGCCTCTTTTATAAAGATTTATGACACACATGCTCGCACACCCACAGATGGTGTCAATCCTCCTCTCTATCACTCAATGCAAGGATTTACATACTTTACACTCAGACATGCACGCACGCTCATTAGCGGAGGGGGCTCGTGCGCGGCGCGCGCTCGATGATGCTGGATGATACCTCCTTGACAAGAGATCTGAGAGAGATCCCTGTGTAAGAGAAAACAGCGATGAAGGCTCCTAATATCTTTGATAGCATCGTTATGGTAATGATCGGGAGTAATGTAAAATTCATGAAGTGTACCCAGCATTTGAGGATTGCCAATACTTGTTCTGCCGGCAAGAGGGAGGATGCAGGGAACGTGTTACAGGAGTCGAGCATGCAGATGTTGTTATGCTTTGCCCTAATTGTTTTTCGACAGATAAGTGCAGCTAAATGACTTTCATGTGTTGGCATGTGTACGCGGGGAGGGAATTGCTTCTTACCTTTTCCTTTCAGCTGTTTGGCAGAGTGCTTGTTGGAACAAAACATTGCCCTCCTAATTATTCCAACCATCAGATCTGTTAATTTGCCCAGCCACACAATCCAGACAGACACTGTGTAAAAATACCAACAATAGAAATATTGTGATTTCCCAGTGAACATCCAAGTTTATCCAAACAGAGGAAAAATGCAAAAACAACCTGAAGGGGTCTGCAGCGGAAACCTAGCCCATTCTGTCACTTCAAAAAGTCTCAGCATCAACCTGTCCATCATTGAGAGTTATGAGTTTGGACTCTCTCTCTCTCTCTGTGCATGCATTTGTGTGTGTGTGTGTGTGTGTTTGTGTGTGTCTAAGATCTCTCAGGAGTGTCTTTCAAACAAATATCCATTGAGCAGTCATCAGTAGGAGGTCCAGGTCCATTGGAGATGGCGTAGTCACTCTGAAATCACACAGCTAACCAGGACTGTCAGCCAATCTGGATGTTTTTGATTTTTCATGAGATTCACGCTCAGTTCAGATTAACCTGGACTCCGACACACACATCGGAATGGAGTGTGATTAGATGGCGGCGGATGTTCACATCTGGGGAACGATTAGCCCGGATGCACGGCCAAGCTGGAGTGAACAAAAGTGACAGTGTTGTCGGTTTTTGACAAGTGACTTGAGTTGTTCCAAATTTAGAGCCATTGAAGTTACACGGGGGTGAAATGAGGTCAAAGAAATGCATAGTGAAGAGGGTCACTGTGTCTTTGGAACCTCGGTCACCTCACACACACACGTAAACGAGCTGAAATAAATGTAAATCGCATTCTCGATTGGACACTGTGCATATTCAAGAAAGCGCCTGGTTGGTCAGAATTTTGCCAATACATGATTATTGAATGATGAAACTCACAAATTTGTCATAAACTTACAGGTCTGTCGGAGGATGCTGATTCCATAGTGTCCAGTTGGTGGTTCTCTTATGCAACCCGTGTAGTTAAAGGAAATGCTTACTGTGATTCTGGATGTGAGGCACCTGGATTCAGTCTAGGCATGCTCAGTCTGAAGAGGCCTGGGGAAGGTGGACTCGAGTCCTTTTCCAGTTTGCCTCTCCCATATGAAGAGTGAAGAAGGAGATTGTTCTGGTCAGACACGTTCATAAGAGCAGGAACATTTCCAGAACACTCAGGAGAGGGATGTCACATGGAAAGAGCAGCAGGAAGCAGGACACCACATATAACTTCCACTGTGTTTTTTGTTTACAGCAAGAAGCACCAGCGTCGGTCTGTTTCACCATAAACTTTAGAATCTCATAGTCGTGGGCGTCCTTGATGTTCATGGCACCTCCTGTTCTTCCAGTACCACATTTAGAAAGGTCATCAGCACGACTTCTCGCTCACTGTGACTTTTCGGGACATCTCCCACATGGGTTGACCTTTACCGAGGGGACTGGCAAGAGAAGTTTCACCTGAAACCCCTGGCATCATATGCACCAGTTCCTACTGGGGTAAAATATCCTCCAGAAATGATATGGTTTCTGTTGCATACACTGATTCAATGGCCTCTCTTTTTAAGACCTACTGCTTGTTATCAAAGCTGTAGTGTGCAAACTGAAAGGAAATCGTTGCTTTGCAGAAAGTGGACACCGGTGAAATGCCAGTGATGAAATGACGAGGACGTCTGTCAATTGGACGTTTGATGCGGCTAAAACTGATTGAGGGGCCGCGAGCGCTGGAAAGCAAACACTTTTTGAAGTGTGTTACTTCACGACATGCTGTGGATGAGAGATAGTGAATAAATGAAAGAGGAGAAAATGCCAGTATTGTCTTTCAGGCACATCCAACAATAATAATTAACATATGTGACTCCTCAACTCTATTTCTGTCCACATAGTTTTTGTCAGCAGAACCTTCTCTAAGATGGAAATGAGGCAGCTATATTAAAGACGTTTCATTTGACAATGGAGGAAATTAGTTCATGTGAAAGTGGTCACTTGGAAAAACAAATCCACCAAACTCAGCGGTTCCCTTTAGCTCTAAAAAGCTGTTTAGGGATGTGTTTACTATCTATAGCTCATTGTTTTGGTTTTAGAACCAGCAACTGTTCTCTTTTCATTCATTTTCACCACTTTGTTTAAAGGAAAACGCTCTGATGAACCCTGTGTACACCATCGGCTCAGCAGCAGACCACAGGCAGACAGTTAGAGACGGGCTGAAGAGACAGATGTTTTAGTCTCTTAGCTCTGCGGTTATGAACAAAATAAATATTTGCTCACCAGCCTGTTGCAAAAAAACAAGTCAGCGTGTACAAAACTGTCCATAGTGACGACAATTTTAAGCAATAGTTTGACAAATTGGAATATTTTCTTTGTTGCCAGGAGCTGAGTAGATTGATACTATATTCATATCTGACCAGTAAATATAAAGATGTGGCCCTTAGCATTTTAGCTTAGCATACAGAGTATACATGGTGGGAAAAGCTAGTCTGGCTTTTTTCAGAGCTAATAATCCCCTTATAACACATCTAAAGCTCCTTAATTAACACATTACATCAGATTAAAAAAGCTAAGTAGTTGTTGTGTGTTACCGTATCAATCTTCTCATGTAAAGCATCTGGTGTGGGCTATTTTTCCAAAAATGTCAAACTGTTGTTTTAACCTGACGTGTTCAGGGGAATACTTACCCCTGTCTGTTTCTTTGTTGGTTTGTTTGTTTGCAAGCACGATCACACAAAAACAACTGAATGGATTCCCACCAAACTTGGTAGAAGGATGCGTCATGGGTCAGGCTAACTTTTTTTCCACATTCTTTCACATTGTAGTCAGGAAGTTTTTCAGAATTTTCCCAAGGGATAATTTAAGGATGTTGATGAAAAAAGAAATAAAATTATGGAGATATGTGCTCGGAGTGCCATTCTAGTCAAAGTGTGCCCTTTTATTTTCTTATTTCACTATGCAATATATATTTGTATGTAATATAATTCCTCTCTTGCTCTACAAACTTGTTCCCACCATAACCACCAGCTCCCTGGTCCCTCCTCTCTGCACGGCTTTGACCTGGTGGGGTCCAGCTGTGTCTGCTCCCACACCTGTACACCATTTCACCCTCCTGGTTCCCACTCTGGAAAGCTGTTGACTGACAGCTGCACTTCAAAGATCTGCCCCCTCCTCCTGGTTATCATCTGTTATGGGAGTTGTGTGGGGCGGGTAGAGAGAGTCTCAGGCAGCCGGTTCTGTTGTGGGGCCAATTTGGATGATTGGCCTTGAAATGCAAGCTGAAACGGGCTTCCCTGTGTTCCTTTAAAGTGACCCATGCCTGGGAGTGTAATGTAAAATTATCCTCGCCGTGTTTGTGTTGTGTCAGATGTGGTGACTGGCAGAAACTGTTAGTAATTGTCTAAGTGCTCCGGTGTGTCAAAGCTGTCCGTCACTCATCCCAGCCCCCTCCTCCTTAGTTCTGCTTCTTCAGCTTCTCATAATATTTTCACTGAACTGCAGAGGACAAACTACTTTCAGTGATGGAGTTGTCACTTTGGTGCTTTTGCTAAGAAAAATATTTTACCTTGGGAAGAACACACAACCAGCTGACATGTGTTCCTGCTTTTTGGGAGAGAGAAAATAAGAGAGGCATACTTGTACTTTCTTTTGTTCTTTGATACTTTTACAAATTCAAGACTATGAGCTTTACTTGTCATAACTCATTGAAGTCGAAACTAACCTGAATGTGACATTATGAAAATACATTCCTTACTAAATCAACTCTAAAAGAATGGACACGCGTACATATTCTCTTATGTATACACTTAAAATGGAAAACTACTGACTGAATACCTGAATCATGAAAAGAAGTTTCAATCGAGTTTGGTTTCTCTGCTCGGGGAAATAATTAAAAAATGTTTAAAGCTACGTCAGACACACACACACACACACACACACACACACACACACACACACACACACACACACACACACACACACACACACACACACACACACACACACACACACACACACACACACACACACACACACACACACAAAGGCAGTGCAGTGTGAAAACCCAGAGCTCAGGTGTGTCTAATTAAACCCATGAAGTGTAAATTGCTGCGGTTATTAAGGTTCCTGTTAATCAGGGCTTTATTTAGAGTTTATTTTGAAGCTGCCATAAATCATGGTGGTGAGGAGCCTCACAGAAGGTTGGGCTGCATGTTGCTGCAACTTTGGAAGCAACAGTGCATTTCATTAGTGTGGAAGTAGAACCACAGTAATTCAGTACTCACAACTGTGCTTCTGTAGTAAATACTGCAGCTGTCAGATAGAAGATCGGCTTCTTTGCTTTTCACATGGAGTTTGATTGAGAGTTAAACATCTGTTTTCCTTGTTTAAATATTCTGTGCTTTCCTGCCAGAGGCTCTCGGTGGAGTCAGAGCAGAGAAGAAATGAATGTCACGGTAACCCCAACCTTAATTATCAGCAAGGTTCATGTTAAACTAGTCGTTGATGGTCAGTAAATATCTTTTAACAGTTATTTGGCTGCTGCAATGTATAATTTTCTATTTGTCTGTGTTAAATACAGAAGACACAACATTTGCAGCATTGCAGTTGTCTAAAGGCACCATGGAGAAACTGAGTAATGAAACCAACATGACAAGTATGATGGAATTCATTTTTCTCGTTCAACTGGGACTTTGTATCATATGTATCTTTTATAAGGTTGAACATTTTCCTGTATTACACAAACCTATAGGAACGCAGAAAAAAATACATCTAGAAGAGAACTTGGAAAGCAAATGAATTCTGTCATGGCTGAAGTTAAAGAAAGTGGAACTTTTTCCTCTTTTCTGTATCTGCCCCCTTAAATAGATTCTGCTACAAAAGTCAATGTGTACTTCTTTGGCCCATAACCCAACTCTTCAACCAAGTTTCAATAAAATCCGGTCAGTTGCTTAATCCGGCTAAAAGACAGACAAACAAAAAGCCGCCCATAGACATGTACTGAAGTCCTTCATCATCCCCAAAATGTACAAAATCTCCCCCCAAGTATATTGTCAGGATAAGGTCTGACTGAGTCCAAGTGAGAATGCAGCACAAACATGTCCTGTTGGTGATGTTTCTAACTCTAGAGTGATACAAAACTGAAAGTAACAAAAATAATACAAATATCTCAGGATGAAAATGAGGAGCCACAGAGGAAGAAAACACCAAAGGGCTAAGGTCAGTGTCAACGTGCTTTACACAAACAAACAGACAAACAGCAATGAAAACACAACCTCCTTGGCAGAGGTAACTTATGTTCAAAGTTTGAACTCTGTTGAGTAATTGCTCTGCTACATGCATCATAAACTGAGAAGCAGATGTTTATTTGCAAGTAAACGAGAGGGATCACTTTGTCTACCTAATTGCTTCCCAATAACGTGAAATACCAACACGATTTTTCAATTTAACGGGCAGTTTACTCCGAGCCGCTGCAGAGAACGTAGGAGTCCGCCTGTTACACCCCTCCGCCTCCATTCCTGTCCAAACACACCTTCTCTGCTTTCCTCGGGGGAGGAGAAAAATCATTCGTTATTTTAATGGGTGTCAAATATGTTTTCCAAATCTACTAAAAGGTTATCGTTGTTACACGCGGACAAGTGCTTATATCTGAATCAATGTTAACTTTGTTACCAGGGAAATTTACTGCCTCCCCGGCCGACCACGCTGCACAAACTTAATCGGCATGTTTTCACAAAGTGCAGGTTGAGGGTGATTTATAAGGCCGAGGTGACTGACTGCTCTTTGATAGAGCGGGAGAGAAAAAAACACGTATCCGAGAGGTGCGATGAAGGCATAAATAACACTCTCTGTATTTTCATTTGAACGTGTGACACATGAAGATTATGTATTGTTAGTGTTAGAGCGGCAGGGGGGTGGGTGGGGGGATGGGGGGTAGGGGGAATTAGTGACGGGCGGTGGCAAATGTGGTAATATGAATGAATGACACATATGACTGCGCGGGCAACCTCAGCCATAAAACGTATTTATCCCACCTCAGACCACATCCCACCTTCATGTCCGCCTCACAACGATCACTCTATGATGAAATTACTGCTGAAAAAAATCATTTGTCGGGGGGGGGGGAGGTGAGAGGAAGAAAAAAGAGACGGCGGAGAGGCAAAGAAAGAATGAGAGCACCGCTGTTCCTCCAGTGTCTAGGCGTCACTATTTGTCTTGGGCGAGTTAGCTTTATCTAATAAAGTGTCTTTGTATTAAGATGGATACTTCAAACGCTCTTTTGTCTCTATAATCACAGAGGAGGGAGGCAGAACTCACACATTCCTCGCTCAATTTATTATTAATAAGTACATCAGTGGGAGAAAGATATCCTGGGGACCAAAACACCCGCCGAGCGCAACATTCATCAAACGTAAACGAATATCACAATACACAGGATACAGAGGCTCCAATAACAGATAATTGATGAGAAAGGTCTTTGGGTGCACTGGATCACCGACGATGGTTATCATTATATAACATCGTTTCATAGTTTGCACCGAGTGACGAGCCGTTTGCTGCTGCTGCCTTCTGTATGCAATTAAGTGGCGTGTTTGCAGCGAGTGGGGGGGGGGGGGGGGGGGGGGTCAGCGTGTGATTAAACCACGGTCAGCTGCATAACTGCGTCCACTCAGGGCTCCTGTTCTCTCGTGCCGCCTTAATCTATTGCAACCGCAGCAATTACCCTCCTATCAGGAAAACAAAACACAAACACAAACAACACGATCACCTCTTCATCTTCCGCGGCACGACGAGGCTTTGAATCCCCTTTTTTCTTTTTAAGACGCCGAATCATAAAAATAAATAAATAAATCTCAATTGTAATTTGATGAGAGCTACAAAACAAAATTCAAAAAACTCACAAGTACAAAGAGGATTTGGGGAGATGTTTTTTGTTTTTGTTTTTGCTAATATCCTCCCCCCACCCTTATTTGTTAGCGATAATGAGGCCCTGTTCCGCAGGACCCTGACAACAGGAAAGCACTATTTCAGATGACAGATGGGACTAACTGTGTGACTGTTGTAATGGGCCACTCCCGGCCCTGCTGCACAACCTGTGCTCCGGTGTTGGGTTTCCGACAGCCAGTAGCAGCGCTCGGACGTTCCGCTATAGGACCCGCGTCTGAGGGGAGGAATTCAATCAATAAAGTTCAACCCTCGACAAGATATACCATGTTACAGCAGAGACACAGAGAGGGCGAGCCATCTGCTCCTCTCCTCACCACGCTCCCTCTGTCACATGTCAATCTGTGCCGCTAATGTCCAATATATTGGGTTATCATTCATACACTTTAAACCACCTTCGCCGGCTTTATGTAATGAAGATGTAATTCAATTGGCTTTGGTTTACCGTCCCCCCGGTGCCTGCTCTCAAATCGGCTTGCATCTGTCTCCCTCCCCTCGGGGACGAGTGCATCGCCGCGGAGCCATTGTCACTTTTCAGGTGACGCGACATCACAATAGGACTTCATTAACAAGCGTCGGGTGAAAAAAAAAAAAAAAGAAAAAAGCTGGATTAGTTGATCTGATTTCATTTGGTTTCCTTCGCCTTTCCCTCGTAATTGTGCTGTCCTCTCAATCTGATCTCGGGCTCTTACAGTCAAGTAGATGCAGCGGCAAATTGGAAGCAGGTGGAGGATTGAAACAAGGAAGAACAAAACAAGGCGGTTCAAAGTCAGACGTGATGGTTTGACCTGTGGGGCCTCTGAGCACACTCGTTCCTGAAGAGCCTCGGCACAATCAACGCTGCTTTTGAAGTGAATGCAATAATCATTTGCTTGACAACCTTCGAGTGCCTTGGAGTGAACCACCCACATAATGAGCGCATCATTAGTCACATCCCTACATGATTTGCAGAAGTCGGAAAAGTCAGGAGGTGTCGCAGATCAGGAATTTTTTTTTAATCCTATTTTTGACTAAAATGATATTACCTTGTTTGACTTTACAAGGGAGATGTCAGACCTTTTTATAGGCTGCTAGTTTTTGACATCTTTAAAGTCATCCAGTGAAGGAATATATGAGGTTTAGAAGCTGAAATGCAGTTTCAATATATAACAATGATAACAATGCGCATGCTGTGAGATCGGTTTTGAAACAGGTAACTCATAACAAACCCTTCAGCTTTTTTTAAAAACACTATTTTTGTTTAAAATAACATTTAATTTCATCAGCAGCTGGTTTCTTGATATTTCTTTCCTATCTTTTAGTAGAGGAACAAGAGCTCTGGTTTAGGAGCTGAAAACCTGATTCTATGATAATTATAACGGTAAACAAGATGTGTGATGATTTTTAAACCTTATCCATTATGAAACATGTAACAAACCCAAACCCACCTAACCCCGCCCATAACCTCCTAACCTAACCCTGTATAACCTTTGTTTAATCATTTTTCTCATCTAAAATATAACCAAATTAGACTTTACATGAGAAATGCCATACCTTGTCATAGGCTGCTATTTATTTGGACATTTTTAAAGTTGTGTCATTCAGTGGAAGAATAGGAACAGTGATTCAAGTTAAAAGCAGATTTTTTGAATATAATAATGCACATAATGGGTGATGATTTTGAAACCCTATCTGTTATGAGACATGTAACTGAACCCGAACCCCTTTTCGAATCCTGTCTTAAATATAACCTGGTTTGACTTGCTGAATAGCGCACCATGATTTAAAAACCGCTAGTTTTAAATCATATCTTCCAGTGGAGGAATACAAGCACTGGTTTAATCTAAAAAGCTGATTTTATAATAATACCAATAATGCTCATGATTTGGGGATGTTAATTTAGACTCTTTTGTAACTAAAAAAAGAATTTAGAGCAACATTATGACCTGAAAGGAGTCCAGCAGACTTTCATCTGTCCTACTCCACAGTGTCTCTGCTTCATGGGACAATTTATTATTCGGTTTATGATAAGCTTCTCTGTTGTTTCAGTGGTCGGCGTAATTGTGCTCTCATAAGAATATGAATACATCCCCATCTGTTTCGTGTTAGCTTGCAAACCGCACTTAGCTACAAACCCACAGCCATGCGAGACATCTACTGTTTAATTAAAAAAAAGGAAAAAGAAAAGAAAAGTCAGAATAAAATTATGCTGCTATAAAAGAGTTTTGCCAACAATAACATTATCGTTTGACACGCAGCATGTCAAAAAAACGCCAGCTTCATATCACAGTAAAGAGAGCCGACCTTTGAAGAATGTGTGTGTCTCTGTGTGTTTGCGTGCATGTGTGTGTCAACTGCTGATTTTAAAGCTTCAAAGATTGCTTTTAGGATACCACAAAAGAATAACCTCTGACCCCCAAACAAATAAACATAAGCCACATTTAAATAGCACAAGCTGGAAAAATCTGAAAGCTCGCTCAGTGTGTGTGTGTGTCTGTGTGTGTGTGCCGCATTTTGCGTGTCATAAAGAGCAGGGACATGTCTATTATGTGCAGTTTGATTAAAGCATGATGGCTGGTGTCCAATCTGCTTTCCAGGGGAGCGCTGTGACAGCCAGCAGCGCCTCTACCTGCTGCCTCCTCGGCGTGTTAGGTGATTTACGGCTGACTCCCTCCGTTTATGTACTGCCTTATTTTCATTTCCACCCCGCTGAGTGCCAGGTTCAGAACTCCTGAAGAAATATTATGCTTTGCTGACAAAATACAGTGACAGCCATCTCCCAGCCTTAAAAGAGTGCCAGAGTGTTTAACAGTATGAGAGCCTGGGAGACAAGGCGAGGTTGAAGGCATCTGTAAGCACGCGGCCCACTGAAACAACCATTTGATCTAAACCAGCTCTGATTGGGTGGAATGATGTTTATAGCCGAGTTAGAATCTACTTTCAATTAAAAAATGACACAAGGGGGAAAGGGGAGGTCTGTGAAACAGACGGTAAAATGTATTGAACAACTTTTACTAGGGTCTTGTCTGAGAAACATGTGGCGCACAAATGAAATGTTTGTTT
Organism: Pleuronectes platessa; assembly: GCF_947347685.1. NCBI lineage: Eukaryota > Metazoa > Chordata > Actinopteri > Pleuronectiformes > Pleuronectidae > Pleuronectes > Pleuronectes platessa. The sequence continues at coordinate 6,913,363 of NC_070639.1, forward strand.
CGACAGACGGGTTCGCCTGCAGACGAGCAGGTAACTTGACGCCGGGGACTTTTTCATTAACCCTGAGTTCAAACCCCGCTGCTGTTTCAGGCTTTTGTGGGGAAGCAACAATTTGATGTAAACGGATGAATATAAATACCACTGTTGTTCAAGCGCCGCCATGTTTCCTATTCATTTCCAGCCTGTTTTCTCTTTCACAGGAACGACTCTGAGCCGTAATGAGGTGTTGTAGCGTCCTGAGGCGTTATCATTTGCCGCATTATTATTTCAAAGCTCTGACAACGGCTCCGTCTCTGATGTAATTCTCATGCATATGGAAGGTGTTCCAGTGACTTGATTCCCTGGTTTGGAGGAGAAGGTGACCCAACCGCTCACTAAATAAAATGAGTTATCACAAACCTAATGAGGCAAACTGGCGTTCGGAGCAGGCGTCAGATGGACACGCTATTGTCTGTTAATAGCCTCTAGCTACATGAGCATTGCTTGTTTTTATTTAGATTGCCGCCATGAAACCAGCACCAGTGACTACGAATTTGACGCCACAAAAAAACTCACCCCCCTTCCTGCATCTGAGAGCGACTATAAATAAAGATTGTCATTGTACCCTAATCAAATTATGAGACGTATTTTGGTTGGGCTGTCAGTTGTCTAAGGCTCTGTCTACCTCTCTCCCTCTTCCTCAGCAGACGAGGCGAAGCAAAGTGAATCCCCTGAGGTCCTCTCATCTCTCTTCAGGAGCTGCCGACTCTCTTCTCTTTATGGCACACCCAGAAGGATTAAGCACAAATGGCATTCACATGATTTCAATAAGCTCAGGGAGACAAGAACCAGCCTTTCAGCACATTAGCTCTTTGCTGCAGAGGACACAAAGCAGACACCGAGCCACTGCGGGGGGAGAGAAAGAAAGAAAAGAACACACAGTTAATAAGGATCATAATAATAGACCAGTCTGGCCCTGCTGAAATGGAATTCCACTGGCCCCAAAATGGCCCCTGAAGTGGTGATGTCATCAATAATGGCCCTGATTGGGTTAGACGTGAACCTGAGGTGATGCTGTCGTAAAGAGGTGACCCCCCGTGGCAAAGCCAGAGTCTTGGCCTTTCAGAAAAAGCCATGAAAAGAGTTATCTGGATAAAGTCAACACACATGTGACAGGGCAGCCTGAAAGCTTTGTTTAAAACCAAAATTCAGGATCCAAATGTAAACAAACGGGTCTCCAGTCTCCTCTCATTACCTATATTCAAAGACATGGACCCTGCTGACAACCTAGGCCCAATTAAATGATCTTTTAATACAGTTTTCAATGAAGCTGCTGATGTTTTCAGCTGGTCTAGAATTTTAGTTTTGTTAAAATTACTGAAATTCATTTTTATATTAACAATAGACCCAACAACAATGCGAGAGATGTTGTTTGTGATGTTGAACCAACAAAAAAGTTCTCTGAAGTTCCCTTCAGCCTCATGAAGCATTTTATTGTCTTTCAGATCACTCCTTTGGATTTGTGGGCCACAGTTTTAATGATTTGGTTGAGTCTCGCAGAATTCCTAGCTATAGGATGTTGTTTAAAGTAAAATAAATCAGATTAACCCACTGCACAAATGGAGGGAAGGTTTGTGACCAGCAAGTGAACAGAGTGGAGCCAGATCTTTCCCTCAGGAGCAAGTAGAGACCAAACAGGGGTAAAATTAGATTCATATTAGTCTTATTTGTGTGGTTGCCAGAAACATGACTTAAACTAGTGACAATAATGAAGAGTGCTTTGGACTGTAAATGTGGTTGTTAAGTTGTGACTTGATTTATCTGTTTCTGGGTCCTAGCTCTGGTATTGTCAAGATGCAGCAGAACTGTCATTTCGGATCTCAGATGGTGGAAACAAAGTTTGTCTCTTGCAGTTCTATGCAAACGTTATCGACATCACAGTTAAGAAGTGAATTGGCTACTGGTAATTCACAAAACATTTTAGTAGCCTATAGCAACTTTTTTAAAATATATATATATATATATTGGGGCTTTTTTTTAAATTTTTTTTTTTTACTGGAGAGGACAGAGAGCAAGATGTGAAGGGGGCAGACAGAGAGTGGAGGAAGACAAGCAGCACAGGGCCGCGGGTCCTGATCCAACCTGGGCCTAAACGGGTGAGACATTGCCTCAATGGGGCAGCAGCTCTACAAGGTAAGCTATAAACCGCTGCAACAACTCTTTAAAGGTTGAAGGTAATGTGTGAATTTTGGGGTTAAAAGTAATTTTTTTAGAAAAATGTTTGCCCAGATTTAAGATGTATATAACACATGGGAAATGCAGGAACAACTACAAAATACTTTCAAAATACACACGTTAATCTATCTGGAAGCTGATATGGTTGAAAAAAAAACGTCATACTTTCCAACAATGTTTCCTTCTGTTGCATAAATGAGATTAACCATTGCTAAGAAGCAACAAATCTTAATCTCTACATTTCAGAAATTTTAACTATATGAGGCACTTATTTGCAATAATTTTTCTCCTTCATATTTGTTTTATACAGTTTTTTATCATTTTTTTGTTATCATTATAGCTTAATGTCCGTTTTCGCTGTTCCATTCTCTGTGTCTTTCCTTTCTCCCTTGTGAATGTGACTAATCATCTCGCTTGGTGAAGGTAAAATGGCACTTGATCTCCTCCCTCCCTCCCTCCCTCCCTCCACACGCTCCACTCCTGCACTGTCAGTGATTTTTCATCGCCCTTGTTGGGGCCGTTTTATGCATTGTTTCCCTGATGCAGTGATTGATGTCAGGGGCTGGTAATCTGGGGGAATGAGAGGCTGGATGGTGGCAGTCGAGTCCCCTCTGTCTCTGACACGTGTCGGCTGAGTGCTGGGGCGCCGTGCTGCGCTGGGGGCCTCGTTTGGCTGTGGCCACTGCTGAGGCTGCTCACTCAGCCAGCCCTCATTTCCATTTCAATCTCAACCTCATGAATGCAAAAACTCTGGCCGAAAATTAATAACACCGCGCGAGGGAAAAGTGGGCGCAAGGGAGAGGGATGGAAAGACAGAGAGATGGAGAGGAGAGTAAGAAAGAGAATGCAGAGCTGGGGCCCTTTTCAACCTTTTTGTTCCTCCAAAAGTGCCCCTTATTTTATTCCCCTCTCTCTTTCAACAGTATCTTCCAATGAATGGCATTACAGACAATGCCATATCCAGAGTGACACAAATTTATTTCGGTTGCAGCGCCATAGTGTATTTCCACAGAACCAGGGGCGATTTGTCTGGGGACAATTTGGTTTCCATAAAGGATTTAAATGGTTTCTGTGGAGATAGTGGGGTGAAATTTAATTTGTTTCTCATTTACTACAGCAGGTATGAAAAGGAGAAAAATTGGACGGCTGATGGGCTAAAAATTGGTGCTGTCCCTCTGCTGTATCCCCAGAGGACCAAGGCCCTGCATCATATAGATTGAGTTCGACCCCCCCAGCCCTCCCAACCACAAGCCAAGCCAACACGTGCACACACCCACCCACATACACACACACACACACACACCCGGCCCGCCTTCAGCCTGGAGAGAGCTGTAACCTTAAACCAACTTAAACAGTAACCTTTGGGGAGGCTGCCAATCACTCCTAAAACAACGTTTCCATCGATCGGCCTGTCTGCGTGATTTATGGCCTCATTTTACACTAATTGAGAATTAGAGGGCGGATTAGTGGGCCTCAACACTTCGGCCTGATATGCACTCTGAGCAGTGTAATCTGTCACGCCGGGATGTCCGACACTCTCTTACTCACAAAGGAGGAGAGGAGGGAGGAGGGAGAGGGGGGCCCTTTCTAATTGAATTCCCAGATAACACGGAAATTAATTTGACACCAGCGAAATTTGACTACAGCCCTGGTTCCCTGCTCTCCTGCTCCCCTCCGTCGTGAACTGCATCTGCTTCTCCTCTTTCCATTCGTTTTCTACCTTTCTCTTGTCCTCACTCTCTCGGTTTCTGCTGTGCCTAGCAAACACTATTGATCCAAATCACTTTGAGTTGAAGGCTGTCTGAAGCATGGAATCCCTAAATCATATTTGTGCTCATATTAGGGCAGTTCATCTGCTGCTATCTTTGGCCAGATAAAGAATATTACCTTTCATTTTCTTTGACTGTGTTCACGCTGCCCCCCCCCCCCCCCCCCCTCCTTCTTTCTTTCTGTAAAGGGGGAATCTCCTTTCCCAAGGATGGTGAATGCGTGCAGGCGAATGCCCAGAGTCAACAGTTGGAATTGAATTAGGGTCCCGGCTCGCCAGGTCCATTGTCTGGGTAATTTGTCGTATAAGTGGCAAAATGAAAGCACTCTCCACGGTTCTCTGAGCACCTGCTGTTGTGTCACTCATCACTGCAGATACTGAGAGCGAGACGGAGGGAGAGAGAGCGAGAGAGAGAGCAAGTGTTTCACCTACTATGGAGGATCACATGCTAAACTGCTTTGCCATAATAAACTAAGATGTCATTGCAGGGGCTTTTGTCATGGATGTATAATAACATCAAGATAATCAACAGCTATAAAGGGGAGTGAGACATCTCTGATTCTTTCCCACCACAATCTGTGCATTTAGCAAGTGTATATTGTGATTTGGAATACACAAGTGGGAATTCTATATGCTTTTCTGTGGTGGAAATACAGTATTATTAGCACACACATATACTGTGATGTAATGTTAAACTGTTTTTTAGTTTCTGTGGGTTATTATTGTGAAATAATTTACTTGTAAACATGATTTTAAAATTGCAAAGTCAAGGTAGGACTAAGATCAACTTCTTTAAATTATTTTACATTGTTTTAAATTTTTCTACTATTGGTAACCTTTAATACTTCATTATTAACTTGTAAAGCACCGTGCAACTATGTTATGAAAGGTGCTATATATAATACTAATACTACTACTACTTACACTAATAATAATAATAATATTCGTAATGAATCATATTTTATAAGATAACCCCAATCCAAATGACAATGCTATATTAAAGTACTTTATTTGAATAAAATACCTCGGCATCAGAAACCTGTTCTCTGTAGCCTGCATTGTGTGGGAGTTTAGTTTGCATGCAGGCTCTTTAGCAGACTAAGAGATGCATTTATCTGTGTAATGAACTTTGGACGCTAGCTAACTTAATCCCAGTAATGCCTGCGAGAGTCAATTAGCGCAACTAGATTCAGTGTGGTATTTATCTGATAGAGCAACTACACACACCAGAACACACACACACACACCATATTGACCATCTTCATCTTATCTTTCGCCTAATGGGACCACAGGGCCCATCATCAACTCCGCTCTAAAATACAGCATTAGTATCTTTTCTTTTTTTTTTTAAAAGCCTGTAGGGAGTTTTGAAATTGAGTAGCTGTTGATTTGCACAACTAACAAGTCTTTTAAGAGTCAATTTTTTCCTGCCCTTATCATTTCAGTTTGTGATGTTATGAGCGAGTTAATCTGGATTTGCCTCAATCAATGCTGGCAGGATATTATCAGTGTAGCACGCAGGTGACAGCATATTACAGGACCTGTAACAGATACCTCTGGGATCTTCATCTCCCCTATGACAGGATCTGCTATCTGGAGCAGGAGCCTGTACAGAGAATAATAAATGACAGGGAGTGATAAGACGAGGCTGTTAGCAGGCACGGTCATGGTCTACATTGCCCCTCTTGTCTCTCCAGGGACGCGAGCTTGCGCGTGTCTTTGTGCATGCATCAATGTATGTGTGTGTGTGTGTGTGTCTGTGTGTGTGCTCCAGCTGTGCTCTCACACAGACCACGCTTAACTTTTGCTATAGCGTCAGTGGCGGCCATTGTCTTGTAGCGGGCTGCACGATGGGTTACAAAGGTCTCTATCTGCCTGCTTCCTCATTTCTTATTCCGACCCACAGGGACAGAGGGTGAGGAGGGTGAGGGGGAGGAAGGGGGGGAGGCAGGAGGAACAGGGGGATAACTGAGAGGCTGATGGAGACTAGGTGACAGGTTGGAATGGGCCATCAATAGATCCATCAGGCGGGTAATTTGGAGCGCGCTTAACATACATCAGTGGAGTCGTAGGAGCTGGTATCTGTCTTGTCGTGGAATCACAGTAAATAACAGTTAAAGACGGTGTCAGGCCTGACCTGGCTGACCCTCCTACACACACACACACACACACACACACACACACACACACACAGACACACACCACTGCAACAGAGCAGTAGTGGAGCTTGCACAGATGGGAAGGGATTAACACATAGATTAACAACATTTACATTCACACATACGAGCATGAATTCTCTGATAGACACATTCAGACTCACCTATATGATGTACAAACATCAGTGTCAGTATATCTGGCCTTTCAATACCAAAATACCTCATTTCCACGAGTAGAGGTAATTGTGCCCATGCAAAGAAATTAACAATATTATCTTTGACATCCCAGCTCCTCCTTTTTAAGAATCTTCTAGAAACTCATATTTTATTCATATTTTATTGCCTTTTGGGCAGATTTTGGAGCAGCTGTTACAGAAGATATAAATGTACAATATGTAACTTTGGCCACTAGGGGTCTCTCCATCAAAACAATAAAAAAAAACTAACTTTATTTAATCGTGAGGCAGCGTGGGATCATGGGAGTTGTTGTATGTTGTAGATGAAAAATCTACCCGAAGCGACTCCGGTGCAAATCATGTTCATGGATGGAGTCATGTATTAAAGTCTCATTCACGTTATGTAGAAAACAGCAATGAGGTATCATGTTGCATTTTGATTGACCAATACAAACAGTAGAGGAGAAAACAGGTGACAGGCTAACTGGCTAGCAGCGTGTTTCTCCCTCGCCATACAGAGTTTAGCCCAGAATTAATTGTAGCGATGGGCAAAGACAAAGGAAACCCGAAACTGAAACGCCCTACTACCTTGGATGAATTGTGTACTTTTTCTCCAGGTCTGTATAATGGTTGTTAAGATTTTGCATGATGTAAGTACACGAGTCAAGGAAATAAATATAACATAGGTCAAGTCGTTCTAGACATTTAAATGAAGAATTGTCACATATTATACCTTTTAAGACTTATGGACATGATTATTTCCTTGAGTAAGAGTCTTTAATGTTCGAGCGGAGCCAGTCGTCTTCATTTCAGGAAGCTTTATGACAGGAAAAGTCTCAACCAGAAGAACAAACCCGCTCACGGGTAAGTTGACAAATAGGCTGGAGCATCTTTCATTGACAGACACAGAGTAAGAAAACAAATGCTGCGGGTGCTTTGAAAACTGTGTGCAGCACCAGAGGGCAGGCAGATGAGCCTCATCCCCGAGGAGGACGTGTCTCTCTTTGTGTAAAGGTGAGAGTGCGTGTCTGCGCTTAGAGCAGAGCATGTGACTATAAAAGTGAAGCACCCTAGGCTAACTACTGTTCCTGCCACTCACACTCCTCAGTATCCCCTCAAACACACACACCATCCAGTCTTAAAGGTGTCATCTCCCATTTGGGGGTAATTCAGCTTGATGATGAGCAGTACAGCATAATTCTAATTTCTAATATTTCAATCATTCAAATTTTCTAATAATAATATATTTTTTCTCAAACTTCCCGGTCAGATCTTTCCTTAAAGGTTCGGAAAACATTTGGGTGATCCCATATGAGAATACACCTGGAACATGCTGGGAGAATTCAAGCAAGTGGGCGTGTTTCTGATGTTTACAACACGTGATGGACAGGAAACTGGAAGAATGGTAGTATCTTTTGGAGTTCATGTCTTAAAACAGCAAATCATTTCACTGCACTGTAGATCTGAAACTCTCAGTTTGCAGTAAGAAATCAGTTTTTATCCCGTTGCTTTCAAAAAGTATTTTTTTCAAAATTATTCATGAAAACATCCTATTGTAAATGCAGATGGTTGGTATCTTTTGGGTTAAATTATATTTGGATTGAGAATTTCGAGACGTGCCGGGGAATCCACCAATAAAAAAAAGTATGTTGATACCTTTTTGAAGAATCTTTGATATGAGAAGGCTTAGGGCGTATGGTCAGCAGAGAGAGAACAGTTGCTTTTGATTTCCCTTTAACCTAGCAGGTTACCTCACTCCATACCACAGGTTAAGCTTTACAGCTGAATAATTTATGAAATTTGAAACGCGATCTAAAATAATCACCATTTCACGCCATTTTTTTAAACATGCTGCCATTTTCAGTCTCTTGGTGAAGTCTCCTGTACTTTCCAAAATTAAAAAAGCAATGAAGTAGCATTGCACGATCAAGTAGCACAGACACCAATGTAGAACCCCACCACAGTACATATGTTTCTATTATGGTATGTTGAAGTAGTGTAGAAGCAGGGGCAAAACCTCTAACCCCAAAACAAACAAGCAGAGTCACGGGGTCTTAGAGCAGAATAACTCAGTCAGTGGAGGGGCCAGTGATTTTCTTTTGCGGCTGCTTGGGGGCTCAACTTTTTAGTGGAGGTGTGCTTCCACACCTGAACGGAAACAGGTGTGAAAGGTGCCTTGGAAAATGGAACACAAATTAGGCCGACAAAAAGAACGCAAAAGTAACGACAACACGTGCGGATATCATAATAATGTAGTTCACCTTTTACACTGCCAGACAAAGTGGCATTAGCCTGTTATACCTTACTCACTATACTTCCTCTGCGGTCGTGTCACAGAAAATACATTACTTTTAAAAGTATTTATATAGTTACAAGGTTCCTTCAGGATACAGTGTATACACAATAAATATAAATGTCCAATTTCAGATCTACTTCTTTCACAGGTGAGTAAAACATTGTCATTTCTCATTTTTTCTCAATCAATCAATTAATAAATAAACTCAAATTGAGAAAGTAACATGTAATGTAAATAATCAACAATATGGTTTAAAATATTTCCTATTAGCTGTTTCTTGTCATCGGCTGTTATTTAACACACAAACCGAGCATGAGTCTATTGCATGTGTGTCTCTTACTTGGATGGACTCGATCAAAATACACAAAACATGCTAACTTTCTGTGGCAGCTACTGAGGGAGGAGCTAGCTGCTTAACAACATGCTATTTAACAAATAACAGAGTAAAATACCGCCTCAAAACAAACTCAACACTCAGTCAGTGTGTCAATACAAGGCAGATAAGACAACATGGAGAATATGTTCACAAATTCAACCGCTAATATCTTCATAACGTACCTGAAAACACGACACTTCCTCTGTGGTATCACCGAGAAAGATTGTGAGCGAGAGCTCCCCCTTCCGGACTCTGCAGGCATCACCAATCAACCACAAGCAAAGGCTGAACAGGTAGATCACAGATCACAGGCAATTCTTGACAGGTATTTTATTTTTAAGGTTTTTAAACCTTGTAAATCAATTATTTGACATTTTATCTTTCATGAACCTTTTAAATAGGACTTATTTTTTAATGAGATATTTAACATTTACACTATATCACCTGTTTATCGAGACTTCAATTTTGTCCTAATGGATGTTTTTTATACCTATTTATCAGATTTTACATAAAATCTTAATTAAATACGTGTATTTATTGTAAAAGTGTATTTTGCTGTGTTTTTAGTGTCTCCTGGAAACACTTTCATTTGTGTTGTTGGAATTTAGTTGTGTAGAGAGTATCTAGTTGTGTTGACTATTTGCGCGCAGGTTTTCTATACTGTCCTGTACAGGACAGTGTGCGGTATTCCTCTTCTCTCACCTTCATGTGCTTTTTCTCCTTTGCACCTGTCCACCCTATTTCTGAAGGTCTACATTGGCCATTTTCATTGTTGTTCCATGCACGTGTTGTCAAATTGATGTTTTCTCCTTTTGCACGTGTTAAGTCTATTTGCATGTGCTTTCTTAAATTGTAGTGCGATCAATTCTACTCTCAGGGCCACCGTACAAGACGGGAGAAAACCAGGATCCAATTTATTTGAGGTCATGGGACCATGTTTAATACTTGAGGTACCTAAACCAAACAGCCGCCACAATCCAGTTCTCAGGCTTGTGGTTGAAAACAAATCTTTATTTTTCCTGTTTGGAAGTGGTCGTAGTTTCACAACAGAATAAATCAAATTAGTGGGATGGAAAATCTGATCATGAACGCTCACTTGAGAAACGTTTCAGGTGCATTCAGAGCTTTGAAATCTGCCTGTGTTTGACCTGAGCTAAATCTGGATTGATCTCATTCAAGATCCTTCTTCTGAGCAGCGGAGGTTTGTATCTGAGGAGTATGTTTATAAAGCCAGGTGCATCAGATGATGCAGACTTATTTATTGTAATATAATGAATCTACTTCTGTCGATGATTATCTGATCTAATTTAATCTCTACAGATTTTTTGGAAGGGATTAACGAAAAACATGATTACACATAGTGTTAATAATCATATTTCTTGCCAGACAGGAGGAAAGTATACAGCAAACGTACAAAGAAAAGAGAATTTAAGTTCAAATTAATAACTCAAATTTGTATATAAAGTTAAATATTAAGTTATTAATGGTTTACTTAGTGTGTTAGTTGACGACGAGCACCAACTCAAACCAGAACTGAGCCATGACTCTGACCTGTTCTCCTGTCTTGTCGAACTTGTCCTCGTCATCTCGGCCATGCTTTAATTAAATCCAATTAGCTAGTCAAGGTTGTGTGCACATACTGTTACTCTGATACAATTAGGCCTCTGCTTTTAGTTTTAAGTGAGCGTAGCTACCTTAATCAAAATTGTCACTTAAAATGAAACTACAGCTTGAGTAATTAAATTTAATTGGATCTTGTCACTTCGTGTGCTGGCGGTGTTTTGATCCTCGTTGAGTGGTTGCTGCCTCCGCTTTGTACCGAGCTTTATTACAGTCCGTGGCCTCAGCCTCTTCCAGACCAAATTCTTTCAGACCCGGTCGAAGCTGAAAATGCTTTGAACCCTGATCGGTGTGAAGAAGTAATTTGACAGTAGATCATTATTTCTAATTCGTCTGCGTGTCTCGTTCTTATCTGTAAATACTGCTGCCCGATCATGTGCTGTGCTTCACAGTGGAGGAGTTGGAAACAGGTTGAAATAAAGACATTATCAAATCAATGGTGCCCTTTGTCTGTGAGTAGGTGGTTAAATCACACTCGCTGTGAGCATCAGCATTATCATTGCTTTTGACAAATATGTTGCATTTCGATAATTTCAATTATTTTTGTGACTGCTGCATATGAATCCCTGAGTTCTGGCTTTAATGTTTTCCACTTCCTCTTGGCTATTTTCTCACAAAACTCTTTGATTTGATGGGTCATGAAGGAGATAACAATGAGCGCTGACGTCCCCATACGTTGTGCTTAACGCTGTGATGCGGTGGAGCTAAAGGTGGAATAGCTTTTTCTGGAGCGTTGGCTTCGCGGCCAGTTATTTGTGTTGCCAGAGGAATGAAAAATCTAAATGGAGTGGTCAGGATGGGCTTGGCAGCATTGCACTGACCTCTCCACCGCCACACTTTGGAGAATATGGAGGAATTGAACATGCAGCCATGCTACCTAAGGCAAAAGCGGCGAATCTTTATTCACTGGGAGCTGCTTGCTGCTAAAGCACATTCCCTTTCAATCCATTAGAGCTCACCGTCCCCTTCCCCTTCATCACACAGTGCACCCCTTAATTTGACAATGACAAAGAGCCACTTGCAGATTTTAAATTTCATAATTTTAATCTGTCAAGTCTGACATTTAATTAGTGGCTTCCTAACCTGTGTCTGCCTCGCTCTCTGAAGGGCACCGTTTGTTCTGAGAGCGCCGCGCAATCTCTCGGCGGAGGAGAGGAGAAAGTGGATTAATATATATGTACATTACCAGCTGCTGCAAAGACAATACACAGAGAGGGAGGCCATTAGGGCCTAATGCAGACAGATGAGGTTAATAATATTTGGGAAGTGTTGCTCTATTAAGCGGAGCACTGATTAAGACCTGAGTGGGATCCCCCTTCATGAGGCACTGATTGGGACCCGGGCCGCCTTTTGTTCTACTGTCCCAGAAAGAGGAGGAGAGGGAAAGAGTAGACGAGGAAGAAAGGAGTGGAAACAATGTTGGCCGACTCTGTGTTGAAGCTGACAATGAGGATGGGCCTAATGAGAATCTTTACAGACCTGGATGGGGGTTTATAGAAGTCCGACGCCCACTGATAAGTTCATTACGACCAGGAGAAAACAGATGGAGCCGGCGTTGGGAATCTTCCATCTGAAGGAAGAGCTCTGTGATTGCTTTTAGTTCGCACTTGATTTCCTTTCTTAGTCACCGCAGATGATGTTTCCAGACTCACCTCATTAATTTATTTCCATCATTGCATAGCTCGAAGTATGAGGATCCAGCAGCCCAGGTGTAGTTTGAGATTCTTTCCACCACAAAATGAAGCTCCCGTGCAACGCTATTTCATACAGACAGCTCCGGTGGAGCAGCTATTGATTTTAAAATCAATAGAAAGTTAAAGGAGATGGAGTGGAAATGGCTTGGAATTGGGTCGGCCAGGAAAGTGTCAGGTGCTGCAGGTGTGTGTGTGTGAGTGTGTGTCTGTGTGTGTGTATCATGTTTTGTGTCAAATGTCAACGTCAAAGTTTTATGATCATAAACATTTTGAGTTTTCATGGATGAAATATTTACTTATTTCTGAAATCTCAACGTATTCTTCTCTTTTATTTCCTTAGATTCATTCATCCAGACTTAAAGATCAGTAAACATTGATTCGGTCCAAAACCTTTGTTATGTTTTCCCAAATCTTTTTAATTTCTGACTTGTCATCCGTTTGCGTTTATATTCAATTGTCTATGGCAACAGGCCCCGTCTGCACCTTCCAACACCAAGATAGGGGGATGTTGAGGTGGCAGGAGATCTGTGGATGTGCTGGTGAGATAATGGGGAGGAGTGAAAATTACTTTGCGGGGCCCACTAGTGGTTGCTCCTCGCCTCTTCAGCCACTCCGGCTGACGGATGAGGCCAAGAAACACCACAAGGAGTAAAGAAAGATTAAAGACTCGGTGAGAGAGAGAGAGAGAGAGAGAGAGAGAGAGAGAGAGAGAGAGAGAGAGAGAGAGAGAGATCCACATGCTCACAGTGCTTCCTCCCTCACTCTGGACAAATCTCACACCACAGGGAGGAGAGATAATGGTGAAAAAGTCAGACCCACCTGTTTAACTCCTATAAATCACACGTGTCAATCTGTGGGTGTTGTGAGCATCTGCATGTATTTGTATCTCTGCATGCACGTGTGAGCTGGTGTGTGTGTGTATGTGTGTGTGTGTGTGTGTGTGTGTGTGTGTGTGTGTGTGTGTAAATCACCCCCTTGGCCTAATTGGTGGCTGATAATGCTCTCATTTCCTGTGGAGGAGGTCCATAAGTCACCGGGGAGCTGCTGGCTCCCTCTGGGGCTTCAAACGCCGCTTGACCAAACCACTACCTCTCTGACTGCCTCCTAATCTGTACCAAACCTCTACATCTCTGCGTGAAAAGAGTTTTGCCTTGGCCCATGTGTTAAAATGTGGATTTTTGTCGGTGAACTCTTGGGTATTTCCCGCGCAACTTTGTGTGTGTGTGTGTGTGTGTGTGTGTGAAAAAAGTGTTCGTGTCTGTTTGTGTTTCGCTTGATCGCTGCCTTCCCTTGACAGTGCTCATAGAGAGAATTAGGGAGCGGTTGAGATAATCACATGAATAAAATGCAGCCGGTAGCTCATTACAAACCCTATTATTCATTGATTAACATTATTAAAACGTCTAATAGACCCCGGCACTCCTCACAGGCCCCCTGCCTCTTTTCAACTAGGTCCCGGCTCCTCGGTCCCTCCTGTTTCTAAACATGAAAAGAATAGCACATCAAACGAGGCCTGGTTTCAATGTGTTGGGGATCTGCAGGTGTAGAATCACGGCGCGCGCGGGGGGAATCTACTTGCCGGTCGCGCCGCGCTCTTCCGCACTCTTCCTCTTCGGCCTCGCTGTGACACGAAGTGCTCACCCGCGCCATAACAAACCCCTCATTAGGAGTGGGGAGAGAACTGGGCTATATGCTCCCTAATTAGGTCCCAATCTGAAACTTTCCCATCTTCCCCTCCATCTCCCCCTCCCCACCTCCGTGTCCCTTCATCACAGGGGGAAAAAAAGCGAATGATGACATTTATGGAAGCAAGTTTAATCAGCTGTATGTGGCGGCGGCTATAAGGGAAAGTTTGGATAACACGTTGAGTCTGTGATATGTCTGCGCAAAGGAAACACATCCCTTTTAGCACTTCTGAAAGAGATTGAGCGATTCCTCTTTTGTCCCGTCCAGATTTTGCGCTTCATGAAAATTCCGTTGCAAATGTCGCAACAACTCAGCTGCAGGAAAATCGTCCATTTGATTCGTCCCTCTTCTCGCTCTGCAATCATTATGTGCACGCTCGCATTAAAACACACAGGAGCTGCAGAGCACATTAATCCGACTGCGTTCTGGTAACCAATATTCAACTGAGAGAATAATATCTATCAAAAGTTTTTAATTGCGTTCTGCGAGGAACCGGATATTATTAAACATGCATAATATATATATCTGCGGCAAGATCTGGAGAATCTCTGTCCCCCCAAATTGTAATGATTATCATGCATATTCAAAAGTCCAAACAATACACCTTAGTTAAACATTAATACCGTAATCCAGATACAATCAGTTTAATGTGTCCAAGAAAAGATGCATTATTCCTCGTTTTGCTCTCATTATTTTCAAATAAACAGGACAGTGTGTGTGGAGAGGAGGGACTGCAGCCCGACACATGATGAATATGCAGAAACTCTCAGGGATATTAGTGGGGTTTAAACTACATCCTGTGATTACTTTTCTGCTTGTAAATACTTGACGCTCCAGTTGTACTGTGACCTTAAACGAGATTTTATTGGAGCACAATATCCATACCATTAAGGGAGTCTTTTATCATTCTGAGAGGGACACCGGCTCCTCGGATCCCTGAGTGGAGCCTCGGTACATTGGATTACATGAATATCTCTATTTATGGCACCACGTTCGTATGTAACACAATACAGCACATGCATACTGTTAAAAACACATATCTTCTCTCGGGATATTTGATCGCGTGATACAATCTTTAACTGAATTAATTTCTGAAACGCATTCATACAGACGGATATATACAGTGGGAGTGAGGGATTATGGGAATTTAAGGTAATAATCTCCTTTATCGATATGGAGACAGCTCTTCCTCACTTAATATCTCCCGCCTTCTACTCGCTCGCTCCCTTTCACACGTGCTGAATGATGCTGCCTGACAAGCAAATCACATAAGAGGTGGTGTTCCCCCATGTGGCTGAAGAACTGGCATTCTTCATACCACACCTCTTCTCTTTTCTTTTCTTCTTCCTCCTCCTCCTCCTCCTCCTCTCCTGATTAAATCTGCTGCTCCCTGTAGGATTATTAGATTTCTAATTCAATCTGAATTTCAGGAACTTGTTTGCTTGGTTACCTGTCACAGCATATCAGCTTGTCATATTAGTGGTGATCGTTGGCTCTACCTAATCTGCTTTAAACAATTTCATCGGGTGCTGGTCTATAAATCATTCCGTAATGGGATTGACACGCGCAGGCTTAGCTAGGTAAACAAATCAGCTTTGTTTTATGTTAGGCAGCAATGAACTTGGCTTTATCAACTTCCCATCGATTCACACACACCACAAGGTCAAAATCTCTACGGCTGCTCATCAGCGGGAGTAGGGGTCAGCACTCAGCAATTAGAATATGTATCAGACGAGGAGGCAGAGGAGCCCATCACATCCCGCTACCACTGTGCCTTTCTCCAGAGCGTTAATTCACTTCTTATCAAAGTGAAGGCATTTCAAAGTTAAGCGTTGCGGCGTTGGAGGGGAAGTACTCTTTATTGGAATTTGAAAGAGAAAATGAAATGAGCTTGTAGTTTATTGACGGGAAGTCCCAGAGGCGCCTTAAAAACTCATTAACTTTCAAAACTAATTCAAACGCGCTGATTAACATCTGAGGAGGGGTTTTTTTTATCTTACTGTCTATTAATGATTTTTATTTTTTGGTCCAGTGTTTTTGGATTTGCAGACATACTGTCTGCTTAGAAAAAGCTGTTTTAAATATGATTTTGATTTGCCACATCACACCCTCTGTATATGAGCTGTCTAAAATGTCAAATTAAGGAGACGTCTTGCACGATATTCGCCAAAGACACAGATATTCAACTGCATCCTGCTGTATCTTTCTAGTCCTCCCTTTTTCAGATTAAAAAAAATCAACGTTTCTTTGAATTGTCAGACGAGTAGACCTTAACATTCTGCTGCACAGAGTCACTGTAAATACTGATGCAGGGGATGCTGGATGGATCCAGGGCTCAGAAACACAAACAGGTAGAACAGAACCAGTTGTCTTGGTTACACAGTTCTGCCAAATCATCAACTTCCCACACGTCGAAGGGATTTAGTATCTAGAATGCAAGCTCATGGTCAAAATCACACCAACTCACCTGAAATGTACAGCTGTACCGGTTTAGTGGGTAGTATAGGATTGTTATAGGATTTTTGCTTTGCATGAATGTCAAACACAAAATCACATTAATACTGGTGAAGTGCGGTAACTACATATAACAATCTAACATCAGCAATTTCACTTTAACATAAAGATATTATGTTATCACTGTGCGCCAACATTGTGTTACGGTGCTTTATAGATTTGTTATCATCGGGATGGATCATGGACATTGTTTTGAAACACAAAGCCATGAAAACGTAAAGCAACAAACCCAGAGCTAATTTGACACTGGAGAAAATAACTATACATATGTAATAGTTATTTACAATGGTACAATTTGTCTATTTTATCCTAAGTGAGTAAATAACTTGATGACCTCAGTTTGTTTGTTGGTTGGCAGGATTATGCAAACACCACTTGACTGATTACCATGAAACTTGGTGGAGGGGATGCCTTATGGGCTAGGAAGGAACCCATTCAACTTTGGTGCACACACCAGCTCAGATATTGATGAGAAGGTCCTGTGGGATGAGAGCAGTCAGAGGAGAACAGTGACAGTTTAAAGGTGCATAACTATACCAGAGATGCTCCAAACTAAAATGTCACAGCATCATGTTAAACGTGCATGACGTCAGTCACAGACAAAACAACACAGCAAATTTATTACTAAAACTGGTCAATGCTTGAAATAATTGTAATCTGCAGTAAAATACTGATGACCCATAGATCCATCCTCTTTCAAGTATCTCCAGACCATGACGGCAATAACATCCTAATCTGAGACAGCATCTTGTAGGAGCTCGGTAAATGTCCCCAATCGATAAAGAATGGTTTCATATAAAAATACAAATTAGACAATATTCTATTCTTCCATAGCAGACCAAACGTATGCAGGGGAATGCAGGGCGGAACGACTAGCACAGGGCTGACCTGTTTGGCAGCATGTCATGGGATCTTTTCACACCAATACATCTCCCTAATGCAGGCAATTTCCTGCAGCTTTTCACCTTAAGAGGGGATTTGACCTCTGTGGGCAACACTTAAAACGAATTCTAATGTTTGCCAATAAGGAGGGATTAAGTCAGCCAGAGAGAGCAGGAGAGAATGTGAATGTGTTCTTTTTGAATTAACAATCATAAACATGGTTGTTAATGAATAGGTCATTATTATGTAGAAGCTCATTACTTATATAGAAATGTATTAATAGATAAAAAGAGAGATATAAAAGCATTTATGGAAGTCTTCGGTGTTGACATGCAGCAGGGTGCAGTTGGGAGGTTGGGACGGCTCAGTCCTCGTATATGGGACATGTTCTAAATGCACATAAAGTGATGATACTGTCTGTCAGGTTGGAAGCTTCTTTCTGGAAGAGTGGAGGAGCTTGGATGAATACATATCTGCCAAAGTGGTTGACAAGGCATCTGGAGTAAACACAGACATGTCAAACTCGGAGCACTGATGTTTTTGGGAAAGCCTTTTGTGTTTTGATATTTGTGTGCAATATTTTGGAGGGAAACTTTCACCACTTGAAAACGTCCTAAATCACAGCTGGCACGTTGAGGATAATCTTTTCAATTACCCGTCTCTGTGTTTCTGAGCGTGATCGGTTCTTAGCCTTCTGATTCCCCCGCACCCGAAACAACCGGTGTGACGCCGTTGACAATGAGAGGTAAACAAGAAGGGGGAGCGAACTCACCAAATCCTCCAGAGGCCTGGATGCCACACAGCCCAAACTCCTTTCACTCCTCAGCTGTGAAACAGCAGCTGCCTTTAAGGCTGTGCTCAGGAGAGACTGACAGCAATTACAGCTTCCTCTCTCTTTCCCCCTCTCTCCCTCTCAGCGAGAGGAGAGAGCCACTTGATGGGAAAAACCACCAGAAAGGAATGAAAACCGCCCCTCTTCTATCGCACTCTCTGAGAAAGAGACATTTACATCCAGCTCTTGGCGAGGCGATGATTGTTTACTTTGAGTGATGTGCTATTATGACAGTTCAACAAATCAATGCTACACAGGTTTGTGGCAAATGGTGGAATTTTAGAGCAATCCCATGTAAATTATTAATTCTTTCAGGGGGAAGTTGCAACACAGAGGCATGCAGCACATCTCGTACACACTCCAACCTGACAGTTGTACTGCTGTGCCAAAACGTTTGACAGCCTGCTCTACTTAAGATTTGTTAAGGAGACATTGGGGTGAGTGTGAGTCGTAGTCAAAAGCTGATCTGAGATCATTGCCATGTGTCTTGCACATCAACTGCAGAGGCTGATTGGCTGGACTGCACGGCAGTAAAAAGCTCTTTTGCCCATTGGATGTTTAATTTACACAGCGTGCATCATAGTGTGTCTCTCACACACCGCACCAGATCATTTCCTAGTGTATCATATATTAGGGGTCCTTAAAATCTCCGAGATGATTCCTGTGGGACTTTTATTGGTCAGAGAACGTTGAGAGTCCATGAAAGCTGATATGAGAAACATGGCAACTGAGAAATATAAGAATGACTCACTGACAGCTCATAACCATTTTAAAACTAGAAAAAGATCCATAGTAACTGCTGAGGTGTATTTGCTTCTATTTTCCTGTGTTTTCCTCCCGTCTCCCAGACTCAGCCTCCGCCCTCCCCTCGGTGGTCAGCGCAAGGATGAAGCAGAGGTGAAGCAGAATCAGAGTGGTACACATATTACTCTCTGTCTCCCTCCATTCTCCTCCTCTGGTGGTTGACAGGGCCTGTCTGGCCTAACCTGGGTGGAAAGTGACTCTAATTGTCATCTCCGCAGACAAGGTTCTGCAGCCATCCTGGAGGCACGGGCAAAATATACTTAGCTACTTTATCATATAGACAGAACCCAACCACGGAGGCAGCTTATTGACATAGACTTTTATGCAAAGATAGAATTTTTGAATTGGCAGGTCGCGTCACCCGCTGCTTAGCATGCATACATAATGAGAGCAAAGCTTTTTAGGCCCAGGCTGAGACGCAAGCATCTGACAGGTCGGGTTTGGAGAGTTCAAAGAAAAGTGTGTATTCCCTGCCTCATCTTCTGAACCTGGGCTGGTTAGAGATGATTGTGTGAGCTCGGAGTGGAGCTTTTTACCAAATGTTCGGTGCTGGATAGCATTAGTTTAAGGCTGATGCTGTGTCATTTTAATGTTATTGTACACAATTTTCTGCAAATGGAACCTATCGCAGCTCAATGTCTGTTTTGTCACGGAAAAGAAGGCGTTATGAGCTAACCATGACAGGGTATCTAATAAGGAATGCTAACATACGCAAAATTCATTTTATTTCTCGATGTAAAGCAGGTTACCATTCATCTATCAATTATTAATAACATTTATCTGCTGCGGTTGATGACTGTATATATAAATGGACGTTGACCCCAGTACCATAAAGTGAAGCCAGACGTGCCTGAAACCTGTGTTCTCTCATATGACCACTAGAGGGCCACCACATTTGTTGCAAAAAGAAGTCGGTAAAGAACTCTGAGAAAATGACCCAACGTCTCAGTTTACTACTTCAGTAAATATTTTCCAAAGAAGTTTATGGTTTCAATCTTTTTCAATATAACATGTGTGTTGTGTCCTCAAGCTCTCAGTCAGGCTCCCACGCCTGCTCATCTAAATATGGTTACTTCTGGTTTCAAAAAATGATAACACTGGACCAAATATCCAACTCGGGGTGGGTTTCCACTTGAGGGTCAAAGGGCGGCTGGAGCCAATCCCAGCTGACCTTGGGTGAGAGGCTGGGTACACCCAGCCATGGCGCTAACCTTTGGTGATAATAACAAGAAAGAAATCCCATCCATCTGATGGGAATGCCATTAGCTTTACAGGTTGTATGGTATTGCACAAATATCCTAGATAATATACAAATACAACATATTTACCTGATGAAGCTACAAGAGAAAAATACAGGTAATCACCAAAGTGATTGTGATTCCTCCTGCGGAGAACATGAACGTCAACTAAATTTCATAGCAATCCATTATATAGTTGATGAGACATTTCATTAAGAACAAATAATGTCAAACTCATGGTCGCACTCGGGGGAAAAGTCAGAGTACCTCTCCGGGGGCTCCATCCTCTGGGGACCACGAATGTGTGAATAAAATTGTGTTGGACAGACCGACACTGATCTCCTAAAACAGCTTTGGATAAAACCTATGTGATGTATGGCTCACCTATCAAAATGAAGTACGATCACTGTAGTTATACTGCACCTTTTGACTCGCCTTGCTGCTTTCATTCCTCTCCCTTTACTACAGGTTTCAGCTGTTGCCCCCCCAGAGGTGAAATTACCCTTCTTTTGTATGAGGCAGAGTCAGCCTTTGAATGCAGCCTGCGAACGCCTGTGGCCCTGTAAATGTGCTCTGAGAGGGAAAGAGAAAGTTAAGCTGTCCTATTGAATTGATTGAACATTCATGAAACTAAAGTGTGCCCTTCCTCCCGCCTCCTCACATGTGGAAATGACTTCCAGACATCTGCAGCGTCCCGTGTGGAAAACAGCCGTGAGGATCCCTACCTTACAGTCAGGTGCTGAGCTGTTGCCCTGCAGGCACAATTCAATTGTTAAATCTCTTATGAGTCGAGCAGGAGGGTTCGACTTACCACTTACAATCTCACCCATGCATGTTTTTGACTTTATTGGAATAATTGCACAATTATTTTACACGGTGTCTTACTTTGTAATCACGCTCTGCTTAACCGCTCATAGTTGCATAAACAGGGGATAAACGAGAAAGATTATTTTATTGTAAGAAAAAAAAAGGTTCTTGCTCGCCCCGGAGAAGGTAGCTGACTATTTTAAATTCTTTGTTTGTTTACACAGAGTGCTCATTATTTTGTAATCATACAGAAATGCTACAGGCAAACGCCTTATTGACTTATTTGACTTTTATGTGGCTTTTACATTACTCGTTCATGTATCAAATCAAAATGCCTTTTTACTTTGACCCGAAAATACACTTAAAAGAATGAATTCCAAGCGGTTCTCATTTTATGCCAATGCCTGTATGGTGTCAGCTTTAAAGATGGCAATATTGAAAGCAATTTTCCTTGTATTTAGGGGCCAGTCAGCCGATTTCTGGAAGAAGAACTAATCAAAATGCATGGGCTATAATCAATAAAAACCAGAGAAGTTGTGTGATACGACCAGAATGACAAATTATACCAATTCTGTTTTCTCCCATTGTGTGGATACTGCATAATCCTGTGTGTGTGTTTCCACCTTCCATCATGCACATACAGTGTGTTGTGAAATGAGCATATGCAGTGTCTCATCATCCTGCATGCTATCACTACAGCAGGCAGTCCAGCAGCAGACTCTATCATGTCCCTCCATTAAACCATGTTCCACCCAAGGTTACAGTCACAACCACAAAACACCAACAGCTCAGACAGCCGCGAGACCTAATCATTAGTTGGCAGCAGTAGCAAAACCATGTCAGGGTGAAGGCCCCAACATCCTGCTTCCTAGTCACATTTTAATCATCTGCAATTAGTTTTGTTTTAATAACACTCACAATTAAAGGTCCTCCTGTTTGCATAATTCATGACACAGCAGCGCTGATGTCAGAAATCAAATGCAACAAATTAGAAATAACAAGTTTGAGACAGTGTGATTCAATTAAGATCCGGGGAAACATTGGGCCATGCATAATTGAGGGGCCAGCCAGGCAAGACTCATGTCAGGCCTGTCAGCCCTGCTGCAGCTATTGGATTTGGCCTGTCACACACACTCAAATCAGCCCTGTAAAAATTACAGGTTACATTGATTTCTTGTTTTTATTTGTGAGGGCTTGTGAGTGTGTGTGCATGTGCTCATGCCGGGCTGTGTGTTAGGGGATTTTTTTCTCACACACATACAGTGTTCATATGTGTTTGTGTGAGAACCGTATGTGGGTGTGATCACATGTGCAGCGCTGCAGAGCAGGATATAAATCAGGTGTGGGAGACCATGCAGGCGTGAGTAATGCAGCCACATCTGGAGCTCCGAGTCCGGGTCCTTCAGATGTCGAGCGGAGCAGAGGCGAGCTGTAGGCAAACACACGAGGCTCGAAAACCACAGGATCATTTCCAATTATTACTGTTATGGGACGATCATCAGTGCTCGCATTCGCCTCTGCCTGCGATTTTGCAGCGACTTACACAGTGTGTGCTACAGTTGTGGCATGCATATGTGTGCCTGAATTCAAGTGTTTGTGCCTAATCGCTGAACATGATTGATGATTGAGGCTTTTGGAAGTGCTGCAACTTGTTGTATTTGTTCACCACGTTATGCATCAACGATAAAAACAAACAAATATGGCTCATTTTGGGGCTGAGAAAAAGACGTCATCAAAACGGCCACTTCTAATTTCCTGTGGTATTCTCACACGGGCTCACTCTGACATTTTCCAGTGAGGGACTGGCAGGTTAAGTTCTGGAAAACATTCGGAGCATGGGACATTGATATCGTCGTTCACACATACAGCATCTCCAGAAATTTCAGGGAAATGTCCAGACTTCAGTGCATGTCTGAAATCATCCTCAGAGTTTTGTGATATATACAGTCAATTAATGAATGTTTCATGGGGTCGGTGTATTTGTGCTTCTGATAGTTCCAGGTAAATCAGTTAACTGTTCACTTCAGTAACACGGGAGCCCATTCACACAAAATAACTTGCAGAGATTTAATTTGAACCATCATGCGAGCTCTTTAAGAGTCAGTGACGAGCCTTACATGAGCTCTCTGCGACGAAACACTTAAAGGGTTTTAATTATCGCACAATTTTCTGGGATCGTTAAAAGCAAAGGAAATTGAATAACTTCTTTATGAGTTTGAAAACACCCTTAATGCTTATTTAATCAAACAATCGTAACCACATCTCATAAAGTGCTCGGAGTTAATACAGCTTCCCATGCAAACCCACTTTAACACAGACCGCTGCAATGCTTTAGAAAATCGTCATTCTTGAGATGGCATTTGGCAAACCAAGATAGAATTTTTTCTGCAAATTAAATGTAACAAACTCGCATTTTATACGGGTGCCTGGTAAGTTAGCGTGTCACTGATGTCAGGCATCACTTTAGGCTAGCGATATTATTAAGAGGGAGAAAACCACATAAACATGTCGATCAAAACGCTTCCTGTATGAAGTACTTTCTGATTTGGATCTTGCTGAACGGCTGCTGGTGGAGGAAGGAAACATGTGTTTGTAAACTAGCGCGCTCAGCCACACGTTGCCTTCAGAGTCGGTAATTTCTCACCGAATAATCACTAATGACTGAGCGCCAATAGCTCCCTGAAGCATCATCTCAATCTCTCCTACGGCTGACTAATTGTAGCCAGACACACTAACCCCTCTGTGGCCTGTGTCCTGGCTGTAACCCTGGCACTCCTCTTTCTTTAAAATTCAGCCTCTCACTGCTCTCTCTCTCTCTCTCTCTCTCTCTCTCTCTCTCTCTCTCTCTCTCTCTCTCTCTCTCTCTCTCGCTGTTTTATCAGCCTATTCTGAAGTAGCCCCCTCCTCCTCAACCCACTTCACTCCAAACCCTCTCAGCCAGGCTAAGACGACATGTGGGAAACTTTTTCTAGCCGATTGCTCCGATCTGATTAAGGGAAGTTATGTAGTTGCCATTTACAGCTGTGATGTTAAGGAGCCGCCTTTTCCCCCCTCGCTGCCCGTTCTCAGTGCAAGCTTATCCATTAGATCCTGCTCGGACTCCTCTGATTGTTCCAACCGTCAAGGCGTGCACCATGAATCAAAACCTCTGGCCGACAGACAGATCCCTCCATAATTGCACGGTTGAAAACAATGCCATGCCCACTTAAAGCCAGAGTGGCTTGTGCTCAGTTAATTTACAGTCTAGGAGTAACAAGAGGGTCGGGGACGTGGGGGAGAAAAAAAGTGCAAGAAAAAAAAACTTTCCAGCGAGAGGCAATTTTACATTACATTAATGCAGTTGGTTTGGGTTCAACAAAAGGGGGACTTGGCCTGAGGAGCCGAGTGGAGAGGGGAATTAGAGCATTTAGCCATCTCCAGACACAGGAGAGAAATGAGCCCAGTGGCCTTTGTGTTATCTAATCTCGTTTGCATTTCCTTTCAGCATCATGAAAGAGAAATGTAATCGGGGCCTGATTGTGTTTGTTTGGTGAAATTCTCATTTAGGGCTGCTGTGGCTGCGTGCGCCCCACGATTAATTCTCTCCTGGCCGCGTTACACGCCACAGATGCGTGTGTAGTAAGTGGAGCGTTTTTTGGGGGATGATGAAAAACAGCCTCAAAACTAAAACTAAACACCAGAAAAATGAGGGCGATTTTATGCAACATCACCGCTTCTCTACCCCGACGTGTGAGCCGCCCGGTTCATGTCTCTGAGTGATTGACTAGTGGAAGGAGGGTGCAGGGCTGATGACAAAAGAGACGGGAAATGCACATGGAGTGGGTTTGACAGGATGAGTGCCAACGCCCCCATTGATCAGCGGCATTGACATCCCTCCCCGAACCTGCGAAGGTGGGCCGGGGTAGGCAGGCAGCTGAAGGTCACAGCTCGCTGTCACAGCACTGTCCAATCACATTACACGTCACGCCGCCTGAGAAGCCGCTCGCCGTCCTCACATGATGGACAGATGACAATCATCCCCGCTCTGTGTTTCTCTTCGTCTCCTCATCTCCGGGATACATGTGTTTCTGGGATTGTGCTCGCATTTATATCTTAAAAAGTGTCAAAACATATTGTGTGCAAAATAAAAGTGTCAAGCTTTAATATCTCCGGTAGCAAAACTTCCAGGAACTTAATGATGATGAATTGTGGTGTTTTATTTTCCACCATCTCCACCATCTATGTTTCTGGCCCTGCCGTCGCTCAGAGCTGCTGGTTTAAAGCTCGGGGTCGATCAGAGAAGGTGTTTGTGCGAGCGGGCCAATGGGCTCTTTGTGTTTGTGACGAGGCGAGAGGATGGAGAGGTGATTTAGGAAGACAAGCGGGGTCTGCTTCTTCTCAGCGCGAACCTCCAGCCGACAGGCCATTAACAGAGGTGGCGGGGAGAAGCAGTGGCAACGGCTTTGATTCCGATTCACACCCGTGCTGGGAAAAAAAAGAAGCCAAACAAATTAGAGGGAACAAAATAATACACAGCGAGAAATAAATCACATTAATGATTGGGCTTTGAACGACAGTCAGACATGAAAGTGAGTGGTGGCGGGGGCATCGAGAG
Source organism: Pleuronectes platessa (assembly GCF_947347685.1). Taxonomy (NCBI): domain Eukaryota; kingdom Metazoa; phylum Chordata; class Actinopteri; order Pleuronectiformes; family Pleuronectidae; genus Pleuronectes; species Pleuronectes platessa. Next base: position 6,939,020 of record NC_070639.1, read on the forward strand.
GAGAGGATGGCAGATTAGGAGATGATATTAGGAGCTGTCTTCAGAGAGAGGCTGAGAACAATCAGGCGGCGGCAGGAACAAGAAGAAGCTCTTTGTTCTTCCCTCCACTTAGTAACTAACATGTTGTTATTCAAGTCAACAGCCACTAGAACCTCGTTAATGGGCCACGCGGCTTAATGCTCGTTAGCTGACAAAGGGGTGAAGTTCATTGACAAGAAACAGAGTAAATGTAGCGCGTGGAGCTTTGTGCCACGATGTAGAATTCACAAAACAACACATGTGAAGGGACACATGACACACAGCTTGGACTTTTTGGGCTATGAGTAATTTTCTTGATCATTATTATTATTATAGATAATAATGTCGTATAGTTAAAAAAAAAAACGGCGCTGGCCTTCGAACCATGAATAATTGAGGATACAAGAGCAGAAATTGTATAATGATCCATGAAACACAGACAAGCTCATTTTCTTATGTTATACTTTTATGTTGAGGTAATTTAAATTAGTTTTCTTCAAAGTCTGTCTCAACGGGACCAATGACGGGAGGCAGCTGGATGCCGTGTCCGTTGTCGCCTCCTTTTATTGACATGTGGCGCTCTCGATTTAATTGGCAAGGTCTCTCCTTGTGGGGTGTGTTCTCCCCGTGTCGGTGGGGTTTCTCTTTGACTTGCAGGTTAGGTTAACTGGCAACTCTAAGATATCCATAGATGTGAATGTGAGTCTGAGTGGTTGCTTGTCTCTTTGTGTTGACCCTGCAGACTGGCCACCTGTCCAGGGTGCACCCCGACTCTCGCACAGTGTGTCCAGCTTCCTATGACCATCACAGGAAAAGCAGTGTAGATGATGAAGGAATAAATCAATACATTTAAATCCAGGATCCATATGTTGATTATATGGATTATATGATCTTTTTATTTGAATCAGTCACACCATCACTACAGTTATTAAACAATAGCAGTGCTTTTTTACGATTATAAGTGTTTTTGTTTGTTTTTTGATATTACTTGAAAAGGTTTACATGCTCTATGCTGTCCATTGCTGCAGCTCCTGTTTTCATCCTTTGTCTGAAACACTTGGTTTTAAAAACTGAAGAAGCATGATATACATCCTTGAGAGGCGGTGGACTAGTGTCAGAAACTTGGACTATGGGCAGAAAAGGTCTCTGGTTCGTCTCTGGTTCGACTCCACGGAGAAATAACAAAAAGACGAACCTGGATTGATCTGTCCAAAAATCCAAGAGGATTCTCCCTACCCTGTCTAGTGCCCCTGAGCAAGGCACCTTACTCCCCCAACGTCTGCTCCCCGGGCGCCGTACATGGTCGCTCACTGCTCTGTGTGTCCTGCAAAGCAGAGGTTAAATTTCCCTACCTGCATGAGTGTGCCTGTGCATATCTGTGCATGTGTTTGGGACTAATAAATACATCTTAATCTTAATTTTAATCTTAATCCTTCAAGAAATAATGTGTACTTTGGGCCAGACGACCTAAACAATGAGAATAACGAATGAAGCTCTGAGCTGCAGAAAAAACTCCAGTCAGGAGATAGTTCTCTGCAGGGTCATCACTTCGAGCAGCAGCTTTTCCGCGGAGGAGGATCCCAACCGAGTAATTCAACTTGAAAATAAAGAGATGTGTTGGTATGAGACGGTGCCTCATAAAGTTACCGAGAGAGGACTGCCACCCTCACACCCGTCTGACCCGCTGACAGACTGTTGCTGCTCCTACATGAACTGGTCCGAGGCGAGCCGCCCCCTGCACTGTGGTCCCACGGCGGATTCCAGATGACAAGCACTAATGGAGGATCCTGTGATGCAATCATCTCTAACCCCGCTGCCTTGTTCAGCAGATGGGCTGTATTTCCCATTCAGGCCTCGGAGATTGAGAGCTCCTTAACACAGACATGCAAAAGTCATTATGCTTCTTATGTATATGCTCCTGCTGCAGATCCACAATGATTACATAATTCCATTTGATTTAAGGAAAATAGCCCCCGAAATACTTTCCTACAATCACATTTGACAGTTGGTCCCGAACGTGAAGCCTCAGCTTATGCTCGTCTCCGTCTTCGGAGATAAAGTATGTGCACATTGAATTACAGCCGTTTGAACTGAGTTACATCAGTGCTCTTTATCGCTTTGCACTATAACAACTGCGTAAACAGAATTAACCACAACATCATGGAACGACCCAGTAACACGAACCACTAACAAGCTCCTGACATTAATTATTGTTTGTGACTGAGATCCTCAAAGCTGGCTTTACAAGACATTTCAAAAGCTTGATGACTTTAATTTTGGGCCCTGCAGACCCAAGACGTCTCTAACATGGAGGAATACATCCGTCCTCTAAGAGAAGTTGATTTTTATTTTAAACCTCTTTTAATATTGGCAGAGAAATGTTTCTGCTCTCTTTCAAGTTGCCTTATCCCTTCAGCCAACAGCAAATTCCTCCAGTGTCTCCTCAGATGTATGTGGGCATTTGTTACTGAAGTGAACAGAGTCGGGTCTTCTGAGGCTACATCAGTTTAAACCAGGGCACCTCTCCACTGACTACCAGTCACATCACTGGTCCACATTCCTCTCAGTAATTATTCAGCAGCGTTTGTGAGGGACACAGTTTATTGGATTTCGAAATCGTCCTGCTGCACAGCTGGTACAACGTTTCCTGGTTCCAAACATCATGTTCATTTGACAGGTCACTATTCATCAGCAGGCAGCAGCGAGCAGATACCAATCCCCACGGGCGGCTCTCACTCAGTGACTCACTGAGTGAGAACTATATATGCTGTTTTAGCTCTTTCAGGATTCTGTAGTGCAACAGCACAGCTGGTTTCAAATGTATATGTTCCTGTGACATGATGATGATGATGATGATGATGATGATGATGATGATGATGATGATGATGATCTGAATCTAAGAGGATTTACTTGCTGTGTCAGTTCCCTACATTCTACTGATTTTATCAGAGTATCAAAGACGCGTTTTAACCCCTTTTTTAAAATTGTATTTGTATTCGTAGACACGTATATGTTACCGTGGTTACCCAATGATCTTGCATGTATGTACATGTAAATGTATGTATTCAAGATTGGCATGTTGATATGAATCATGTAAATGTGAATGCTTTACAGATTTTGAATTTACAACAACAGCGCAGTAAGTTGTTGTGTTTTATCTGTTGCTGAATGCCAAGACATCATCTGAGGAAATAATTTGTAATTAAACATTAATATAACAAGGACTTAAAATAATAAAGTAGTAGTAGGACAGCAGTATCTGGAGAATTTATGCTTGAAGTGTCAGTGTGATAAGAACAACCTGAAAATGACAGAAACCACCTTTGAGATTAATGTATTCGACATGTACGCTAACCTTTTATGCTGGCGCAGACTCCACTAACATGGAGGAGGCTGGGTTTATGAGCTATACTGCACGCAGCCACCAGGGGGCAATCGAGTCGCTTTGGCCTATTGTTTTGGGAGCTGTAATCCATCTTTATACACAGTCTGTGGAGTTGAGGGACTTACAGGCTGTACTATGTACCTGCACAGATAATAAGTGAAGCAGCTCTTCTTGTCACTGACCAGCCTGTGTGTCATCCTGCTCAAGCATCCGGTTCCACCAGCAGCTTGTTCAGAGGCGTCTGCTCTCCCCGGGGAGCAGGGCCACAGAATCCCAGGCTTATACAGTCATCCACACAAAGGACAGGCCTGCGATCGCTGGCAGGTGGCCCCGGCACAGATAAGTGTGTTTTCTGTTTACTGGTGCGGAAGAAGGAGGGGGGGGTGAATGAAGGAGAGCCTGCTAACTTAACTGCGCCTGTTTCTCTTCTGAAGGATGATGCCTCCTGTGGGCGTAACACACACAAGTGAGTACAGTGTACTGTAGACATGCCGATCTGTTTATGTCTCTGTTGCTGCATGAGTAACAACACACATACACACACTCGCACGCACGCACACACACACACACACACACACACACACACACACACACACACACACACACACCTCTACACCAGCAGTGTCCCATTAAGCTGTTACACCTGTCAAGCTGTAGATCAATCTGTAAAGTTGATGGTAGCAAATTTATTTACTGAAAGATTTGGGCGATTTTCTAAAATAATTATTCCTTCTGAAATGAACTCTATAATTAGAAAGATCCAAAATCCAGTTGGCTTGTGAGGCGGTCTTCAACGTGACTTTGATGCTGCAAAGGCCCATGAATGTGCATTCAGTAGCTACATATCCTACAAATATACACAACAATACATAAACTGATTGATTTGAACATGCCATTGTTCTTGTATTGTTTATACAGCCAGTTAGCCGTATTCTGCAGCAAAACACAGAGGTTAGATTGGTGATTTAATGTAAATGATTTCATAAAATATGTTAAATGAGAAATGAGAAAAGACTAAATTATCGTTTTGGTCCACAGGAAAATATTCCTAATCCAATAAAGAGCACATGTGTTACTTTACATTCTAATGTTGTGGTATCTGGAACTAGTGTTGCACCATCTTCTATCCAGAGGGTTTTAGTCCTGAACTGGACTTTTTTGAAACAAAGCCTGCAGCCGCTGCACTTTCGCCCTTGTGCTCTTGTGCCTGCTCAGTGTTTCAGATTGCGACTGTCGCTGCACTGCTCCGTGCACACGGCCACAGAATGCAACAGATAGACAGACCAGTGGCTCAGCTGTTCATAGAGAATGGCTGTTTGGGGGAGGAGTTTAGGGAACAGCCACCTAATGGAGCTGTAAAGTGAGAGGAGTTATTTTTGGGGCGCGACTGGATCCAGACGTTAAAATACCATTCCCATGGAAACATGACTGACGGTTGGAGCGTTAAAAGGGGGGAACTCTTTATCGTTTGCAAAATAAACAAATTACAAATGTTTTGATAATTTCTTTATATATAAAAATCTAACTTCCTGTAAGGAGCTTCGGATTATTGAGCTTAAATCCTCTCACACATTCTGCAAACTGGGTGAAAACTAAACATTCTGCTGTTGAGCAAACTATTCAGAATCAAGTTCTCACAGAGATCAGCTGTAAAGCTTCTTTTTACTCATGGGTATTGTAGTATTTAGTGTGCAGAGCCAAACTGGTTGAAAAAGAATGTCTTCTCTGAAATCCTGGAAAAGAATTGAAATTAGACAAATAAATGTGGAAAAGCAAATCCAGAATCAGAGTCTTCTGTTATTGACAGATCGACCTCTCGATTCACCCTCGTCACTGTATCCTCCTTCAGTCCGTTTTCCAATCCCTCCATCCGTCTCCCTATTTAAACACACTCATCTCTCACTGCTGCCGGCCCTGACAGCAGAATTTGCTTTTTCGCTCTGAGGCGAGTTCCAAGATACACAAATAACACAGAGGTGCATTTATGGTATTTGTATAATCCATGAAGTGAAAATTGTGCACTATTTAGATGAAAGGCAATTAGACAATTACAGCTAATGAGGGCAATCCTTTTCTTTCACCCCGAAGAGTCCTCGGACTAATTATCAAATTAAAGAATGCTTCTTTTCTCCCTGTGACCCCGCGCTGTCTGAAGAGGGAGGGCTCTCTGGGAAAGGCAAACATTGGCCTGCTCTGTGGAGGTCGACGCTGGAGAACAGGCAGGCAGCGTTTAGAAAGTGATGGGTGTATTAATCACAGCTTAAGTTAAGACAGCTTTATGGTCTGCTGGGGCAGGCACACTCAAACCTAGGAGCATATGCAGACACTCGGCCGCTGAGTCCGTTATACATCATACGGGACTGTACCGAGAGGGCCACCAGCCAAACAGGAAACATGGTGGTACCCACAGGAAGTGAGGCGGCTCGGACGACTCGCAGACCTCGCCGCTGGAACTTCCTACTCCGTGGAGGTCAAAGGTCTCAAAGAAATCCACCTGACATACACGAATGAACCAAGGCTATGAGAATGTCAATCTATGACATTCTTATAGCCTTGCAGTTAAAAAGATACTTTACAATTACATGTGTTTTTTGAGCTGAAAATGTAATTATATAAGAGCTCAATGATTAAACACACTGTTTTATTACCTATTTTATAAAGAAATCTACATTTATGGGCTGAACATGGCTCATAACGCCACCTAGTGTTTCCAACATTCTTACAGAGTCAATCATTTGGGACTTCTCTACCTAATGACCCTTATACATAATATATTATAAAAGTAAGTTCTCATAAGCGGAAATCTGGAAAACTGTGTTCATTTCAAATCCATGCTGAAATTAAATCTCTTAACAACTAGGTCCCCCACTCTTTCTCCTCCCGTGCATGTCCTCAAACATGGCTGCAGTTCGATCCGCTCTGGACCGCCGTGCTCCTTGGACACAGTTGCTTCAGTCCCGGCTGTCTCAGCACCCTCTGCATGTGCCAGCGACTCAAGTGGCTCAGGACGAGCGTGGTCTCAACGGTCAGGATACAGCGAAGTTGAGAAGCCACATTTCTGCCCAAGAAGTGTTTGTTCTTATAGCGACACCTTTTTAACTTCATTTTAGCAAGAGCTTGTCTTGGCTCCACCTCCCACACTGCGTTCTTAAGGCCTTTTTGCTTAATGTCCATGCAGGGAGATACACTTCAACCGAAACGTAGGGGTGACGTTACACTTACAGGGATGAAACTCTGATGAAAACAAACTGTTATTTTCCTCGACTCAGGATCCTCCGCTCTCCTCCTCCTCGACTCTCTCTCTGGATGCTCACTCCGACGAACCACCAGCGGTCTGTTTTCTCTCTTAGCACTTGGAAAGCTGATCAGGCTCGATGGGAGACCGGAGGAAATGTTTCCCAATGTCCCCCTTTACATGTCTGTTGCCAAGTGCCGTCCAGCCCCGTACCGTGCAGAAGGTTCAGCTCTCAAACGGCTCTCCAAAAATCTTCACGGTCTGTTAATCTCATCCTTCAATTACTTGCAACTTAACTCAGACCATACATCACCACCACCCCCCCCTCTTCCCTGTGTCATTCGCTGTGATGCTGTCTTGAACTACAGCTGCACCTACTGGCAACGGAGAGGCACGTTCTGACTGCAGCACCATCACCAACTGGAGGATTTGACCCGAGGTAGCTACGCAACGGAGCCATGAGTAATACAGTGCCGTGGCGATAAATGTTTCACTTTCAAGTAACCATCCCCCGTGCATATTAAAACAGTCGTAAAAAAAACAAATAAAACGGCACCTCTCCGACACAGAAGGCGTCGGGTGTCACACAGCTATCACGTTTCTTCCAGTGCAGCTAACAAGCATCAGCTTAACTGCTGCGTTTGCTTGATTTTCACACCCTCCTCCTCCTCCCCCCTTCATCAGACGGTGAAGCCATGTTTTCCTCCGCCACCCCGTTTTACACTTTGAAACAGTGTGGAGGTCGGGGTTCAGAGGTTAAAGACGGGTTCTTTTCACACTCCCACGCCTGCCCCTGCTTCACAGAGCAGGGCTACAGGTGCGGGGTGTCTCTGAGAAGGACTTAACGGCCTCCTGCCTCCGAGGGAGACACCTAATTGTTCCCTGCCCTGTGCCAATCACCGGCCCGAACTCCCCTTGTTATTGAGTCTTTGCGCAGTATTTTCTCAGTCATAGCGGCTGACAGAGGGGTTGGTGCGAGTTCACAGTCCCTCTTCCGTGACAGTAACTCCTCCTGTCACCTTCTTTCATATGGCAGGGGTGTCGGTGTACGGTGAGAGACTCCGGCTGACACCCCTGACATGGCTGGACGTAATGGGGACTGATGGGAGCCTGTCAGCGGAGTGACACGCTAAGCAGCTTTGTCATAGATCAGCCACGGAGTTTTTATGCAAAACCCGGGCCTCGCGTTTACTTGGAGATGACCTTCCGAAGTTCAGCCCAAGTCTTGCCGATGCGGAGCAGGGTCGGGTTTAATGTCTCGACGTTGGGATGCGGAAAATTGTCAAGTTTAACAGACACAGGCATGCATGTATGGATGCGGAGTTCCAGACGCACATTCACAGACATACAAGCTCTCTCCTACTCTCTAAGACACAGACACACATTTCCACTGAATTTCCCCCCCCAGAAAGTTCAGCTACAGGATAAGGCATATGATTTTTAACTACTGAGTAGTCGTTAAAGTTTGGACTCAAAAAGCCAACGCAGCTTCACACATCCCTCCGGTGAATACAAAAACTTGAAAACACTGAATGCAAAGTGAGTTTGTTAAGGTAAACAGGAAAAGCGATTTGGTTTGCATGAGTAAAATCTTCGGGTAAAAGCTCTCTGGCCTCGCCGAGGCTGTGGGAGCTGGGATGATACAAACAAATAAAAGTCTTTGAGGAACCAACACAAAGAGGAAAGAGAGAGGATGGGTTTTGCCACTGTGGATTTCATATGTATATTTTTTGTATTTGTTTTGAGAAAATAAACAATGGTAAAGTATTAAATATTCAAGTGCTGTCTCTGTCAAGGGAACATGAGAAATAATGTGCCTCAGAAATATGATGATTTGACACATCAACTTTTCATTAAATCTCAAATTAAGCTGAATTACTGCATTTATGTGCGTATTTCTAGTAAACGGGGAAAACATCTAATACATTTGCAGAGAAATTTGGGAATCAAATGCTGATTGGTCAAGGTTACTATTTACTTCCAGCTATGAAATATTTATAGCGTATTTGTACATATTCATCAAGTGCAGATGTTAACTTTTTAAACACAGGCCTCCTCAGTTTCAGGGTAGTCCCTCAACATCGTAACTCTTAAGAATCACTCCATTTAAACTGGAAATGAGGGTGAGGGAGGGAGGGGGGGGCTCCACGCTGTAACTCTCCGGGATCGTCATATATTCCTGTCAGGACTCACATGAAGTTATTTGCTCATTTGTCTGAATTGTTGGAATAATTTGTGTGAATGTGCTTTTATTCGTCCCCAGTGGTCCATAAATCACAGACAGCTCTTTGTGGCCCAACGATATAATTTGTTTCCTTTTGTTTATCCCACTTAAGTCACTCAAAGCTTGATTCATAGTGAGACAAATCTCGCTCGCAGAGTTTGTCATGTAATCAGTCGGAATATATTTTGGGCAGTAAATTTCCTTTTAAGCTCGTTGCTCGGTTACCAACAGTCAGAGTTGTAACTTGATGACTGTGGTGACGACCTGAGTCCCGTGATGCTGTTTTATCCCGGCTGTGCCACAGAGCGACTAAACCCTCGTGGAAACATACACTAGTGTTGGTCAGAGAGAAACTCTACAGCAATATTTATTCAGAAAGTGAATTCCGCTAAGCACCTGATGTGTGTGCACGGCTGCTGCTGGGTGGGCAAGAAATAATTTATACCACAGCCATGTTAACTACAAACCTTCCAACCCAGCACAGAGCAGCGAGCCGGAGGTCTGCTGAGTTTCTCACGAAAAGAAAACTGAAAAAAGAAACGACGGCTATTCTCAAAAAAATTTGGCTTTACCACGAAATATTATTTTATCCTTTGCCATTTACCCAGTGTTGACACATATGCATCGTAAAAAAAAAAAACTATTATCCCACTAAGATTAAGTAAAATGCATCTTTATTGGTCAGTGTAGGGAACAGCACAAAAAAGGACTAATGCAAAAATAAATGCCAAATATAAATATTCAGTGCTTATTGCTATAACTAGACTTAAAACCAGATTCAGTAAGTACCAGTACTGAAGTAGAAATATTAGCTAGTTTTTTGGGACTGGGCAGGAGTATTTTATTTAGTATCGTGAATAATTTTTTTGTAAAAAGGCTCACAATGTAAATTGCGAAGTACACACCAAAGCAGAAGGAATCTGACTCAGACAAACATATTTCACAAAGTATTTTCTTATTATTCATATTCATTCTTATCATTCTACTATATACAGGCCCATTATGACTCTGCAGTACCTAAAGTTGTATGTATGTGTGTGTGTGTGAAAATTAATATACCATGTGCGCAGCAAAGGCTTGGGTTAAAACTGTAGTTTTCTGATACAGTAAGTTTACTCCTAATTAAAAGGGAAATTCTGAGTTTAGGGAAGTGGAACAACATTTGAGCCTGCAGCTGTTTTACTCTTCAATAATGCTGTCAACATAAACTGAAAATTATAGGCTCTTGTGAATTAACTGCAAATCTGATAGTAAGAGAGAACAAAAAATGTGTGCAGTTACTATCGGCTTTAATTTGATAACTTTAAGTGAAGTGCATGAAAACTGCAGTGTATCATATTACTATATGGAAATCCTTGAGTGGCTAAAACATTTAAAATTGAAGAACAATTATCCGGCCCCATTTCCTGCTTAACTTCACTCATACTTTGTTATCTGGCAAAGTTAAAAATATTCTGTCCTCACTAATCTCACATCGACGTCACACTGACTGTGTTCAGTTTTGAGAAAAGAGACAGCAAGAGTTCCAGGAGTTTTTTTTTGTCTTCTTTTTCTTCTTCTCCAAAGCAGACAAGTTTGAATCTATCATCTTAGTGAGTGTGTGTGTGTGTGTGTGTGTGTGTGTGTGTGTGTGTATGTGTGTGTGTGTGTGTGTGTGTGTGAGAGACATAAAAAGAGAAAACTATTCCAGTCTAGCAGCAGGAGTGGGAAAACAATTGTTCCTGACTGATTTTCCCCTAACCCCATAATGAAGCCCATGTGTACGACTGGCCTTTCAACGAGCTGCAGATCTGCGCGCGGCCCACTCTCCACTTGATTAAAGCAACATCCACTCACCTGCTCCTCATTAGCCAGGAACAGACCCGGCCAAATAAGTTAGCACCTGTATGTTCCAATTCCGCATGCCTTCTACACGTATGTAATATTTGTGTGTATGAAGCTGACAGCCGTGTAAATGATGGCATGGATTTAGCCGGTGGTGCCGCCGCCGCCGCTGCGTGTTGTGAGGCAGATGAAGAGAGATGGATTTGTGGCAGCAAAAAAAAAAAAAGAGAAAAAGGAAAAGGGCCACGGGTGGAGAAATAGCAGGGACATGTTCTGTGCGCTGGTTCTGTGGAGATAGATGAGGGACCGGGCTCAGAAACACTCATTAGCCATAATCAGGGTCCCTAAAGGAGAGCAGATGGCGGCAGGGGGGGAAAGAAAATAAGAATTTGATCCGTGTACATCAAAACGTACATAACAACAAACGCAGAATGACCCAGAGATAAAGGAAATGGCCATCGACAGTCGCATGGAGAGCATTCAGGTGAGTGTGGGTTTCGGTGAACCAGATGTTATTTATATCCCGTGTGGATGCATGTTGTGCTAAATGTGCTCCGACGTGCCGGTCATTACAGAACAACCCTAAAGGGCATTGTGTGGGATGGAATCATCAGAGCCCTGTTGTTTCTGTCTGGTTCCTGCTCACCACTGACTCCGCTGACCCCGGCCTGCTCTGAATGGAAGCATATTAACACTCCAGGCTCTCAGCAACATTTAACCAATTTGGTAAATTATCTGTGAGGCCACTTTTATAGGCCTTTCTTATTATTCAGAAGGAGGGCGGGGGTAGGAAAATAGAGAGAGAGAGAGAGAGAGAGAGAGAGAGAGAGAGAGAGAGAGAGAGAGAGATAGAGAGGCTTGATGAAGGGATGTGGGCATGAAGACCCTGTTCCCATTTACATACATTACCAGTGCTCTGCCTTTCCCAGAGTCCCATAGAGGAAGCACCTGTTAGCCTCTCACGGGTCTTCCCCCTCTGCCCCTTTCTCTCTCTCTCTCACTACTCTTTCATCCCTCTTTCCTCCGTCACTTCAGCTCCTTAGCTGCGACCCCGTAGACTCACCCCACAAGCAGGTGTTCCCCGTCAAACAGCTGAGAGAGAGGGAATTGAACTGGAGGCCAAACTGGGCCCATGCACGGGGAAGAGGGAAAGTCATGGAGGCCTGGTGCTGGGGGGGTAACACTGAACCCTGCCTGATCCAGGTGTTTGATACCATCACTTCTTATTTACCACGTGCGGACATACAGTTGTTGCTCGGGCCTCGACTCACAACAAATTGCCAGAGCGGGGGGTTTGTAAAAGAGATGTCTGTTCTGTCGGCGGAGGGGTTAAAGTTAATTAGATCGGGCATGTGTACTCTGGGCGAGGAGCAGAGAACATCTGCATTCAGTGGCATGGCTCCATTTGTTGCAATTTTGGGTCTCATTTCCATTTGCAAGAGAGATAACTGCTCACACATGGAAGCAATAGATAGAAGAGGTCAATGCAATTTCTTTCACCAGGGGGACGAGACAGGGAGAGAAACCCTTGTGCAGTAATCTCAGTTGGCACAGGAAGAAACAAAAGTCGGGGGTTTGGGGAAAGGAATTCCTTTCAGTGCAGTGATTCTTGATTCCTTTACCAGCCAATAACAATCCCACACTTTTTCCAAACCCACTCCAATCACTCCTATTATCGCTGATTGGATCTGGTGACATGATGTTGTGCAGCCCGTCCGTGTTCATGCTCTCCCTGGGAGCAGCATCTCGAAAGATAAACCGCTCGTCATGTGACGCAGAAACAAAACAATGGAAATAAAGACGTTAATGGAGCAAGTTTCAGGAAATGGAAAAGCACAATGAAGACCATTGTTTCTAGACTGTGAATGAAAGAGTGTTCAGAAAAATGCAGGCATACATTTATTGTAATTTCCAAATATTATATTACTAACTAATAATGAAACTTAACTGTATTTTTCAAAATTAAACAACACTAATTCTCTTTTCTCTTTCGTTTTCACTGATCAGAGGATGGATTTAACTAAATACATTAACAGTTTAAAAAAAAGCATAATTAAGTAGTGATTATTTTTCGGGTACTTTTTGCTTTTACTCTACAAACATTTATCAGTAAATATCTGTTCTTTCCTTTCCAATACATTTTCACCAGCATTGCGTTACATGTTCTTATTGTTTTATATGGTTGTAAGTGATCAATAAAGAGAGCGGAAATGGTTCAGAAGTAAAATCTTTGGGTACTTTTGCCACCACTGCCCAACTCACTGCATCATCCAATGCAAAACAAATTGTCCCTTGTCCATTATTACAGTTTTCTCATCTAACCGAAACTCTCTAATTAGAGTTAACTCTCTAACGATATAATATGTAACATTTCTTCATACGAATGTCTAAAAACGACAAGTTAATATTTCATTGACTTGTCTGCTTATATCATTCAAACGCTTTCCAACAATGTTCAAAAGTAGAAACATTTTATTATTATTAATTCAAGCTACAATTTCCTGATAATAGTCTTGAGTTTCCTTTTCTTGGAGCAGGACGGTAGGAGAGGTGTTGATGGCGAGAGCTCGTGGATTCCAACATATTGAGTAGACACTAATGACAGACACTGCATCGGTCAGTCACGTGCTTCAAACAATGCCAGTTGAATATGAAAATATCAAATGCAGCTCCAACATCAAACAATCTCTCAGTTTGCATCTGAAGACTTGCTATTATTCACTGGAGCACCCCCCCCCCCCTTCCCTCTGAAAACCTGACTAACTAATGGAAAACTCCGGGCACAAACTCCAGACATCATTATGTTGCAGACGATAACTTCACAACATGTCGCGGAATAATCAAAACAGGGGCCAATCTAATCTCCGTACACTGTGTATGGACGATTCTAATCTTTTCTTTCATACTAGTCAGTCTAAACTCAATACACTCAATCCACGCCACTCTGAAAATCCCCTAATAAGGCAAGTTAAAACCCCAAGCTTGCAACTGGTATGAAGTCACCAGAGAGCAATTATGCTTTAGCTGGATAGTTAGCTAAAGGACCAGAGGAATGTCTTTTTTACCCTCTGTAATGCCAGGACTTTGGAGACTAATCTAATTGAGTGTCTTTTTTTGTGTGTGATTATTTATGATTATAAAGTGTAAGTGGAAAATCTGGAGAAGATATGTGGAAGTGGGGAGTGTTTGATGCGGATCAGTGTCGGGCCGCTCCTCGTGATTAATTATGTCCGGAACGTCTAATGGCTGCGTCTGCTTGGGAGGGGTTCTCGTCTCACAAACACAAAAGCCCCCGAACTTTTAAGCCTTCTTTGAACTGCAATGGTTTTTTAAGAGAGCTGAATAATTCCTGGGTGTAAATTCTGGCTTCAGACAAACTGATTTATGTCCGAGAATAGAAGAAATCGCATTAAAAAGACGCTCTGTTTCTTGGCAACTGCCCTGCTTTCTATCAGTGATCCATAGAATATTATCATTGGATCCCCTTTTTTCCCACATCTGCTCTGGGTGTGCAGAGTGTCTGTACCCGACATGTGACTCGGTCTCCCGTCTCCTTACCGCTGCCCCCTGAAGCCCTCATTTCCTGTTGGGAGTCGGTGGAATTGGATAAAGGACACGGCTTCGGGGCCTCTTGGGGCCAGGATAAGGGCCTGCTAGAGCACAGAGAGCCGATCTGGACACATCTCCATCCATCAAAAAATCCAACTGACTCAAGGATCCATTCAATCCCAACAGCACAGTGGAATAATGTCCCTTCAGCCAAAGCAGGTGCTTTTTATTTTTCTTCAAGGAACACGAGCACAGCAGTTGAGATGAGGTTAAGGTTACGGATTCCAGCTGCGAGAACGTTTTCACCGCAAACAGTGGAGGAGCGGAACAATGGCACTCGTCCACCATGTTTTCGGAGTGTGGGTTAGCCTGAACCTCGGGGCCGGACTGTGCCCAAGAGCTGACAGAGAGACGACTGTGTGTGTGTGTGTGTGTGTGTGTGTGTGTGTGTGTATGTGTGCTGAGACTGAGCTCATTAAGAGGACCCATGTGTGTTTAACAGATACCAAGGGCTCCCTTTCTTCCAATAACAACTCATTAATGAAGGTTTGTGTGTGTAAGGGAATTAGCGCGGCTGTAGTCATGAATCATGAGACACATCAGTCTTGTGTTATTGATCAGATCCTCATCAGCAGACTGACAGAGATAAACACGGCAGTAATGTGACACAACAGCTGCTTATATACGTGTGTCCATTTATTAAGAGGCTTTTATGAATGACTGTTGAACGGCCATTACGATTGACTTTCTACCAGATTATACAAAATATATTTGATAATACATTGATTGATAATATTGGCTACAGCATTATCCTGTGTATTTGTATTATTAAGAAGTCCTAGGAAAAGACCCAAACAAAACTTTGTGAGTCTGAACTTCTGTCAACTGACCTGTGACATTTGTGACGCCCTTTAGTCCACTCATTTAATATAAGTCTTTAGAAGCAAGTCACAAATAACAAATAAATAAGTAGTCCAGTATAGTTGGGAAGTATTCGCACATCTGCAGCCCTTGTGATTATTTAGGCACCTTGAGTGTAGATGTGGTATTAGGGTCAGGGGGTTAGGGTTAGGGTCAAACTACAGTGCCTGAGTTGATCCCAAAGAAGGAACATGGAGCCCAGTGCTACACTGATGTGCTTTATTAGCTTTTGACAGTAATAACGTATATCATACATTCACACACAGGCAATATCTGCATATTGATGTAGATTTAGTTTTACTGCTATCATGACACTTATACTTGGAATTTTCTACTTTCCAAAAAGCTGCTGGTTTCAACTTGTTTCCTGACAGTATGAAAAACAAACTTGCACTGGGACATAAAACTTGCTTAAAAAGGCATTTTTATTTTGTCAAATGTATTATTTATTTATTTTATCATACATCTCTGTATATATTAATATTAAAGCGGATATATATATTTATATATATATACTTTGTATATATTAATATTAAAGTGGCCTAATGCAGAAGTAAGCAGGAACCATTTTGAAAGCTGGAGTTTGTGTTGCTGTGTGGATGCTTAAACATTCAAGACTTGAACTTGCGGAGACACAAGCAGATTACATTACCTTTCAATTACGCACATATCATATTAATTTATAAGTGAGAGTTCAGTGTGTTTTTTCAGATTAAATTTTCGAAAAGATTCTCTTGTTAATACCAGTTATATCAACTCTTGACCCTCAAAACGCTGCTTTGATCCCAAAGGTAAAATCCATCCTAATAGTACTCCGGTCGTCCTGAGCTGCGTCCACAGAGTTAACACTGATCCAACACTGATCCTTTGAAAGATTTATATGTTCTCATCTAATCTACTCATTTCATGTCATACTTCTGCCTGCACCGTCGTATTTCAGCCCCACCACAACAAAGTACACCCGTTCACAACTGGTGGGTGGAGAGATGGAGGGTGTCGGATGGATTAACAGAGAGAGAGAGAGAGAGAGAGAGAGAGAGAGAGAGAGAGAGAGAGAGAAGGAGTTGAGAATAATCAGTTATCACCAGTGTGATTTATGGCCTGTTTTCACGTTAAACATGTTATGTGCACAATGACAACACCCCGGTTTATTGCAAAATACCTGCCTGCTTACAATAAAGAAGTGTTCCATTTCTCCCTCTTCAAAGAATCTGGTCTGCTGCAGGGAAGGAAACGTAATTATGGAACAATAATAACATCTAAATGCAAAAGAGGAGGAGAAACGTGCGCTGTTGGGGGGGGGGTTAATCTGCAGTCAGCTTGGTGTTCCTGTCTGTGAGATTTTAAATTCGGTGCCTGGTTGATTCCACAGCTCTCCAGCTCGTCTTGGCCCTGCATGCAGTTTCCTGTGGGTTATTATTACCTATCAAAAGGTTCAGAGTTTTTATGAAGTTCTTTACAGAGCGTTGGACAAAGGGGGGGGGGGAGTTTAATGGCTCGCTAAGTCAAGGCACGTTCCCACAAGATTCCACTACTTCTCGGAGCGCGAATGGAAATGGGAAACACATGTGCTTTGATGGCATCCATTCTTTTTATTATTAGTTTGTTTTGAATTAGGCTTGTGATTGCAGAATCCTAGGAGGCTTTCACTGTCCATTAAAATGCTGATTTGACGTAATACACCACATCTTGGACAGGTGCCTGTGCACACCTTAGAAGGCCTTAGCTATAGTTAATAATGTTCACAGTGAAGTAACGTGACACCACACTGATCTTTATGGGGGAATTCTCCGTCGCCCTGTGCCTTTTTAAACGCATCGGTCAGAGCTGCTCGATTAGTCTCCACTGAAATGAGTTGGACAGTTGACAGTAGCGACTCAAGCTAATCTGGCTCATAATGTGTTTTATAGCCTCACAAAGACATGGTCTGTCAGAGAAGGAAGTTTATAACAATGTTTACCAAATGAGACTCAAACTGAGGCAGTTTTTAACATCGCCAAGGAGGTTTGTTTTTTTGTTTTTCAGCAGAATTACTCAACAACTACTCAACCAATTTCCCTGAAATTTTGTAGAGGGAGTGGAACACGACCCAAGATGAAACCCATTACATTTTAGTACGGCTCTAGATCAGGGAGAGGATCCAGGAGTTTTTCCCGATTTTCTTTATCATTGGTGGATTTCTCAGGGAATCATTTATAGTTATCGATTTTAAAAACCAGGGGACTGATATTTATGACTTTGCGCAATTTGGTCAACATTCAGGATAATTTTCATTAGAGGACTGTATCTACTGAGTTTAATTTATTGTAAAATGCAAATATCCTCATTTATAACAGATTTAAAAAACAACAATTAAGAAGTTTTAGCAAACTGCTGACACAGAGGCATTTCTGCTTGTTTTAGCAGCTTAATAAAAGTCGCAAACGCTGTCTTAAATTTTTTAGTACAGAGTTCAGTGCTGTGCAACAACACAGCAGAAATTCATCACACACACACACACACACACACACACACTGTGACTGGATTGTGCACAGTGGCATGCCTGCAGCGACAAAGAACATGTAATAAAATTTAAATAAACTTAGAGCCTGTTAAATGTTCCCTGGGCTTATTGACCTGTGACATCTGCGACACCCTTTAGTCCACTCATTTCCTGTACTAGTACTATTATGAGATTGTAGTGTAACTGAGGTGAGGGCCAAAGCTGCACTCAAACTTGGACTGACTCCTTTAAGACTTTTCATCCAAACTAAAACATTTCCTTCTCTCATATTCTGCAGCATTAATTCTTCTTTTTTTTCACAAAACAAACCTTATTAAATTATCTTACTAATTAACAAAAAATTATTTTGTCTGTGACACATATGTAAAACTCCATGTTGTGGATATTATGAAAATGAAGAGGTCAGCTGAGCAAATTATGGCAATTTTGCATCTCCTGTGCACAAAAGCAGGTAGCCATTCGAAGTGGCAGCATGGTCACAACCAATAAGCCAACGGTGATTGGGCCTCTTTGGGGTTGGATTTATTTTAATTCACTAATCCTGTAATGGTGGAGCCGTGTCTCCCTGCTTGTGGGGGCTCTTATTTGGGGATTGACAGCACAGAGCCATGGCCAGCCTGTCTCCTCGCCTCAACAGAAAACTCACAGAGCCACTAAGCGGTATTTGACTCCTTAAGCTCCTGGAGGACTAAGGTTAGGGGCTGACGGGGGTGCGGGGACAGAGAAAGGATGCAGGGCTCTGGCTCGGTGTGTGCTGTTGGTAGTGGTGGAGTTGAGGCCAGGAGGAGGGAGGAGGTGGTGTGGTATGGACCTAACAGATGAAACATTCACCCAAAAAGTGCATCGCCTCGGACTAATGGGGAAATTATTTATGAACTATTTGCAGTGCACCTGAAAATACCTCCAGTGAAATTATGTTTGGCAACCCGAACTGCTTTGAAGTCAATGGAGTGGCAATAAAAATTAGGGCTTCATTAGAGAGCCGGGCCTTTCAAACTGAATTGGCCCAGTCTCGGCGGGTCAGGGGCATTTAGGCAGCGCTCTGCTTCCTTCAGCTCTGGCAGCCACAAACACATGGAAGCAATTTGCCTGATTCTTTGCTGTTTTTATGATTTTCCCCTTAAATTTTTTTCTCACCACACCGTGCTCCTTTTATGTTGCATTTAGGAAATTAACACTAACCGACAAATTACTTTGTAAATAAAAAAGGTAGAGCTTTAGAATGTCAAAACCAGAAGTAGCCCTAAGGCCAGTGTTCTTACTGCAACAAAGAAATCCTTCATAACTGTTTAGATATGTCGTCCTGCAGCCCGGCTTTATTTTATCAAGTGTATATAATTTTTCAATTGAAATAAATGTATAACATTCATCTCCCCTGTGTGCAGTCCTTGTTGCTGCATGTCCACTTAAAAAAATGGTGCACTTAACTAAGAGGGAAAAGAAAAAATCACCTGGAGGGATTTTGGGGGTCATTTGCAAACTGCTTCACGCTTTGGTCAAGCACAAATCTCATTCACAAAAAAACAAAAAAACGAAGGCGGCCGACTGAAGCCAAAACTGTGTAATCTCCAGAAAACCAGATGCGCCAAAGTCCAGGGGATTGTAATCTTCTGAGATGTAAGCTAATTACTTAATCGCTTACATTCGCAAATCTTATTATTGTAAAAGAAATTGCTGGGGTGATTAAATTACTGATATTTATCTCGTAAAAGCGCTGATTAGGAGGTGATGCTAATCTGTCATTTTGAAGGGCTGATATTAACGGCATCAATCTAACAAAACAATAAACACTTAATATGAAAGAGATGTTTTGTGCACTCAGGGACCAGATGGCCCACTTGAGTCTGGAATGTGCAATATTCTGGCCTGCACGGCTACACCGCTAATGATGGGAACCGCAAACTGTTGACTTATTTAATAGAGTTGTTTTGCCCCATTAACCTGTTGTCTGACTCGGGCGGACACGTGAGTTCGGAGCGAGATGTTTGTGCTTGAACGTAAAAAAGGAGACAGTCCGACATTTGTTCTTCTCTGCAGAGGTTTTCTGTCTGTTATTCTGAGATTATTCTAGTTGCAAATGTGTTACCTAAAGAAAAAGCTCCGTCCATCGCAACATATTCCTTCTCATAAGTTAAATAGTGTTGCAGTGGACCTGAGCAGCTGAACAGTATTGATTTTTTTTTTTCTTAAACAAACTACTTCCCCCCCCCCCCCCCCCCCCCCTGAATTTTGGCATATTTTGTGCACTTTTTCGAAACACTTTGAAAAATCCAAAACTGTAGTAGCGTGTGAAGCAATTCTCCAGTGCTCCGTCTAATGCTACAGAAGTGGCCATAAATTATGCATCAGGAATATGTATATGTATTGACTTTAATAAGAGCTATTTCCTACACGCCAGCTTTTGTACCTGCTGGAGAATCACTGGGGTGCTTCCCAACACCAGGCACAGGCTCGTTCGCTCGCTCGCTCACTCCTCTGCAGACTTCCAGGTGGGGAAAACGAAACAAAAAGAGCATAATTAAAATAATAATGGAGTCTCCTCTCGTTTGGGAGCGTTCTGATTTTTTTTCACATTTGGCAAACGTTGGAGGAATTTGCAGGAACTGTCGAGGAGCGTTAGTGTAAATAAGTAAACTCTGCTTTGTTAGACTGTGATACCTAATCAAGTCAGCGCTGACAGGAGTTCTCTCGCTCCGTCTCTCTCTCTCTCTCTCCTTTTTTCAATTTTTTCTCTTGCCTCTTCCTCCGACGTGACATCCCATTGAGTGTTAGTGCTGAATACTTGATGACACGGAAAAACAACAATGCCACTCTTTTAACAGCAAAAACAACAACCTCTGCGGCCCACACTGCAAACGGAGACATACGCGCAATTTTTTTTTTCTTTGCTTTATTCCTCCTCCGCTTCCCACCTACTTGTCCCTCTGCCCTGACCCCCAAATTAGGTTTACTGTGCTGTGCATGTCATTTGTCCACTTCTCCTTCCTGTTTGCAGCTAGTTGGCCTCCAGTGCTTTGTGCCTATGAATGCTAACGTGTCTTACCTTGCCCTGGGCGAGAAAGAAAGAGAGCCTACCTGGTGTTTGGCTATTCTGCTGCGGTGGTCTCTCTGGAAACCTCAGACAATAACACACACACACTTGCGAGCACACACTCTGACAGTCAGGCTGGGGTCTCGCTGGCACCGGTTGTCAAAACGGAATAACCGCTTGTCGGTTGCATGTGTGCGCCGACCATGTGGTGCCCTTCTCAATGAGAAGAAGGCTAAAATGGCTGTTGACATAAGAAAACAGCAAACTCACTGCTCAGACTTGGACTCTCTCAGTCCCTCATGTCATTATATCACAATACACGGCACAATCAACATTCCACATAGTGATAGTAGAAAGCAGGGGGGGGGGGTCAATCAGCAGCCTGAACTGTGAAAACCACAAAGAAGATGTCATCAAACAAAAATGCTTAGGTACGCACGCTGAAAGATGGCTGCTAAACATAGGGGGCAGGGCACTATTAAGATGACATCAGGGACAACCTCTCAACAGCTGCATGGGAGTGCCGTCTGTTATGGAGGACAGAAAATGGAGGGCAATACAAGGGAACACTGATAGACTAACAGCAACACGGGGAGGGGAGTCATCACCCGTCTAAGCATGTGCTGATTGAGCCTGGCTCTTTTTAACCAGCAGGCCTTTGGAGACCTGGTAGCTGGCAGCGGGGTCACAAGAGTACCAGCGGAGACATGGCGCTTCAAAAGGCTCGCCGCTCTTTATCGAGCAACTGCGTGTTGCGCGGAATGCGTCGCGCTGAGACTCACTTAGTCGTGGTGGGACCTGCCCTGATTGAGGTAACAGCTGGGATATGACATCAGCCGGAGTGTTGGCCGTGTTTTCACTCACTGGAGCAATTCTGCTCTTAAAAGGTTCCATCAGTACCACTCCGGCGAGCTGCAGAGAGTCGCTTTTCATCTCTTCGGCTGTGCAATCCACCAGCTGGTCAAAGTGCCCCTCGGTAAGAAGGACAGAGACGCCAGAGTGCTGCGCTCATAAGTGGCTCATTGTCTTCAGACGCTCTGGAGTGCACAAGTGAGATGTGAGCACTTGCATGCACACACACACACACACAGACACGCACATAAGAATCTTTTAAGCATCGGGAGATACATTTTTCCGTTTATGTCTGCTCTTAAGACTGTAAGTGAAACCAAATGGCACCTATCTCTTTCGTCTATGACTCGCTATGGCTTTCGTGTGGGACATGTTTTGGCAACATTTCCCAAACTTCGGTTTGACCTCTGTGCAGGTACTTGCGGATGAATTTTCATGAGTGGTTCTGAACTGCGCTGTGCTTTGGATTCAGCCTCCAGTCACAGTTTCCAACAGGGGCCTCTTAAAAAAGCTAAACTTAACCTCCTCGAGAGTACACGCTGTGAATTAGCACTTGAATATTTCGAACATAAAAATCCCTTTTTGCCCCGTCTTCTGTCCAAGTATCTTTCCACTGTGACGACAAGGGACCAATTGAGACAGAAATCTATTTGCACTGCTCTGTGGTGTGTATGAGTCTAAGCCGAACACAAAGCACACATCGCCTGGAGTGAGTAAATCACCAGGGTGGAAGAAAAGAATGGTAGGAAAAAAAAAGTAACAGGGAAAACACAGCCACAAAGCAGCTTATCACATTTAGCATGTGCTTATTAGGCCTCATGCCTCCGCATCGGCCGCGGAGAGATTGAGTTGAGCTATTTGAACTGGTTCAGACTGATGGGGAGTCTGGGGTATTCTGATGAAATGCAGTGACATCGTCAAACTCTCAAGGAGCTCTGCTATTTGGGCTGCTCTCTGGGTAAATGGGGAAAAGTATATGTACCTCACAAATATGCACATTTTGCTGCATAGTTTTGAAGCCCAGTGAGCATTTGCCTCGGAGCCTAAAGGAGCTGTTGGCAGCCGGGATTCATTCTGACAACTTTTATATCGGTTCTGCTGTGAATGACTTTCAAAGTACGTGTTTGTGTTTGTGGCCCCTGGAAACCCATAGTAACCATTTCCAAAATAAAAGACCCACGTTCTTCTTAGTAGTAACCCAGGGAAAACTAAATCTAACTGTAATATTTACTTAATCTGAAAACCACCGTCATTATATTTAACTTTATCCAGCCAGGCATCATGCTTGTCTGCTGCAACCTTTTATTTAGAGGGGGGTGTTTGGATTGTTTTTCAGTTTGTCTCCCAATCAGTCCCATTCAAAACTCCGTGGTCTAAAGGAGACGGAAATGTAGACTGCTCGTTCTTCTTCTCCTGGTAATCCACTTACTACCATGTTCCTGCTGTCCCAGCTGTGAATCCCATCGCACACCTCCCTGATGTCCTCAGTGGTCTTGGATCCTGGCCTGGAAACACAGTGGCACTGCCTGGAGGAGAAGGAGAACGAGCAGTTGAAGCAGGATCCAGCACTGGATCTTGAAACTGCAACACTGTGGAAAGGTCACACAAGACGATCCAGGAGTTTGAAACGGAGTCAGGCCCGCTTGATAGACGAGATAAGAGACTACATTGAGACTGTTTTGCTGCTCAAAACAAAAAATGTATAATAAAAGCTTTCCTCTGTTATTTTTAAACATTAGAGAATGCATGTATTTAAAGAAAAGGGGGGGGGGGGGGCACATGCAAAGGGCCCCAAATTGTTCTGCTACACCCCTGGTCAGGCACAATGTGACTTAAACAGCACTGATCCCAAACGTTTATGTTGTGTGTTCAAATCCTTCTGTGAGAGCTTTTAGAAGAAAGGCAACGACTGACCCAGATTAATCCACAACACCGTGGCTGTTCCTCAAATCAGTTCACACAACCACCGCTTTAAATCAAAACTCCTTCGGTCTTTTGACTTCCCTCAACACTGGGCTAATGCTGTAGGTACCGCACAGTAGTTCTGCCTCATCAGTTTTAAACATTCATGGCAGGTTCTCACAACATCTACCCGTCCTCTTAAGCCTAAAAGGAATCAACAGCATTGTGACTGTCTCGGCAAACTTAAGCTTCCCTTTGTTTCTTTGCCAAAATAGGGCTCATTGGGGAGTCGCATGTTACTGCAGCCCATTCTCACGTCATTGTCCTGTCATACAGAATAAAGGGCCTTGGTCAGGGCTGCGGAGAGAGCTCACCTGTACCAAGTACTTTAAGTCATGCAGTAATTTACCCAGAAAGAGAAAGAGGGAAATAATTACAGTTTCAGCTTTGTTCTCTGATAAGAAACGATGTTAATCCTCTCAACACCAAACTTGGTTGGAGGTTTGATCTGATCAATGTTGAAGAGACTAATTGTTTTCTGTTTGCTGTGGCAGAATTTACCAGAATACAGTCATGAACAATATTCTGTGATTTACAGGAAGGAGATTTACTTGTACATGTACATTTTCTCTTCCCTACTTTCCTAAACACCCCCCCCCCCACCCCCCCGCTTCCCTCCCCACTTTGATCAGAAGAAAGTTTTACAAATTTAGTGTGTTGAGAGCACCCCTCAGCCTGCCCACCCCCACCCTGCCACCAACAGCCTCCGTCAGCCCCCTTGGTTCATTAGTCGACCTTTAGCCACCGAACAACAATTAGGCCTGTCGTTCGCTCGCCGGGCTCGACTCTGCCAGGCCGACTGTGCGGCGAGGAATAGTCCCTGACTAATGATTGGCTAAAGAGACCTGACAGCATGTTACAGCCACAGCTGTAATTGAATACAAGCTCTAACAAGCCTTTGAACAGGAGGAAGAAATATTTCATAAGCTTGATGCAATTTGGTGGGCGCCTGTAATGAAAATAATGAATGTGATTCCCTCACATTTCCAACTTATAATTGATGTTTTTTGGGGGGAGAAATAATAAAACAGATGGAGACAGACACAGAGAGCGAGTGATTTGAAGATTTTTGATCCCTCTTCCCTTTCGATGTGGAAAAATGATTTTCTGGGCATTTTGTAGCTGTTTACATACCAATTTGTTCTGTTTTCAGCGTTTATAACAAGACTGATGTTTTGCTCTTCGAAACGGCCACTGATACCTCAAACATGGGGCACATGACGAGCAACTTATTATTTCATGAACAATTCCCAATCCCAGGCTCGATCCTCCACACGACACTAATTGTCACGATACTTGTTTTAGGGCGGTGCTGTCCGTTGGGATAGCTCTGAGAGCCCGGCCTGCTTACAGCTTCTCCTGCCCGGCCGAGATTGTGTTTTTCAAGCGCACATTGCCAACTATAACTCTTTCTAAAACATGCACCAAACCGAACAAGCTACAAACACATATTTTGATTATTTAGCTATGCCTTTATCATCATTTTGTGAATAATTTGTGAATAATTCAGCTATGTCATTTGCCGGATACAGCAAATATGCTCGCTGCGAATTCCGCAAAAGTTGGAGTGGAGCGAGGGGAAAGTTTTCAGCGCTCACTGTGGCCGGAAATTGGGAAAAGAAGAAGAAAAAATTGGGCATCAAAGGCAAACACAATATCAGAGTCCAGTAATCAGGACATCCGCATTAGACAAATGGCACCGTGCAGGCAAATGAAAGGCTCAAATGATGAATTGGACCAAATTACATAGAAAAAAACAATCAAATATTAAAAGAGGGCACACCACTTTCCCCTCTGATATCAAGGGTACACAGCCAGTAATCACATGACTGAAATGTTCATCATTGCCTCCATTTAGTGTAAGAGTAATAAAAGACATGTCAGGGCTGCGAGAAGAATCCCGGCCTGGCCTCTCATTACCCACAGGGGACAGAGAGACTCTCGGGCCTAATAAGGACACGATTTAGGCAAATCAGGTCGTTATGATAATGTGGCCGCTGATAATAAGGCACTTTTGCTCTTGTTTGTTTTCTTATTTTGTGGCATATTTACCCTGCTTTGCCACTGAGGGAAAAACAGGGAAGCGTCTGATTGGTTCTTTTCTTTGATTTTAATTCTCCGAGCAGAGCACCCTTGATGTGCGCTTTCAATTCACCAGCGATAAAATCAAGACAGAGCCTGAATATTTAAACGTGGTCTTCTTTGCGGCTTATTTTATAGGAGTTTCACTGGCTTTGTGTGGATGGTAGTCTATGGAAGTAATTACCTGTGAAATTTGAAGTTTTTTCTAAAGTAGGTTAACGTCTGAAAGTTAACAGCAGTTGACACAGCAGGTGATGCATTTGGTGTATGTTTCTGCGCATATTTAATTTATGAGAAGCTTCATAAACAAAGAACAAAGAATACTGAGCTGCGGAGCTTCACTGACTCTCAGCTGAAAGTCACTGTTTGGATAGCTTTGTCCAGTTTTTAAATGTTTGGTGAGGGGCTTACAGAGGATGCATTTAAACCGTTCCGCCAGACAACTCATGTGGAACGGATTTATAGTCCACGTCGAAAGTATGCAGAATTAATATTTGGTGTCCGACCTTTGACCTTTTCAATCCCCTGTCAATTCCTGCAGAAATACGCCAAGTCTGGAGCCTTCAGGTGGGTGGAGTTGGAGTTTGTTAAATGCTTCATGAACACAGACGTCAGCAGAAGCATCGGTGGGAGAATGTTTCCGCAGCAGAGTTCGCAAACGAGCTGCGGAGACGAAAGAGACAGATATTAACAGCAAATAAAAAGGCCTTATTGTTATTGGTGTTTACAGACAGAAAGGTCGGAAACATTATAATGGAAAATTGTCATTGAATCAACACCTGAGATCATTTAAATCCAGTAGCTGTGTTTTTTAAATGCTCACTTCCATTGCACGTTAACTACGGTGTACATCTGCATCGTATCTTTTAGCTTTAAAACCGGTCACTATTGCTATGTTTGCACCTGGCAACTATATTCAACCATGAGTTGTAAAGCCCATACAGCGGGTTGGGGGCTAGAATAGGGACTAGCTGGGCCAAATCGCATTAATGGGCTGAAGAACTGTCACAAACTCCACTGGTTCTCCGATGCGACTTGACCCAGCCAGTCCGGATGACCAGCCTGCACATGGGCCAGGGTAAGTAATGTTGGTGAAGATTTTTAATTGTAAGATTAACAAAATGAGGCTTGATGCAAGAGTTTAACTATTTCAATAACAACTTTATCACTTTCATGGTCAAACTCTTTTTTGGAGGGAGTGTAGGCTGAAAATCCTCTTAAAAATATTTTCCTTAAATAGCCAGGCCCTACTTATGTTTATATATTTTTTTACAATGAATTCTTTAGTTTCTATACTCACCAATCAGAGTAGCCCCATTTTACAATATGCATGTTAGCATAAGCAGCAAATCATTCCTTTGGGCTGTCTGCCAAGAGATTTGCTGAGCTCATTAACACTCTCACGAGGTCAACTCATTTGATCCTAGTGGTCATATAGCTTTTTCTCACAACACAACTCGGAACAAAACGTAACTTTGTCACTCTAACCGATCAACAACAGCTAAACCAACACACTTCTTCTGTGTAATATGTATGTATTGCCTGGTGAAAACATGAAAACACAGCAGCCTTTATGGGGGCACTAGTGAGGCTTTAGACTTTTGGTGCATTTCCACAGACATGGAGCGAGACCCAGAGGGAGACAAAGACGAAATAACTGCGAGACACACGCAGCCACTTTGCCACAGACAAAGGCAAAAACGCAGAGAGGACAGAATTAATTTGACAGTGGATAAGTGACAGCCACTTTAGTGCTGCTCTTTCTTCTCCTCTCATTCCCCATCCAAAGTCCCGCTCCTCTCTTAATTGCACGGCGGACATCTCCGAGCACGTTGGGGAATTTCACCCACGATCTGCCACAGATTAACAGTCACAATGCGCTTTGTTGCTGCTTTATTTGCATGATAATTAGTTGGTGGCGGTGTGTGTCCTAATTTATTTATTATTTCACAAATATAGGTACACGGGGAGAGGGAAGGAGTGAGCTGGAGACGGAGCGCAGGGAGAAAAATAGGACAATGTGTATTAATTAAAGTCATTAAAGGATTGACTGAACTGTGCCTTGATGTGTTTATTCAATTAATAAGCAAAGTGGCAGATGACTGTCGGACTTTTATAACGATTAATTGTCTCGTTTTCGTTAATTTGGGCTCATTTATCTTACACACATCCTCTTAAGAGTTCACATCAATCTTAACCCATTTCCAAAAGAATCATACACTCTTCAATTTTGTTTATTCTAGTGGATGTCTTTTTACCCTAATATATCAAATAATTTTGATTTGGCTATATACTATTTTTTATTTACTGATAATATTACTTGACTGGAAATGTACAAAAAAATAAATTGCCTCCACAAAGTCATCTATAAAAAGTTCTTCAGCATGTCACAAAATGATTCATATATATTTTTGTAAAATTTCTAAAGTGTTAAACAAGTAGTAGGATGATAACAATAAATGCAGCAGCTCATCCGGAGGGCATAAGGAGTCTCTGTACAAGTCACCATCCCATGTGCCACAGTTTTCTTTGTCCTCTCCTTTCTCTTCCTTCTTTCTAACTCAGGAACACAGGTCAGTGTCCACAACTCTACGCCTCATTCTCTCCACCAGGGAAGACGTGGGACACGGGGGAGATAGAGCAGTTTGAGTTGAGTGCTTGAAAAAATCAAAACCCTTCTTTATTTGGCCTCCTCTGTATCCTCCTTATTCCCGGCGCATTGTCCAGGGGAACAAAGGGAACCATCTGATTCTTTGATAGAAGCCAATGGCTGGTAAGAAGTTTGATTTGAGTGTTGAGGATGTTATTTGCCCAGAGAAAGCCCGAGGACGAGGGCCGATCGCGCTGGCAATGGAATCGGGCTGTCAGCTGCCATCTAGTGATAATTGCTTCCCATGGCAGGACCCCGTCGGCCGGGAGAGGAGGAGCGCGTTGTGGAGCGTCAACGCGGGAATCCATTTTCACTGCAGCCCAGTCATAATTGTTCCGCGAGCACGAGGATACTTGTTGCCAATCTGCGTGAGGGCCAAGCTCTGATTGACACCCATTGACCAGAGAGACCATGGGATGGAGGGAGAGCGGTTTGGAAGGCCTTGAGTATCGCCACGATTGTCACTCAAAGATATGAAGTGCAGGAGAGATGAGGGTAATGGGAAGGTGAGGGGGAAGAGAAAAGGAAAAGCAATAAAACAACCGTGATAATCACGATTTATACGGTAAGTTAGTTCAATTATCCTGCTCCTGTCATGATTGTTTCCTCTTTCATTATTTATCCTGTTCAAAACCCAACTTTCTCCCTGGTAAATGATCATTTACACAAATCAATAAAGCACTAACCCTGAAAACAAGCAGCACAGCCAAATTTAATGATCTTCTCAGCACCATACTCTGCAGGGGCAAATTTATGTTTTATCCTCTTTAAGCGGCAGGAGAACTATTGATTAGTAATTGATAAGATCATCTCTTTAAACAGACAAAGATGCCTGTCTGCTTTTTCAAAGAGATCCTTTACGCTGATTGTGATTACCACATGGTCTATAGCTCAATTGGCTCCTGCGAGAACAACTTAACATTTGAGGCCCACCGCTCCACTCCTCCTGTTAAGATGGCTCAGATGTGTTTCGGGGCGAAAGCACTCGAGGAACTTATCACTCACCTGTCCAAAGCTAATTCCGCTCGGTGTCAAGCATGGAATTGGATTTAAGGACGGAGAAGTTTCTCAGGTCCGTCTGCTGTCAGCAGGTCCCAGTGCCCTTCTCGTGTGTCACTTTATCCCTGGGTGAACATGCTAAATTCCTAACAGGTTATAAAGCACCATCACAGGCTATCTGAGGTCCTGGGCAAATCTCTGATGACACTCTCTATTCCCCATATACCTCACGACTTTCTCCTCTCGGCTATCAGCACATTGTATAGGGAATGGGAATTCATTGGAGATCCTGACCCTGTCACAGTGATATCCTATTATCCGTCAGGCAGGTGATCGAGATAAGCGCACCCTGGGTAGGATTAGACAAGAGCAGATGCTTCAGAAGATTCTTAACTGTCACCGATATGAATCCTTGAATCAAGCAGGTCGCAGCTTTGTATTCTCGGTGGCTTCAGTCAGGTTTGTTTTACCACTCAGCGGCGGTTCCATCCGAACAACGACAGAATAATTGCTCTGGTAACCGTGCTGTTTGGAGCCTGGTGAGGGTCAAGGGTGAGAGATTACCCTGAAATATTTTCCCAGAGAAGAAATGGCTGCCTCAGTCGTCAGCTGCATCCAGCTCACTGCTTAGCCTTGAGGCATTCAAATTGACAGGTCTCATTATGTGTGAACTCCCAATATTCCCCTTCGGATTCCGCGGCCTGTCAGTCTCCACCTGCCTGTCCATCTCGCCGCTGCAACACCCCGGCACCCGCTCACTGACAACCATCTCCTAACCGACTTTTGGGCTTGGTACGAGCCGCAGAGAGGAAACGTGCCTGTGTGTATGTGTGTGCACGTGCGGGTGCAGGTGGGGGCACTGGCAGGCGTTGTAGAAAGAGCCCCTGCTTTCAGCTGACAATCTGACAGGGGTCCGCTTGTAAACAAACTGCAACAACCAGTGTGATCTAACTATAGCATTGTACTGCAAATTAGAAGGTGACCACACCTCCCATGCATGCACATATACAAGCACCTACATATAAATATATGCAGGTGCATTCACGTATGAGCACACACACAGGCATGATGGTACCTTAGCAGAATCTTAAGTACCTTATGCAAACTGTATGTTTGTTGGGGAGGTACAGGCAGAGCACTGATGAGTGGCTCATTATGGCAACACCAGCACTACACACTGGGTATCGCATAATCAAAGCCTGGGGGTACGTATTAATTATCCTTTTGAATAGTGATGAAATTTTAAAAAGCTTCTCCTTAAGGCTCACATCACGGATAGATGAAACAAAGCGCAGCACAGCTTGTGCGCCCGGGCTCACATGTGTTTTTACATCTGTTCAGGATATTTCAATTTGATGCTCAACAAGCTGAGACCGAGATTAAAGGATAATAATGTGTCATCCTCCACACAAGCATCTCTTCCAGAGCGAGTAATAGCACATCAGCAGGCAGGCAGGCAGGCAGGCGGGCGGGCGGGCGGGCGGGTGGCTCGGCTTCTGGAGGAAAGCTAGCTAACAGCCATCACAGGCAAAGTCGATCCTGCTTGTCTCCAGTCAAGGTTGCTAAGGCCCCGTCTCTCTCCTTCCCCTCACAGGCACCACTTGACTGGGAGAAGAGAATGCAGACGGGTGGGATGGGAGGGGGGGGGGGGCTAGTTGTGTCGAGATTTGCTTGAGAGAAATATATATGAGCTGATTTCTTTTTCTTTTTCTTTTAAAGAAAGCGTGTCTTTAATGAACATGTTTAAAGGTTGTTTCACCATCTATAATTTATGTGCCAGGGCTTCGTCAGGGAAAGAAGGGCCAGCGTCGGTTTGTACGCCTGAATCCCCGATCGCCACGGTAAAGAGCATCCGGAACATCTGCTTTGCTGGAGAGGTGTGGAGAGGTGTGACTTCTTGACACCGCTGTGGTGTGCGGAGGGACTCGTGGGATGGCGAGGCATTGTGAGCGTCAGGATATTTGTTAGCAGCCTGTGTGAGGAACCACTGATTGACACTCATTGACCAGAGAAACAAGAGGATGGAGGTTTGGAAAAGGCCTTGGATATCAGCCTGACTTTCATTCACAGAGGAGGAAGGATCGGCACTCACTCTAAAACATTTCTGTAATTATCTGCTCTACATTCTGACTGTGTCCTCTTTGCAGATCTGATGCTTTCAAACTTCAGCTTCCTTCCTGGTGAACCCCCATCAATAAAGCAGTAGCCCTAACAACAGGCACCATAGGGAAGCAAAGTAAATTTACTTTCTCCATCTTCTTATCAGGGAAGTATATCTTATCTACTTTAAGCTACAGGAATGATCATTATTCCAACACAGTTCATGTGATGAAACAGACTACTGTGGAAGTTTGCTTTACTAAAGTGCCATTAAAGGGATGCTGCAGTGCAGAAGTATTGTACTGTGACATAACCAGAGACCTATTAAAAACAGACTGCAGAGATATCCTGACTTTAAATCAGTAGTGCCACAATAACTCTGATGACACAAGTCCTTTTTAAGCATGAATT